>NC_048221.1:52516079-52630703 GCF_002007445.2 Ailuropoda melanoleuca | reverse complement strand
AGGAGCCTGATGTGGGGCTCGATCCCAAAACGCCGGGATCACGCCCTGAGCCGAAGGCAGATGCTTAACCGCTGTGCCACCCAGGCACCCCTATACATTTTATTTTAAATGGATTCATTCAGTATGTGGTCTTTTGTGACTAGCTTCTTTCATTTAGCACACTTTTTCAAGTTTCATCTATGTTGTAGTATAGATCAGTATTTCTTTTCCCAATAATATTCCATTGTATGGATATATCACACTTGATCCATTCATTAGTTGATGGACATTTGAGTTGTGTCCACTTTTTTGATTTTATGAATAATGCTGAATACCTAATGTTATAAATATCTATGTAAAGTTTTGTGTAGATGTATGTCTTCATTCTTCATTTCTCTTGGATATACACTTAGGAGTGGAATTGCTATATCATATGATAACTCTATGTTTAATCATTTGAGGAACTCCCAGATTATTTACCAAAGGTACTGCATCATTTTACATTCCCATCAGCAGTCTATGAGAATTCTAGTTTCTCCACATTCTCATCAACTCTTGTTATTATCTCCTTTATTACAGCCATCCTAGTGGGCATGAAGTGGTACCTTATTTTGGGTTTGATTTGCATTTCCCTAATGGCTAATGATGCTTATTGGCCATTTGTGTATCTTTTGAGAAATATCTATTCAGGTCCTTTGTCTTTTTTTAATCAGGTTTTCTTTTTAGCATTGAGTTGTAATAGTTCTTTATATATTTTGTGTACAAGTCTCTGATATGATTTGCAAATTTTTTGCTTATTCTCTGGGTTGTCTTTTCACTTTGTTAGTGGTGCCCTTTGAAGCACAACAGTTTCTAATTTTGACTATGTCTACTTAATATATTTTTTCTTCTCTTCCTTATGATTTCAGTGTCATATCTAAGAAATCATTGACTCAATCCAAGGTCACTAAGATTTACACCCGTGTTTTCTTCTAAGAGTTTTCTAGTTTTAGCTTTTACATTCAGATCTTTGATTCATTTTGAGTTAGTTTTTTTTTTTTAAAGATTTTTATTTTATTTATGTGACAGAGAGACAGCCAGCGAGAGACGGAACACAGCAGGGGGAGTGGGAGAGGAAGAAGCAGGACTCCCAGCAGAGGATCCTGATGTGGGACTCGATCCCGGAACGCTGGGATCACGCCCCGAGCCGAAGGCAGACGCTTAACAACTGTGCTACCCAGGCGCCCCATTGAGTTAGTTTTTTTATATGGTGTGAGGAAGGATCCAGCTTCATTCTTTTACATGTTGATAGTCACTTACCCCTGTACCATTTGTTAAAAAGACTGTTCTTTTCTCCATTGAGTTGTCTTGGCAAATAGAGGATTCTTTTTTTTTTTTTTTTTAAGATTTTATTTATTTATGTGACAGAGAGAGAGCCAGCGAGAGAGGGAACACAGGCAGGGGAAGTGGGAGAGGAAGAAGCAGGCTCCCAGTGGAGGAGCCTGATGCAGGGCTCGATCCCAGAACTCTGGGATCACGCCCCGAGCCGATGGCAGACGCTTAACGACTGAGCCACCCAGGCGCCCCCAAAGAGATGATTCTTAAGCACTGCTTTTAAAGGACAGATGTAAATGGCACAAATGAAAGTATTCTAATTTGGCTTTTAGGTAAATTATGTGAAGAGTGTGAGGCCAGGGTATTTAGATCACAAAGTCATTTGCCTGTAGCTGATGGTTAGAAACCTTAAATAATAGATGAGACGTCTGTCAAGAAGTTTGAATATGGAGTTAGAGAGTGAAGTTACAGTGGTAGATCAAGAAATGACCCCATGGTCTCGGGATGCCTGGCTGGCTCAGTTGGTGGAATGTGTGACTCTTGATCTCAGGGTTCTGAGTTCAAATCCCACACTGGGTGTAGAGATTACTTAAAAAAGAAGAAAAGGGGTTGGAGGGCAGAAGAAATGACTTCATGATCTCAACCTCTTCTGTTGAAATAAGTCATAAAATCTTCAGTTATTAGGATGAATGTATAGAGAAACTTCGAAAGAAGTTTAAGTTGGAAAAACTGCTGTAAATTTATAAAATAAAGAAAGCCAATATGGAGAAAATAAAAGTAGTTAAAACAGAGCTTTAGAAATATAATTTATAATTTTATTTTCTCTGAATGAACACAGAAACACTGAATGGTAAAGTAGTGAAAAGAATGTTGGTGAAGAGTCAGAATTCCTTTGTGTTAATCCTAATCTACATTACATATGTAACCTTGAATAAATCACTTAACCTTCAGAATAGTAGCTGACATTTACTGAGGCTCTACCATATTCAGGATTTTGTTAAGCCTCAAACTTTTTTTGTAAAATGGAGATGATGTCTAATTAATTACTTGGAAAACTTTTGTAAAGGGCCATATACATAGAAGGGATTATAATGCTTGAAATTTGGGAATTATTCAGTGTGGTAGTAGCAGCAGCAGCTGATAGTATGTGTGTTTGTACTCGGAACAGTTCTGCAAGGTGTGCTGTATTCTTACCTTGATGATGAAGAAACTGATGTTCAGTGGTTATGAAAGTTGTACGGTTAGTAATCAGTAAGTAGAACAGTGACTCTAATCCATGATTTCTTTATACCACCTTGACTTTAGCTTGAAAGATTGTAGATCCTGGTGGGTGGAGGAATGAGAGGGAGGAGGGTAGCACCAGTGAGATTTAAATTATTAGACATATGAAAGGTTAAGATATAATTCCAAAGGGGTGATGAATCCTCAGATGGGTGATATCAGAGGTTAGGTGGAACAGTCATATGTTAATAAGGTCAAAGGTATATCCCATTTGATTAATCTATAAATCCCAGAAGAGCCAGCTGTTATAAAGCACAGTCATATAATAGTTTATCCAGAGACAAAGGGAAGACAGAACAACCAGTGAAGTAATGAAGTCAAGATGGAAAGAAGAGGTAAGTACAGGAGGCCAGAATAATACTACAGCTTATAGAGATGCATAGACTTTTCTTTAAACCATGAGGAGGTTACTTCTTAGAATTAATTCTTCTATTCATACCCTTTGAAGACTCTTCTCACCCACCAGTAAAATGCCTGTGGTTAATCTCCAAATGTTGTGGAACTAAGCCCTCTTAAGTGCTCTGTAGCTCTAATCTTTCCTCCCCTTGCACACTTCTTATCCTCCCCATGGTTGAGTTGAGAAACATTATTTGGTAATATAAGACAGACCAAAAAAGATTACAAAAAAAGAGCAGAACAATTTTTTGTGCCTTGATTTATCCTGTGCCATTATCATCTTGACGACAAGTACAAAGTTCAAGCTTTAGTTGTTATCCTGCTGCTACTCAATTATCAAGCAGTAGACATGCTACTCTGATGGATTTGAGCTGTTGGAGATGTCATCAGCTGGCACAGGGGAGCAAAGGACTTTGAACTCTAATTCTGATTTGGAGACTTTGGATTTCTGCATAGAAATTCATGATGATTGGTGTCTATGAGAGTATATCTGAGGTGGAAGTATGGACAGGAAAAACCACTAATGCATATTGAGCCCATGCTCTCTGTGAGGCAGTCTGAAGCACTTGAAGATGAAATAAGAGCATCAGGATCACAAAGGCCTGAGTTATTTTCATTTATACTGCTTTGCTTCTCAGAAATGACAGAGCTGGGATTCTGAAGAATAGACAGTTGAGTTGAGAAACGTTATTTTAGTAAAAGCTGATGCTGTGTGCTAATTTTGCCATCATTTAATAAATGATGGAGAGTAGGAAAGAAAGAAACTAAACATGATTGTTAAATTTAGTTTGCACTTCTCTTATGTAGTGTTTAAGAGCAAGGAATCTGAAATTAGACTGCTAAGGTTTCTAGCATCTTTCCTTCTTTCATTACTTCATGCAGTAAGGTGATGCCAGACTTCTCACCCCTTATGAACACAAGGCACTGAACATTTGGTGTGAAAGGAAACAGAATGGGGAGGGGGGAATTTCTTAGGCTGTTAGGGCACCTGGGTGGCTCAGTTGGTTAGGCAGCTGCCTTTGGCTCAAGTCATGATCCTGGGGTCCTGGGATTGAGCCCTTCGTTGGGCTCCCTGCACAGTGGGGAGTCTGCTTCTCCCTCTCCCTCTGCCCCCCTCCTGCTCCTGCTCTCTCTCAAATAAATAAATAAAATCTTTAAAAAAAAATTCTTAGGCTGTTAATGCATGGAGATTATAAACTTACTGCCAGACCACTCACCAGTGAGCTCAGCCTTGTAGTGTATGCTGATCAACTTCTGTCAGAAACTCAGATTAGATCCTTGATATTTGGTAACAGTATGCTAAGGGAAACGCCACGTGTGTCCCTTAGACTATCCTATCCTTCTTCCAGTATCAAGTCAGATTACTGGGAAGCTGCAGTCCTGAACTTGTAGAAACTCACTTACTGAACTATGATTTTACACTTGATCTTAGCCAAAAGGCTGAGAAGTAATGAACTGTGATTTTATAATAAGCCCTTGATTTTTGTTACAGATGGGTATCAGAATCATATACAAAGAATGCTTTTCTATTTTTTGTAGAAATCATTGTTAAAGATTTTGTTAGTTTTTCTTATATAAAAGTCCACATGCATATTTCTCCTCCAATTAAGTATACTGACAATTTCTTAAGCACTTTTATAACAGCTGATGAAAAAGTACAGTGTATTTTCATTTTTGCTGTGGTTGCCAGAAAATTCAGAAGTATTCAATTGTAGTAACTAGCCTTAGTTTATGTTTCTAATTCATTTATTTGTCTCCCTGTCCTCTAATGTATTTGTTGTTCTTTAATTATAATTTTTTTTAGTTTATAAAAAGTACATAAGTTTTACAAGTCATCTCAAATTTTTTTGGAAGTAAGGTAGATTTTGAACACAAAATTAGTTGGTATTGCAACAGAATGGTGTAATAATATATAGAGATCCACTCCAGGCCTCAGTATTCTTAATTAATGGAGCACCTGAGCAGGGATGTGCCTTTTGAAAACCAAGGAGCCAAATGTGAAAATTAAAAATTCTTTCTTTTGAAAAAGAAGTACAGTTGTGGAGTTGGATTGGTTTCTTTGTTTTCCTGCTGTAAGACTTACGAATCATAGACCAATAGTTTCCAGCCTATGGGTTTAGAACCTTGGTGACAGTGGAACTGTTGCAAGTAGTCCAAGTGTCCAGTGTGTATTTTTCAAAAAATGTTATTAAAACTGTAATTTCTGAGGCGCCTGAGTGGCACAGTTGTTTATGTGTCACACTCTTGGTTTCGGCTCAGGTCTTGATCTCAGGGTCATGGATCAAGCCCTGCATTGGGCCCTGCAATCAGCATGGAGTCTGCTTAAGACTCTCTCTCCCTCTGCCCCTCCCCCCTGCACACTCACTGCCTCTCTCTCTCTCTCAAATAAATAAATAAAATCTTTAAAATAAAAAAAACTATAATTTCTATCATCTGGATAGATGTACAATTTTTTTAATTCTTAGAAGTGATATTTTATTTTCTTAAATTCCAATATAATTAATGTGTAGTGTTATATTAGTTTCAGGTATACAATATAGTGACTCAACAGTTCTATACATTACTCAGTGCTCATCACAGTAAGTGTACCCCTAATCCCTTTATCTATTTCACCCATCGCCCCCACTAGCCTCCCGTCTGATAACTACCAGTCTGTTCTCAAAGTTAAGAGTCTATTTTCTTGTTGTCTCTTTTTTTCTTCGTTTGTTTTATTTCTTAAATTTTTTATAGGAATGAAATCATATTCGTCTTTCTGTGACTGATTTCACTTAGGAAGTTTGTACATATTTTAATCTTTTAATATCATTAGCTATTGGTTGATATTAGGAAATGGAGGTAAATTTAGTAGGCATGATAATGGTATTCTAGTTATTTAGGCAAAAGACCTTATATTTTGCATAGAGATTCTGAAGTATTTTGGTGTGGAGTATCATATGTAATTTGTTTTAAGTGGATTAGCAATGTGTGTATGTGTGAAGACAAGCAAATACGGTGGAAAGTTAACAGTTGTACCTGGGTGATGGATATAGGGCTGTTCATTATAACATTCTATTTTTCTGTATATTTGAAATTTTTTGTAACTGAAAGTAAAAGAGAAAGACTGCTCAGACTTCAAAAGAATGGTTATCATAGAACAAACTGATGGTTACTGGAGGAGAGGTGGGTGGGGGATGGGTTAAGCAGGTCATGGACATTAAGGAGGGCATTTGTTGCGATGGGCCCTGGGTGTTATATGTAAGTGATGAATCACTAAAGTCTACACCTAAAACTAATATTGCACTGTATGTTTTTTGTTTGTGTGTGTGTTTAAGATTTTATTTATTTATTTGACAGAGAGAGACAGCCAGCAAGAGAGGGAACGCAAGCAGGGGGAGTGGGAGAGGAAGAAGCAGGCGCCCAGCAGAGCAGGGAGCCCGATGTGGGGCTCAATCCCAGGACCCTGAGATCATGCCCTGAGCCAAAGGCAGACACTTAACCACTGAGCCGCCCAGGCGCCCCTGCACTGTATGTTAACTAGTTAGAATTTAAATAAAACCTTGGAAGAAAAAAAAATAAAAGCATATGGCAAAAGCCATGTGTTTTACTCCTAGGAAAAAACAAAAACAAAACAAAACACCCAAAAGAATGGTTATCAGTGCTTGGGCCAACCTTCATTTTTTAAAGGAGGAAAATTTTTATCACAGTGATTCAACTGCCTAGACTTATTTTTGCCCAACTACTAGCATAAGGGGATATGTAACTGAAGTGTGACAACTGTATGCTAAAATAACTGCTTCAGTCTTTTCTATTCTTAATGACTACAGCGTAGCATTCTGGCAGGCTTCCTAGGGGTTATAGACATATCCTGCCAGTTATATTATAACTGCACAGGAGTCAGTAGAATAGAAAGTTTGGCATTTGTGCTAGTAGTTACCAAGTGAGCACAGTGATTCTGGAGCATATTACCTGCCTGCACTTCCTTGTAAGAGATCTGCAGCCTCAACCTAGGTGACCTGGCAGATTTCTGGATCATTTATATGGTTAGAAAGACACAGTCCCTACTTCCTTCCCTACTGATTCATATTAGAGCTAGTAGAAGAGGGTATAGAGTGAGTAAAACTCCTGTTGCTGCTCTGCCCGTAATATACCGCTTTTAAATTCTACAGGCAAGAGCAAATCTGTTGGCCCTACTCAGTCTATGTTACCCTTCCCAGAGGTTCCAAAAGCACCCTCAGGTAGTAGACAGGCTTCTGCCAGTTCCCGTCTTTGAGTAGAATCACTACCAAACTACAACTGTGCCAAATAACCTGCTGTACTGTACTGTAGCAGATGATGGCTAGGGAAAGCAGAGAGATTATAGACAGCTCAGCTCTCCTTAGAATCTTGATTGATGAGATCCTTACTTAAGATGTAACAGAAGCTAGCCTGGTCATTAGGTTTCTTACACATGTTCACATCTGCTTGCTCTCATTTGTATAGTTTTGAAATGTACTTAAACCTTCATAGCCTCTGGTTCTCTTAGCCATCTTTTTTTTTTTTTTTTTTTTAAAAGAGAGAGAGACCGGTGTGTGTGCATGCTCATGTAGATGGGAGGTGACGGGAGGGTTGCAGAGGGAGAGGGAGGAGGGAGAGAGAATCTTAAGCAGGCTCCAGGCTCAGCTTGGAGCCTGACATGGAGCTTGATCTCACAACCCTGAGATCATGACCTGAGCTGAAATCAAGAGTCAGATGCTTAACCAACTGAGCCAGGCACCCCTGTCTTAGCCTTTTTAAACAGCTTTTATTGTATGTGCGTGTATTTAGCTAATGTATTGTCAGAATATTATTTTTTCGGGATGCCTGGGTGGCTCAATCAGTTAAGCATCTGCCTTCAGCTCAGGTCATGATCCCAGGGTCCTGGGATTGAGTCCCACATCGGGAGCCTGCTTCTCCCTCTGCCTGCTGTTCCCCCTGCTTCTGCTCTCTCTCTGACAAATAAATAAATAAAATCTTTTAAAAATATATATATTTTTTCACTAAACATGTGGGTGTTCATGTAACTGGTTACACAATAATGTAACTGGTATATACATTTTATAATTTTTTTCTTTTGTGCTTGTCATATTATAAATATTTCAAACAAACAGAAATAAAGAGAATAACATAATAAATACCCAAGGACCATTACCAGACCTTTTCAAACTTCTGATTTTGCTCTATTTGCTTCAGATAAAGTTTAATTTGTGTGTACCACTCCTCAATCCATTCCCCCTTCTTTGAACATAACTACTATTCTGAATTTAGTATTTTTAATGAACTATGTTTATGTAATTTTATTGCGTATGCATATATTCATAAATAATACATAGTATTCTATAACTTCTTTTTTTATACAGTGTCATCCTTTTGAAATTTACTCACTTTGATACATACAGTTCTGTTCTATTTATTTTAATTGCTGTACAGTATCCTGTTGGGTGAATATACCACAATTTATATTGTTCTCCTGTTAATAGATATAAAGGGTGTTTCCAATATTTTGTTGTTTCATAAACAAGTGCTGCAATGAATATTCTTCAAAATGTCTCCCTGCACACATGTACAAGAGAGTTTCTCTAATATATATATACCTAGAAATGGAATTATTGGGCTGTGCCGTATATTCATGTTTAATATAATTAGACATGGCCAAATCGCTATCCAGATGACTGTACTAATTTAAACACCCATCAACAGTGTCTGAAAGTTCCCATTACCCCACATCTTTACAGACACTTGAAATTTTTGCTGTGTGTGGGTATGAACTGGTATCTACACAGCTAGTTTTCTTCATGGTAATTTGCTTATGTTGGGCAAAGCTTATGAAAAGACAGTGAAAGGGCGCCTGGGTGGTTCAGTCAGTTAAGCATCTGCCCTGGGCTCAGGTCATGATCCTGGGGTCCTGGGATCGAGCCCCACATCAGGCTGGGGGCCTGCTTCTCCCTCTCCTTCTGCCTGCAACTCCTCTTGCTTGTGCTCTTCCTCTCTCTCTGCCAAATAAATAAATAAAATCTTAAAAAAAAAAAAAGAAAAAGAAAAGAAAGAAAGACAGTGGAGCTGATTGACATCCCAGATTTTTCCCTCAGGAAATATCATTGCTTGATTATGTAGTTTAGTAGGCTATTCTAGTGAAATGCTGCTTGCTGGTAAAATACTTTTGTCTTCAAGAGTATAAAAAACCTTTTAGGAATTCTATACAAGAATAACTTTGAGGAAAATAATTTCTCATAAGGTGTTTTCGCTTTCCAATTATATCCTTGTCATTCCAATTTCCTACCATGATTCTCTTAGCTCTTCTGACTAATGATCAGCAAGGGCATGAAAGAATGAGATGTCAGTTCCTTTATTGACAAATTATATCTGACAGCAGAATAAACCCACTTCTACTAAGTAACAAGTGTTCACAGTTTTTCATTGCTATCATTTTGATTACTTCAGTAATGAAACTGAATCTATTTCTTAGGAACCAAATTAAGAAAGCCTAGAATATTCTACTCCTGAATTGGTAGCAGCTACCTGATAATTATCTGGTGACTTTTCTAGAGAAAATGTGTAAACAATGTGTTATTTCATGTGCATTGCGCTTAAATGATGGTTCTTGAGTTGGAGTGTGTACCAATCATCTGTTGCTATGTAACAAACCATGTCAGAACTTAGTAGCTTAAGATTCTGGTTCTGAGTAAGATGGAGCAGGTACATTTCACCCAGTCTCTCCCACTGAATACAGTTTTAAAAACCTGGCATAGAGCAACTATTTGAAAATTCTGAAAAGGCGATCTTAAAGTACTATAGAGCTAAGTTAGAACTCAGATTTCTCCCATACTGGTGTCCTCAGGCCTAAATCCAGCACAGCCTAAAACACAGAAGTGGGTATCAATGTTAATAGAACTTCAGGAGAAACCATCAGTTCAGATGCAAGGAATAAAAAAGTGATATTCTAGGGGCGCCTGGGTGGCACAGCGGTTAAGCGTCTGCCTTCGGCTCAGGGCGTGATCCCGGCGTTATGGGATCGAGCCCCACATCAGGCTCCTCTGCTATGAGCCTGCTTCTTCCTCTCCCACTCCCCCTGCTTGTGTTCCCTCTGTTGCTGGCTGTCTCTATCTCTGTCGAATAAATAAATAAAATCTTTAAAAAAAAAAAGTGATATTCTAATGCTCAGAAAAAGTACAGAAACCTTTTGTTGTCCTTTTTTTCTTTTCTCTCTTTTCTTGTGCCATGAGTCTCGAGCAGTTCTGTGATGGCAGCAGATTGGGGTCTGACAGGAGCCTAAAGCCCTGGGGGCAGGGAACCTTTCTCTGTGATCAGTGGAGCTTTAGTCCCAAAAAGGTAGAATGACCCCATTTGCTTATTTTTCTCTCTCTCCTTCAGCTGCTTGGCTCCAGACACAGACATTGTAGAAGTTGTGTGACAGTGAAGTAAATAAAGCCCAAGCTTTCTGGCTATGTGACAGGAAAGGGGAACCCTCGTTAACCAGAAAATACTGGGGTGGTTTTGAAAGGGAGAAGCTAGGGAAATAAACTCTTAAAATTTTATTATGAACTCCTGGGCTTACTCATATGCTATACGTGTAGAAATTCAACCCCAAAAAACATATCTACTCTTTGAAAAATGAAGTATAGGTTAGACCACTGCTTAGGTACCAGATTGGCAACAGGGTGGTACACATATGGGACAGATCCAAATAGCACTGTAAAGACTTTAAAAACTTAACTGAATTGAAACCACAATCCACAGAAGGCTGGTCAGAAACTATGGCCTAAAGAAAACTGGGTTGATTGCCTACTAAAAGAAAATATCAGTATTCTCTGTAGGATTTTAAGATGACCTAGATAGAATCTTATAATAATGTCCAAACAGTCAAGGATACAATAAAAAATTGCTTGGCATTTGAAAAACATAGGAAAATCAATTCACATAGAAAAAGTCAGTCAAAAGATGCCAGTGCCAAAAAAACAGACATAGTGCTGACAAAAACTCTAAAGCAGCAGTTCTAAAAATGTTCCAACAAGCAAGGGCGCAAACATTCTTGAAATGAATAGAAAGATAGAAGGTCTCAACAAAGAAATAAAAGAGGTAAAGGATCAAATGGGCATTTTAGAACTGAAAAATACAGTAAATGAAAAAAAAAAAAATCCCTGGATGGGATCAATAGCAGAATGAAAATGACGGAGAAAAGAGCCAATGAACATGAAAATAGATAAGTAGAAATTATCCAGTGGGTTGGGGGAGTATTAAGAAAAAAACTAAAGAGAAACTTAGGGACTTGTGGGACAATGACAGAGGTCTAATGTTCATGTCATCAGAGTTCCAACATGAGAGGTAAAGGAGTGGTATAGAAAATTTATTTGAAGAACTAATGCTTAGGAACTCCCCAAATTTGGCAAATAACCTAAACCTATAGATTCAAGATTCAAATCTATAGACTGAAGAAATCCAAAAAAGGATAAAGACAAACCCACCCCCAAACACATAATAACTAAAACTATAATTGCACCAAAACTAAAGACAAGGAAAAATCTTTAAAGCAGAGAAAAATGATATAGTGCTTACAGAGAAACAACTCTTCAGATGACTACATATTTCTCATCAGAAATCTTGGATGACAGAAAGAAGTAGAATTACATTTTTAAAGTGCTGGTGGCAGGGGTATCAATTTAAGGTTTTATGTCTAGCAAAAGTATCCCTCAGGCATGAGGTAAAATAAAGATATTCTCAAAAGAAGGAAAATGAAAAGAATTTGCAACTACTAGATTCTGCTGTAAAAGAATTGCTAAAGAAAGTTCTTAAGATAGAAGGAAACTTGGAACTTCAAGAATGAAGGAAGAGCAACAGAAATGGTTAATATCTCGGTAATAGTTATACTTCTCTTGAATTCTTCAATTAACAATAGAAAGCAAAGAATTATAACATCAATAATAGGATTTTCAATATATATAGATATATAATACATATGAAGAGAGGGTGAAAGAACCTAAAATGGTGATAATGATAAGGTTTGTACTTTCACTTGATGTGGTAAAATATTGATTTTAAATAGTCTGTGAAAAGTTACACTTGTATATTGTAATCCCTGGAGCAACCACAGAAAAACAAAACCTGGCCCAAAAAAATGTAGTAAAAAACACAATAGATTAAAATGTGAAAGATAAGAACTGTTCAGATAACCCAGAAGAGGGCAGGAAGGGAGAGGGAAAAAAATGGAATGAAAAACAGAGGATAGACAGAAAACAAATAATAAAATTGGGGACCTGAATTCAGACATTGGTAATTTACATTAAATGTAAATGATGTAAACATGCCAATTAAATGACAGCTTATCAGAGTGGATTTTTAAAAAGATTTATTTATCTATTTTAGAAAGAGAGTATGAGCAGGGGGAGGGGCAGAGGGAGAGGGAGAGAGAAAATCTCAAGCAGATTCCATGCTGAGAGTGGAGCCCGAATGCAGGGCCCAATCCCACAACCCTGAGTTTATGACCTGAGCCAAAACCAGGAGTCAACAGCTCAACCGACTGAGCCACCCAGGTGCCCCCAGAGTAGATTTAAAAAGCAAAACAAAAAAACTCTGATTATCTCCTGCTTATGAAAAAATTCACTTCAAATATAATGATATAAATAAGTTACAAGAAAGGGGACAGAAAAAGGTATAATTCAGGGCACTTGGGTGGCTCAGTCAGTTGAGCGGCTGACTCTTGATTTCAACCAGGGTCATGATTGCCAAGTCCTGGGATGAGCCCTGCATAGGGCTCTGTGCTCAACCAGGAAGTCTGCTTGTGGATTCTCTCTCTCCCTCCCCCTCTGCCCCTCCCCTTTCTTCCTGCTAGTGCACTTGCTCTCTCGCTCTTTCTGTCTCTAAAATAAATAAATCTTAAAAAAAAAAAAAAAAAAAAAGCTTGAGAGTAGACTCCAGAGCAAGGAAAATTACTAGAAATAAAGATAATACATAAGGATAAAAAATAGTTCACCAAGAAAACATAACAGCCCTAAAACTGTATATGTACATAAAATATTAAATGTTCTCCTAATAACAGAGCTTGAGAATATTGGAAGAAAAAATGGATAGAACTGAAAAGGGAGATAAATCCACAGTTCCAGTTAGAGGCTTCAGCAGTCCTTTCTCGGTGTTATATAGAATGTAGTAGGCAGAAGATCAGCAAGGATATAGAAGAACTAGGCATGCCTGGGTGGCTCAGTCAGTTAAGCATCTGCCTTCAGCTCAGGTCATGATCTCAGGGTCCTGGGATTGAGCCCTGCATTGGGCTCCCCGCTCAGGAGGAGGAGTCTGGTTCTTTCCCACCCCTTCCCTCTGCTTGTTCTTTCTTTCTCAAATAAATAAATAAGATCTTAAAAAGAAGAAGAAAAAAGAACTAAATAGCACCTTCCACCAGTTGGATCTGTTGATGTGTTTGGAATACTTTAAACAACAGCAGAATACATATTTTTTCAAGTGCCCAAGTACCAGTCAAGATAGGCCCTATCATGTATGATAAAACTAACCTGAAATAAATTCAAAAGAATTGAAATAAGGTATGTTCTGTGACCATAGGAGAGTTAGACTAGGAAACAATAACATAAAAATAACAGGAAAATATCTAAACATTTAGATATGAAACAACACACTTCTAAATGCATAAGTCAAAGAGAAAGTCTCAAAGGAAATTGGGAAATATTTTGAGCTGAGAGAAAATGAAAATATAAAAAATACATCACAAAAATTTGGGGGAGGGGCGCCTGGGTGGCACAGTTGGTTGAGCGTCTGACTCTTGGTTTAGACTCAGGTCCTGATCTCGGGGTTGTGAGATTGAGCCCCATGTCAGACTCGCACTGAACTCGGAGTCTGCTTGAGTTTTTCCTCTCCCTCTCCCACTCCCCACTGCATGCACGCACTCTCTCTCCCACTCTCTAAAATAAATAAATGAATAAATCTTCTAAAAAATGGGTGGATGCAGCTAAAATAGTAGAGGGTAATTTATAACATTAAGTTCTTATATTAGAAAAAAAAAGTATCAAATCAATCTAAGCACCAAGCTTAACAAATTAGAAGAAGTATAAAAATGATAAACCCAAAGCAAGCAGAGGAAGGAGATAATAAAAATAAGAGCAGAAACCAATGAAATTTAAAACAAAGAAACTAGAGCAAAACAATGAAAACAAAAGCTGGTTTGTAGAAAGGATTAATAAAATTGATAGATCTAGGGGCATCTGTGTGGCTCAGTTGGTTAAGCGTCTGCCTTTGGCTCAGGTCTTGATCCCAAGGCCCTGGGATTGGGCCCCGCATCGGGCTTCCTGCTCAGTCGGGAGCCTGCTTCTCCCTCTCCCCCCTGCTCTCTCAAATGAATAAATAACCTTTTTAAAAAATAAAAATAAATAAAATTGACAAATCTCTAGCAAGATGATGATGGCAGACATGAAGTACTAACATACAGAATGAAAGAGAGGATATCACTGTAAACCCACAGATATCAAAAAGATTGTAAGGAACTACTATAAACATAAATGAGCAACTTATTGGAGGAGACCAAACTCTCAAACAGTGAACTACCAAAACTCACCGAAGTTGAAAAGATAGTCTGAGTAGTTCTATAGCTATTAAAGAAATGAAATTTGTAGTTCAAAACATTCTGAAAAAGAAATCACACAGAGTCATTGGCAAATTCTACCACACATTTATAGAAATAGACCAACTCTGTATAATTTCTTCCAGAAAATAAAAGAGAAAGGGACTCCATTTTATGAGGCCAGCCATTACTCTGATATCAAAACCAGACAAAAGCTGTACAAGAAAACAGACCAATATCCCTCACAAACGTAGATGAGAAAATGCTCCACAAAGTACCAATTGAACATAGCAATGTATATAAAGAAAAATATATCATGACCAAGTGTAGTTTATATCAAGAATGCAATACTGGCTCAGTATTTGAATATCAAACGATGTAATTCACAACATTGACAACCCAAACAATCAGAACCACATATCAGTTGATTCAGGAAAAATATTTGACAAAACTTGACCATTCATTGTTTAGAACTCTCAGCAAACTAGAAGGAAATTTCTTCAGCTGATAAAGGGCATCTAACAAAAACAATTCTAAACTGCAGCTTACTGTCGTAAGCCTGAATCTTTTCATTTTAAGATTGGGAAGAAGGCAAGGATGTCCTCTCTGACCACTCCTATTTAACATTGTACTTGAAGTGCTAGCTGGTACAATAAGGCAAGAAAAAGAAATAAAAGGCATACAAATTGAAAAGGAAGAAATAAAACTGCCTCTACTCACAGCTACGTGACTGCCTACAGAGAAAATCCCAAGGAATCCAGAAAAAACTCCTAGAACTTATGAGTTTAGCAAGATCTAAAGATAACAGTGCCAACCCACACAAAACAATTGAGCTTTTATATACTTGCAATGAACAATTGGGGGAAAGGATTTACTATTTATAAAGGCAGCAAGAGAAAAATACTTAAGTATAAAAATCATATTATAGGATCTGTATGCTGAAATTATAAAACACTGATGAAAGAAATTAAAGATATAAAAATACAGAGATATATTCAGGGATTGGAAGACTCAGCATTCTAAAAATGTCATTTCTCTCCAGTTGTTCCACAGATTTATACAATTCCAGTAAAAAATCTTAAGAATTTTTTTTTGTAATTATAGACAAGCTTTTTCTCAAATTTATGTAGAAAGGCAGAGGAACTGGAATAGCCAAACCCAATTTTGGAAAAGAAGGATAAAGCTGAGTGAATTATCCTACCCAGTTTCAAAACTTATCATAAAGCTACAATAATCAAGATGGTATCATATTGGCAAAAGGATAGGTACGTAGATTACTGGAACGTACTACGAAGTCCAAAAATAGAACCACATAAATATGTCCAATTCATTTTTCATTAAAATGCAAAGATAATTCAATGGAAAATGGATAGTGTTTAAAAAAAAAGATTTTGGACAAAGTTGACATCCATATGCAAAAATATGAAACTCTACATAGATCTCACACTTTATGTAAAAATTTACACAAAATAGATCATAAATCTATATGTAAAACATAAAACCTTCAGAAGAATACATAGAAAATCTTTGACCTGGGATGAGGCAAAATGTTCTTAGGTATCACACCTAAAGCACAATTCATAACATTAAAAAATGATAAAAAGAAATTCATCAAAAATTTTTTAAAAAAATTTTAATGATGAGAAACACTATTAAGAGAATGAGGAGTCATGCTACAGCCTAGGAGAAAATTTTGCAGATATATCTGACAAAGGCCATATATTCAGAGTATATTTTTAAACTTTCAGAACTGACCAGGAAAAATTAAAAAAACCATTTGAAAAATGGTTGAATTTGAATGTCTTAAATAGTCTGTTTACCAAAGAGGATGTACAGTGGTAAATAAATATGAAAAATATTTAGCATTATTGACCATTAGGGAAATGCAAATTAAAACCATGAAGAGATAATACCAGTCTAATGGCACAAATGAAAACTGACCATTTCAGATATTGACAAGGATGCAGACAATAACCCTACTGCATTGTTTATAGGAAAAGAAAATGGTACAACTACTCTGTAAAACAGTTTGGTGATTTTCTTTTTAAGTTAAATGTACACTTAACATTGACCCAACAAATCCATTCCCAGGTTTTTAACCTATAGAAGTGAAAATTAATGTTTCCGCAAAATTCTTCATACCAATGTTTAGAGCAGCTCTGTTCATAATTGCCAGAAGTAGAAACCGTCCAAAAGTCCTTCAGCAAGTGAGTGGATAAACAAACTGTGGTACATCCATATAGTGGACTACTACTCAACAATAAAAAGAAATGAGCCATTGATATATACAATATCCTCAATGCATGAGTTTCAGAGACATTGTGCTGAGTAAAAGAAATCATCTCAAAAGTTATATAGTATATGACTTTGTTTATATCACATTCTCAAAAAAGACAAAATCATGGTGAAAAGAATGGATTATGCATTAGTGGTGGGGTTAGGTGTGACTACACAAGGGAGTAATTTATTTATTTATTTATGGTGTATTATTGACATACAGTGTTATATTAGTTCTACAGTTCAACATTACTCATTGCTCACTGTGATAAGTGCAGTCACCATTTGTTACCCCACAATTATTACAGTATCATTGACTATATTTCCTATGCTGTACTTTTCATCTCCGTGACATGTTTATTTTATAACTAGAAGTTTGTACCCCTTAATCTCTTTCACCCATCGCCCCCACTACCTCCCCTTTGGCAACCACCAGTTTGTTCTCTAAGAGTATTTTAAGAGTCTGTTCATTTTTTTGTTTATTTGTTCTTTTTTTTTTTTTACATTCCACATAGAGGTGAAATCATATGATTTGATTTATTTCACTTAGCAAAATTCCCTCTAGGTGCATCCATGTTGTCGCAAATGGTAAGATTAAGATTTTGTTCTTTTTTTATGGTTAATATTCCACTGTATTTATGTACCGTATCTTCTTTATCCATTCATTGATCAATTAACACTTGCATGGCTTCCCCGTGTTGGCTATTGTCAATAATGCTGCAGTAAACATAGGGGTACATATATCTGTTTGAATTAGTGTTTTTGTTTTCTTTGGGTAAATACCCAGTAGTGGAAGTACTGGATCATATGGTAATTCTATTTTTTTTTTAAAAGATTTTTATTTATTTATTTGAGGTGGGGTGGAGGAGCAGAGGGAGAGGGACGAGCACTTTCTGCACTGAGCGCACAGCCTGACCCAGGGCTTGATCCCACAGCCCTGAGATCACGACCTGAGCCAAAATCAAGAATCAGACGCTCAACTGACTGAGCCACCTAGGCACCTCGGTAATTTTATTTATTATACCATTTTCCACAGTGGTTATACCAGTTTACACACTCCCCCCACACTCCGCTACAGTGAATGAGCGTTCCCTTTTCTCCACATCCTCACCAGCACTTGTTCCTTGTGTTTTTCATTACTAGCCATTCTGACTGCTGTGAGGTGGTATTTCACTGTGGCTTTGATTTGCTTTCCTCAGTGATTAGTAATGGTGAACATTTTTCGCAAAAGAGTCTTTAGAGCAATGGAACTGCTCTTTGTTCTTATTATGCTGATAGTTACATGAATCTATGCATGTTTTAAAATTCATAGAACTGTACACATGTCTAAAAAGTTAATTTTATAGTGCTAATTTAAAACATTTTTTTTAAAACGTAGTGGCATAAAGTGACAATTTATATGTCATGATTCTATGGCCTGACCAGGTGGTTCTTCTGCTTTCCTTTGTATTGGTTGGGATATTGGGATGCCCAGAAGGTCCAAATGGCCTCACTCACATGGCTAGCAATATGTATTAGCCATTGACTCAGGATTTAGCTGTGGCTCTTGGCCAACGACGTCGAGCCTTCCACTCTTAGTACTCTCGGTCTGGCTGGTTGGGCTCTTTTGCAGCATGGTCACTGGGTTCCATGGAGTGTTCAAAAGAACAGTCTCCGATTTCTAGGCACTTACCAGATCTCTGCATCATGCTTGCTAACGCCCCATTTGCTGTAGTTAGACCTGTGACCAAACCCAGAGTCAGTGTGGGAAGCTATAGGGCATGAACACAAGGAGTGCTGCTCATTAGGGGCCTCCAAATTGTCTTTCACAGATGGTGAGTGCTTTTTGTTTTTTTGGTTTTTTCTTAAAACAAGTTTCCTTCCAGATTATCCATATTCCTTCAACAAAAACATTAAGAGACTCCAGTATCTAAGAGGGAATAATTGAAGGAGATTGCCTGTTATTTAAAAAAATGTAAACTGTGATTGTTTGAAACTTGTTGAAATGTGTTATTTTCCTATAACTGTTGATGATTATAGACCCACATCTTTTTCTTTTAAAGAATTTTTATTTATTTATTTATTTATTTATTTATTTATTTATGAGAGAGAGCGTGCACACAAGCTGGGGGGGAAGGGCAGAGGCAGAGGGAGCCTGATGTGGGGATTGATCCCAGAACCCCGAGATCATGACCTGAGCTGAAGGCAGCCACTTAACCAACTGAGCCACCCAGGTGCCCTGTAGACCCACATCTTGGCAGAGATTTCAGTTCATTCTTTGTGTACCCAATTACTTTCCCCCTTAATTCTATCATTAATTGACTGTCAGTATAGGGAATGTGGTTCCAGAGGCACTCACATGAAAGATGCTGTGAGTGGATCTTAAAAGTTCTCATCAAAAGGAAAAATTTTTGTAACCATACGTGGTTATGGATATTAACTAAACTTACTGTGGTAATCATTTTGCAATATACACATGTATCAGATCATTGTGTTGTACACTTAAAACTAATACAATGTTATATGTATCGATAATATCTAAATTTTAACAACCACACCCAAGAGCTTACATAGCACTGCAGACAACATTGGGATTAATTTTGGGGATAGAAAGGAACCTTTTTAAACATATAGTCAGATAGCATCCAAAGAAGTAATTTGTCAAAAAAAAAAAAAAAAAAGAAAGAAAAGAAAAAAGAAAGCCTCCACGAAGGTTTTTATATGGTGAAGATATAAGGCAGGAATACTAAACCAGAAACATCCTACAAAATTAGTACATTGCAGAAATTGAGGGTGTTTTTGTTTTTTGCTCGTTTCTTTTTCCTTTGTTTTTAAGCAGTGGTAAACACAAGAAACCAGATTACTATGGAATGAACACACGAAGTAGGAAAAAGATGGTAGGAGGACAGCATTGTGGTGTAGTAGAAAGAACATAAATAGAGAAATAGAAGATATGGATTATAGATCTGATCTGGCCATTGCTGCACCCTTCACTTCTTCCAGTATCTTGGCTTTCATACTACAAGTGAGGTGTTTGATCTGGATAGTGCTTCTTAACATCCCTAGAAGGCTCTAGAGACCAGGATCTCTGATGGAGATGTATGATTTGAAAAAATGAAAGAAGAGTTGTTATAATTCTTATCCACGATATAAATTACAGAAAGCAAAGATTCTAGGCTGGGGAGAGGACATAGAATATGGAATGAAAAGTTACTGAAGAGGGGTGTGAGTTTTTACAAAGTGTTAAGAAATATTGTAGTCTAGAAAATACAAATGATCTCTAATGTCAATAGCAAGCAAGACCTGTTCATCTTATTCATTTTTTCATCCCTAAATGCCGGACACAGGGCCTGACACATGGTAATACTTATTTAATAAATTAATACAGGATCCTTCCCTCCTCTTAGAAAATTTTGCTTTGGACTTTGGAGAGAGTAATTTAGGGGTGTAACTGTTTCATCCCTTTGTTAGTCACACATTTCCTCTGTAGATGAGGTATGAATGATGAACTCCTTTTGTCCCCCTACTAATTCCTATTCATTTTTGGCGTAAAGTCTGTAGCTATATAGTGCTGTGTCTGTACAGGTTTATATAACTTATCAGATGCTCCCTTCTGTTCCTATTCTGGTTCACAGAAGGAAATAAAAAACATTAGTTCATGCCTCCTAGCTTCGTGGCGGACTAAACCCCATACACCAAAGAAAGGTTTTATTGCCCTCTCAAATGTGTTTTCTCTTGGCCTTGTGTTAAGATCATAGGAAAGAAGCTCAGGACTCAAAAATAGACTACAATTACTCCTTTTCAATTGATAATAATGACCTTTCTGGGCACTGTTCCCTGTATATCCTACAACAGGAATCAAAATTTCCTTTGACAGTCTAGATACCAACACAAAAATTCACGTTCAAAGTAAATTATCCTTTCAGAAGTCCCTGTAAAATGATCTAAAGCAAAATTTATTAATATGGGAAACTATATATCCAGTATTTAAAAACTACCTCTTTTGAAACTACCCAGTAATAGTTTTTCCTATTTGGTGATATTTTTGTTTCCTAGACTTATTAATAAGATGCCGAATTACATCTTTAAGTAAAATTCTTAATGAATGGTTATTAGAAATTGTAAGATCACCTATTAGGTATTTGGGTACAAGTATACATCCAAAAAAAGCCTTGATTGGGAGTTGGAAATGTATAATCAAATTATGTATATCTCCTTTATAAATCCAATATTCGTGAACTAGTACTTATAAAATTTAAACTAGTGTATCCTGTAAGTGAAAAGCCTTTCCTTTATTTCTTTCTTCCTTATCCCTCTCCACCCCCACTTCCATTATGTATTTAATACCTGTTTTTTGCTCCCTCAGTGGATGTCAGGTAACATGGCATAGGTACTTGACTTGAACTGTCTTGTGTGGACTATTGTAACAGCCTCCTAAGCACTCTCCTGTCTCCCAGCCCTCACTTAACTCCAGCATTGTCTGTTCTTTACTCAGAGTGATCCTGTTAAAACCTAAAACCTTTCCTAACTCTGCTGAAGACTCCCATTGACTTCCTTACAGTAGCCTACAGTGTTATACACAGTCCAACCCTGCTTTCATTCACCGAGCCTCTCTGTCCTTATTGTCTATTTTCCCTCCCTTAGTCACTCATCCTCCTTGGCATTCTTTGTGCACACCAAATCCATTCCTGTCTCAAGGCCTTTGAACTTGGTATCTCTCCCTGGAATACCTTTCCCCAGATATCTGTATGCTTTCATTCAGATCTCTGGTCAGATATTCTTTTATCAGAGAGGCCCCATCATCCTCTGTCCTCTTTATTCTGCTTTATTTTTCTTCATAGCACTCATCACCAGTGGATACATATTTAATATTTGTTTATTGGCTATCTTCCCCAGCTAGCATGTAGGCATAATATATTTGTTCTTTGATGCTTCTTCAGAACAGTGCCTCAGATATTTGGATGAACAGCTCAGTGTTAAGTTCTACCTCTTTCTTTGAAGCTTTTCTCCAACCTATAGTGATTCACTTTTCTCTCTTTCTGAACACCATTGTAGGTGCTCATGTTCTGTCTTTACTGATTCCTTAAAGATAGAATTCTTATTGTAAACGTAACTACGTAGTAGGTAAGAGGGTGGAGTGAGAATTGTACAGTGTGGTTTAAATCCCAGCCTACCACTTAGCCATTTAACTCTGAGCAAGTTATTAACCCTCCTGCTCTTCCATTTCTATTCCTGTGAAATGGCAGTAATGGGTAGTTCAGTGAATGGAACACAGAGGAGATAGAATGTGAAAAGCAGGAAGAGACCTGATCATCAGGATCATTATGTGACACACCTGGCTGTTTGGACTTTTTCATGTAAGTAACAGAGAGCTTTGAAAGATTTTTTTTTTTAATTGATAGTGCGGCATAAAGCAAATTTTCAACTTATTTAAAATTTTAACTTCGTGGGGCACCTGGCTGCATCAGTCAGTAGAGCATGTGACTCTTGATCTCAGGATTGTGAATTCAAGCCCCACGTTGGGCATGGAGCCTACTTAAAAAAAAATAAAATTCTAACTTCATTTAATCTATGCTAATACTGAACTGTTGAAGAACTTAATTTACCTTGCAGTGGTGCTTTCATACTGTTTTGTTTTGTCTCTGTGTCCTGTGTTTACTGCCATTTCCTGGCTAAATTTTATTTATTAAACAATTGGGTCACTTCTGGTCTAGAGTAGGACTTTAGTAATGTAAGGGAGACCACAAAATTATTATTATATGTGCATTATATGTGTATTGCCTCATATTTTCTCTTGACAGAAATACCATGCTCTGGCTCCTTTTCCTGCATAAGACTTTTTTAGTGTTCCCCTTATTTCAGGGAAGAATTTCTAACAGTAAACACTTGCATAGATTCTTGGTGCCCTAAAAAAAAAACAGTCATGTGCATTAGGTTTGTACAACCTTTGCCTTCTGGGTATGTGTGGGAAATGAGGTTGTTTACCTTATCTTCAGTTCTGGCATATATCCATTACCAAAAGTATATTTTCAGGATATTTCCCCTGCTCTGTTGTGAAATCATAGAGAAGGTTTGGGGCTTCTCACCTAGGTCACAGTGTCCAGAAGACTGTGTCTCAGCTCAGATCAAAAGCAATATATTATTAGTGATACAAATCAAATCAACCAATAGCTCTTCAAATTTCCCACTTCTGTTCATCTCCTCCAGACACAAAATAGGTTCAAGGAGAAAAGTTCTTTCCTACCTTTTAATATTTTGAGCTGCCTGTGTTTAGGATTCAAGTATTTTGGGTTCTTATTGCTTAACTGGGCTGAAGATTATCTCATGTGACAGCATAGATCTCTTGTTTTGGAATTGCCATTACTTTCTAGAACAGCCACTCTGTACAGCTGCCAACATGCCCTGGATCCTTTTGCTTCATATTACAGTGATACTGCTTTGTCAGGGTAGAATTCAGCCTCACAGGGCTGGAGTCAGTCTCTGCTGACCTCATGCCACAGTACAGCATGTTCAAATCTGGGAGAAACCCGAGGATTATTCGGCATATTCCTCCTCTTTCTCCCTTACAAGCATGGAACCCTCACTCTCCTCGGAAACCGTATGTTGTATATGTGTGTGTATCTGTCTTTTTTTTTTTTAAATCTCTTCCTTAATCCTATAATTCTTCAGCTTTAAGTGGGGGCTGGTTAAATAGATACAGGAAATGCTTTGAGCTGCTGAAACTCAGCATTTTTCAGCAGATCTCAGCCACGGGCATTTGCTATTTTTGTACTGACTTGTGTGAGGTTGTAATAATCAGGAAGCATGTTATCTGTTTCCTAGTTGTTCATTTTGCCCATAGCTATTTGGGCGGAATGTACAGAGCACTCTGACTGTGTGGGCATGCTCAGATCATACTGGAGTGTTCCGACTCCCGTGTGATGGGCTGCTTCAGTGCAGAGTAAATGTCATCCTCACTCTCTCAGGCAAAAAAGGTTATCAGAAAACAAGTGTTTCCTTCAATGAACAAAAGAGTTTCATTTGCCTTTGGCAGCTTAGGAAAAGCTTGGGTTAAATTTGAAGATGCTAGGCATGCATAACAAATAAGAATTTGGATTAGAGCCGTTTGAAATATTTCTCCCATTAAAAACAAAAGTCCTTATTGCTCAGCTACTTGTTTTCACTGTATTTTCCCCAAAGACTTGGCAGTTTTCTGAATTGTAAAGCAGTGCGCACATATCTCAGTGCTAAAGTTTATGCTGCAGGTCAGAAGAACAGGTCTCTGAGATACAACTGGATAGGAAGATGATCCAGCTTTATGCAACACAACCACCATTTTCACATTTGATCTGTAATCTTGAGTAGAAAACTTAGCCCATAGCTTGATTTTACCATGATTTTTTGAATTGGTTCTATAAATGATACACAGATATTTCCCAAGAGGTAATGGTAAAGCAGAACAGATTTTTTAATAGTTTTACCTGATTCTAAAGTGAATATACATTAATACTATTTGCCCTTGAGCCATTGGATTTAAGGTCCAGATTTTTTACTCTGATATTAAATTATTCTCTTATGACTTACGGTTAAAAATGTAAATACTGACTTTATTAAAGAGATTTGTGGTTCTGCTCTGTACCCTTTTTTTCTGTTTGTATCTTGGGTTTTAAAACCTTGGCACATCTCTGTTTGTTCTGGGGTTATAAAAGGTCAGTTTACTTATCTGTGTTTTATTAAGAATGCTACCTCAGATTGAATGGGTTGGTCAGAAAGAAAGAATTCAATAAAAAAAATATAAAAAATTAAAAAAAAAGAAAGAATGAATTCATGGGAGAGCCCTAAAAGGATAGGAGGTGGAGACTGATAGTAAAACAGAATTAACTCCTTTCCCCCCTTATTGACAGTCGAAAGGGAGGAGGGGAATATAAAATGTAACTGAAACATTTTTAGTTGATTTTCTCCATGGTTGTATTAATTCATGAGCAGAGAAAATTTGCTTAAAAATATACTGAGTACCTGAGTAAAAGATTGTAGATGAAACTGTTTTGTTGCTTCCCTATCCATGTCTCCCTCTCACTTAAACTATTCATTGACTCTGGTGAACAAAAATACTCTCATTGAAACAGTGATTAAAATACTCAGAAATGAGGTACTTGCTCCGCATCTGTAATTCTTAGTATGACTATCTGGATATATCAAACTGCTATAGATTGGGGTTCATATATGTCCTCCTTACGTGAGATTGCAACATGCTTTGTTAAGAGTTCATTGTATACTACAGAATGAATATTTTGAAGGAAGATTTGAGGGGAAAATACATTTGACTGTAGGTAATAAATAGAGAATTTTAGAAAGCTGGACAATGTTGAACTTATATCTGTTTTTTAAAGAGATTAAAATATCTCCAGATATTGACAAGTTCTAAAGATGAATAATTCCCTCTTTCCTTTCTTAATAACCCTGCAACACCACACATCTATATGTTCAAGTCATATATATAATGCAGGCATTCCAGATAATTCCTTACCAATGTTGACATTGCGGGGTTTTCTATACAAATGCCCAGAATTTACAGTGGCAATTCAGAACATACATGTGTAATCACTTGGTCATATATAGATGCTTTACCTTGTAAACAAGTGTTATTTACATTGGGCTGTATTGTATCAAACAGTGAACTTTTAAAAGATAAAACTCCTCTCTCATCTGCACCTTACATTCTAGTTGGGGAAGATGACAACACATGATAAACCTAATAAGTAAACTATGGAGTGTGTTAGAGAAGTAGGATGGGCTATAAAAACAATAAAGGGGGGTGAGATTGAAAGTGCTGAGGGTAGACTGCTATTTTAAAAAGATAGTAAGTTTAAGAGACATTTGAGGAAGGGCTTAAAAGAAATAAGCTTGTTAGCCATACAGCTGTCTGAGAAATGAGCATTCCCAGTAGAGGGTACAGCCAGAACAAAAGCAGGAGTGTTCCTGATTATATACAAAGAATAGAAGAGAGGTTGGTATGACTAGAGCAAGAAGGGAGGGCAGAGTGGTAGGAATTGGGGTGTCAAAGATGTAATAGAGTTTCTCAGTTGTCTATTACTGTAAAACAAACGACTTCAAAATTAAAACAACTATTTTATTTGCTCACAGTTCTTGTGAGTCAGCTATTTGGGCTGGGATTAGTTGAGTGGTTTTTGTGCTGGTCTTGCCTAGAGGTCAATCATTGCTGGGTAGCTTAGGTGGAGCTGGATGGTCTAAGATGGGCTTCCTTACATGTCTGATAGTTGGTTCTGGCTGTTAGTTGAGCCTGTCTCCATGTGGTATGAGGATTTTAGCCAGAACAGCTGTAAGGATGGAGTTGTCATTAACTGAGATGTAAAGCCTACTGGAGATCTCGATGTAGCAAAAGAGAGCAAGCCTTGATATACAAACACATTTCAGGTCTCTGCTGTGTCACATTTGGTGTTCATGTGGCCAAAGCCAAGTCCATGACCAAACCCAGTTTCACAAGATGGAGAAATAGATTCCACTTTTTGATGGAAGGAATGAGAAAGTCAAATTTTAAAGAGAAAGGCATACTTGATTGGATGAATTTGTGGCTATGGCCTTGAAGCCATTTTTAAGGACTGGCTCTCTCTTTGAATGTAAAGGGAATACATTGAAGAATTTTAAGCAGAGGAGTGACATGATTTGACTTTTATTTTTAAAGGATCATTCTGGCTTAGTACTGAGAATAGATTATATGGTGGCAAGGCAGACCAGTAAGAAGGCCATTCTGCTAACCCAGGCAAGACATGATAATGGCTCAGACTAAAGTAGCAGAAGTGAAGATGATAAGAAGTGGTTAGATTTTGGATGTATTTTGAATGTACAGTCAAGAGGATTTTCTGGTGGATTGGATGTAAGGTATGAAAGAGAGAAATTGATGACTACAAGGATTTTAGGTTGAACAGCTGGAAGAACGGATTTGTCATTAACGAAATACAAAGTCTGCTGGTGGGTAGGGTTTTGTGGGAAAGAGCAAGAGTTCAGTCTGAGATGTTCGTTAGATGTCTGAGAATAACTGACTATACGAGTCTGGAATTTAGGAGGTCTGGGCTGAAAATACAATTGAAGGCTGAAAATACAATTAGATGGGATTTAAAATCAAAAGACTAGATGAAGTTACCAAGAGAGGGAATGAATGTAAATAAAGGAGAGAAGAGGAAAAAGAACTGAGCCCTGAATAATCTGGTTTGAGAATAACGGGAGGAGGAATAGTGTGGCCCATGATGGATGAGGAAAATCAAGAGTATGGTGTATTGGAAGCCAAGTATAGAAATTCTTCATAGGAGGAGAGAAACAGCAGCTCTGTCAAATGATGCTGATAGGTCAAGTAAGGTAAGGACTAAGAACTCATCTTTGAATATAGTAATGTAGGAAGGATTGGTCATCTTCCCAAACATTTTTTGGTAGAATGATGAGATTAAAACCAGTTGAGTGAGTTTGAGAATGGGAAGAGAGGAATTTGGAGACCATTTTAATGAGTTTTACTTCAATAGGGAGCAGAGAAGTGAGCAGTAACTGGTAGAGGAAATGAGGTCAAAAAGAAGTTTCTTAAAGGTGGGAGATGGGAAAAATCATGTTGATGGGAAAAATTCAGTAGAGAGGGAAAATTGGTCCATTTCTTTCATTTATTTTATTTAATAAACTTAAATGTGCAGGCACTATTCAAAGCACTTTACAAATATGAACTCAACTAATATAAGAATGAAACAGTGACTGGCCATTCAGTATAAAGTACTGTGGTGGGAGTTCTCAGGAGTTCAGTAATGTGTAAGACACATCTCTGACTTAAGGACTCATGGTCTCTATTAGAAATATAAAAACTTGCAAAAATAAACAAAACAGAAAAATTATACTGTTTACAGGTTTAGAGAAGGGTGAGTATTTTCAGCTGGGGAATAAGGAGTGTCCATAATTTGATTCCAGTTAAATACGTGTGGGCCTTTAAACTAAAGGTAGACTCCTTTGGACTTCAGTTTATATATTTTTACCTTGAGCGTGGACAAGAGTGTGTGTATTGTAAGGTAGACTGGGGACGGGGTTCGAGGTAGGAGGGAAAGTTTCAAAAAGTCAAAAAAGCAGAAAAGGCAACCTCAGAGATACTCCCTTCTCTGTCACTGTAATTGTCATCTTCATGTTCATACTTATAATCCCCATATGTAGGGGAAATGGAGGTGGGAGAGGAGAGGGTGTATGAGTGTACACATGCAAACTGTGTATGCATCTTCAGTACCTAAAATACAAGGAGTTCTCTGTTAGTCCTCTGTTTGACTCTATTAGATAAAATAGTTTGGGGAACAATCCGGATTATTTTTCAGATAAGTGGAATAGAAAATGTGAGATGTGTAAGCCCAGGAAATATGATTAGAATATGTCCTTTAATTCTCATTTGCTCTTCATTAAAAGTGTTGTGGTTGTTGGAAGTCTGCGGAAGTAGAGAATACAAACCGTGTTTAGACTGATACTTGGGTGGAAGAGAGTATTTTATATTCAGTGGAAACCTGTGAGAATAAATTTATAGAGAATCATTTCTGGAGAGTGTAGAAGCTTAATTCAAGTTGGCTTCTTATTTCCGGTGGTTCCTCTTATCTATTTTTTAAAAATCTAGGCACATTCTGGGGAGCCTCAGTGGCACAGTAGGTTAAAGCACCTGACTCTTGGTTTCACCTCAGGTCATGATCTCAGAATCTTGAGATCAAGCCCCGCATCAGGCTTAGCACTCAGCTCAGGCTCAGCACTCAGCTTAGACTCTGCTTGAGATTCTTCCTCCCCCCTCGCTCATGCACTCTCTCTCTTTCAAATAAATTAATTAATTAAATCTTTAAAAAAAATATATAGGCATACTTCAATTATGTCCTGATTGCAAGTTCAGGGAAAAGGTTCTTACGGGGATCCAAAAGAGCTCACAAAAAAAGGAATATGTATGATCAAATTACATATCGAACAATGGTCAAGTTTATCCTTAATTAAAGGAATGCAGCTGATACTTAAAATGAGATTTTATTTTCACTTACCAGAGTAATCAGATGCAAAAGTTTGATACCTAGAGCTGGCACAGTCATTCGCCTACACTGTTGGTAGTAGATCAAATTGCTGTAAGCCTTCCAAAGGGTAATTTGGTAATCTCTACCAAAGTGTAAAACATATGCACTCTCTGATACACTGGTGGAATTTACATTATTAGTATGCCCACAGAAGTTTACCAAGATACATATAAATATGTTATAGTGTTGTCATTTAAATAGGGGAGAAAATTATTTTGATGCCCACTTGAAGTGCCACAACATTAAATATCTTTGATATCCCCCCCAAAGATGGTGCAGCCTTCTTCCTTACCAAGGAACTGGATCCCATATTGTCCTATTTAACAGTTATCAGATGGGTTCCAGGAAATTTTAAATTTCCTAGAAATAAAGGCTTTTATTTATTCTGTTAATGGTGGTCACTAGAGATAAGGTGTGTTCAGAATGAGAGATCAAATACTCCAAGAAGAGTCTCACCAAAGAGCTATTAGGAACAGAATTGGCAGCAATAGGAAGCTGCTAGTTAGGAAACAAATCTTTAAGAAGTAAAGACTACGTGGATTAGTATGTGAGAATGAAATGGGGGAGTGGGTAGTCTGGAGAAAGTTTACCACAACTCTGTGTCTTCAGGTAATTATTTTAATTTTTAAGAGGTCCATTTTCATTTTGAAGAACCAAACTGCCAGTGAGGTCACACAATTTGAAAGAGGAGAGGAGGAGAGAACTTTGATTACATACTTCTTCCTAAACTAAAGCTGCTTTTATAGTCTGCATCAGTGTGTTTACATTTATGATACATACATTTTATCATATATATTTATCAAGTATAGGTCAGTTTATGAAACGATCCAGTTTTTGCCTGTTTATCTAATGTTTTCCCTTGCATGAGCTGTTGTAAGTTGCTTGCATCATTTGACTGTTATTCTCCACTGAACTAATTATATGCCAGATTACCTCTGAGTTTTGGAGCTGGATAAAGAGAAATAGTAAAGCCAAGGGCAGGATATCCAGGTGGCAGCTGTTCATACCTCAAACAGTGAGCAAGATTTAAAGAACTACGTTCAATATCTTCTTTTGGAGCATGGAAAGGATTAGAGTAAGGTAGAAATTTTATTGGTTCTTACTGACCAGGTGGTTGTGGTTTTGACTGATCAGCATGAACATTTTCACCTTGGAGACAAGGGCCCTAGACTGCATTGTTGTTTCTAAAAAGAAGAATGATATTATCAAGAGACTGAGACTCTCCTTAAGAGACCTGGTATAGTACCAGCCCTACATGACCAGGTAGGAACTTGGGGAATTCAGTTAACATGCCAGAGCTTTTATTTCTTATCTATAAAATAAACATCTGTTTCACAAGATAACCTCTTCAAGAGCTTCAGATTTTAGGAGGCTCAGATGAATGTCGTGTACACGAATACACATGTACAGACATGTATAGATTGTTTTTAAAACTAAAATATACATTTTTCTATGGCTCTCAGAAATACAGTCTCAGATCTCAAACTTTGCATATGTTCTGTTTCTAAACAGTTATTAGATTTGAAAGGCAATTGTTGTTGTTGTTTTAAGTAATTTCTACACCCAACATGGGGCTCACACTCCTAACCCTGAGATCAGGAGTCACATGCTCTACTGACTGAGCCAGCCAGGTGCCCCTAAAAAGCAATTTCTTAACTGATTATCCATCTTCCTCCCTCCCTCCCTCCCTCCCTCCCTTCCTTCCTTAGTTCGTTCCTTCCTTCCTTCCTTCCTTCCTTCCTTCCTTCCTTCCTTCCTTCCTTCCAGAGAGGGTGGGGGGAGGGGCAGAGGAAGACTGAGAGAGAATCCTGAGCAGGTTCCCTGCCAATGTGGAGCCCTATGCAGGGCTCGATCTCACAACCCTGACATCATGACCTGAGGTGATATCAAGAGCCTGACTTAACTGACTGAGCCACCCAGGTGCCCCATGATTATTATTCTTTAACTACAAACTATAGACAGTAAATGAGGGATTTTACCTTACTTAAACTAGAACTAATAGCGTATAGGAAAATGCGGGTTTAGACAAAGTCTTACTACTTTGGGTAGGGTAATTATTTGTTTTGAAAAACGTTCATTTTATAATTTCTTTAACCATTTTTAAGTCCAATGTAATATTATTAAATGTAGTAAATATTATCCTATATGTAAATATTTAATTTGCATATTGTTTGCAGAAACAAAATCTGCCTTAAGTGAGAGCAGCATATCTTTATTTGAGATCAGTCTCTGTGACCTACCAATTAATAAATTGGAATTTGAAATTAGTAAAAAATATATAGTGAAATGGGTGTATATATATGTGTGTACTTTTAACATTTACTTGATGATCTAAAATTTCTAAAACATTAAGAGTCTTAAGGTAAAACTGTAGTGCTTAAGTTCAGTTTTTTATTAATGTTAAAATCAGGTGTAGAAAGGTATTTTCTAGTTGCTGTTAATTCTTTGAAAAACAGGCAAATTTTCAGTCCTACTTAGCTCTAAATTGTTACCGTTAAAGACTCATGGTTAGGAGTACGTAAATAAGTACTTTATAAAAGAAACCCTAATTACTAGGGTATTAAACAGATTTTCTAAATTTAAGTTATCTCCAAGTAAATTCATTTCCTTTTATTAAAAAAGGATTACTATACTAGTAGATGAGAGGTACTCTGAAAACATAGCATATCTAGATTTCAGCAGTGCCATTAACAGAGTTTTTCATGTTATCTTTGGGGGAGAAATTATAACTGATTATTCATAACTGAGTAAGTGAATGAAGGTATGAAAATAGTACCAACTCAGATAAATATCACCCTGGAACAAGGTCTCTGATGGTTTGCCGGAGGATACTTCCTGTCCTGTTCAACTTCATTAAAATCCTTGGCAAAAGAGATTACTATGGCTAATCAGAGTTGAAGGTGTCAAGCAGCTGAAAAGAATAATTAAAAATTTGAGCCATAGAATTGTAATCCATTGGTATTCTCAAATGAAAAGCAGAAGTCATCACGTTATGTGATTCAGCTGTACCACATTTATGTAATTTATAGAAAAGGCAACTGTTCTTAACACCATTTTCAGTTGAAGAGAAAGCAAACAGGAACTAAATTAAATGCTATGACTAAGTTCTCTAGCAAATCTCTTAACACTTAATAAAGTCATTTAGATGCTGCACCAAAAAGAGTCTGCGTAGCGGGATCTTAATTAACCTAAATCAGACAAAGCTCCTATTACATTGCAATGCATTTAAGAATTAGGATGTCTTAGTCATTCTTTGAAATTAAAATTCTAGAAATGAAGTATTATTAATACTACCTTAATGTTAGGATATTGTATCAGAAACATTGTTGTTAATATGATTGAAACATGAAACAACCTGACAGCAGAGTTCCTAGTAGTTTAGAAAAATAAATGAAATGCCTAACAGTGTCCCCATCTCAATTTTGTTTACAAAGAGATACTAAAAGAACATTGTTTTCAATTGATCATGGACAAATTGTCTTACTAAAGTTTTCCCCTTAAGGTTATTAAGACAAGCCCTAGACTGTTAGGAATTGTAATTAGGACTTTTCCTTTCCAACTCCCTAGATTGGCAGTCTGCAAATTCTATAATACCTTATTATAAAGCCTTAGCAGTTTTCTCAATTTTAACTTCAGATGTTTTACAAACTTATTTTTATCAAATCATAAGGAGATAAAAGTAATTTTTTCAGAAAACATCGTGGAAAGATAGAAAATATTTCCTGAGTGGCTGCTGAAGACAGGAACAAACTAGAAACAGTTCCATACTGATTTTCTAAATAATGGCTTAAAAACAGACGTCTTCCATATTTATTGCTGCTTAGTCTTATATGAGAAATTTGTCCCTCAGATATTTCTAATGAATTCACTTAATCATGGGGTAGACTATGTTTTAAGGTTTCTTGCAACTCTAATTTGAAATTCTGTGAACTTTTTTTTGGTAATTATTTTTTACATGGTTATAGAATCTCAGAAACTCAGTCCTTAGAGAATTAAAATTAGTTTGTAAACAAATACTGCCTAGTAATCAAAGGTGGTTCTGTAAAACGTCGAATATAAAAAATGGAAGATTCCCATTCAGAAATCAGCCACAACTAGCTGTACTTAAGTAATACAATCAGGTATTTGAGGTGATATGAAATATGGTTTTATTTTTTACTGATATATTCAATAGATGTTCATTGAGCTACACTGTCTGGCTTGCTCTGGAGAACTAGAAGTGAATGTTGGGCCTTCCGTTTGCAGTCACCGCTTTTTTTTTTTTTATAATCATAAATGAATTGGTCTCATATAATTTTTAGGGAGCCTTATTTTATAAGTAGTTTCACTAGGATCACAGATTGTTGACCTGTGTCCATAGATCCTTATTTTACTGTTGAAAGTTTAGTGGTCTGCTATGTTAATTTACCCATTCAAATACTATACAAGTGTGTGTTTTCTAATAGGATACGGAAACCTCAGAACAGGATTTCCTCTCTCTTCTTTGGAACAAGTAATTTTATTGTTACATTAGTTTTTTGGTGGTGGTGTTTGTTGTTTTTGAGAGAGAGAGAGAGCATGAGTGAGGGGGTGCACAGAGGGAGAGGGGGAGAGAGAGAATCTTAAGCAGGCTCCACGCCTAGCATGGAGCCCAATGCAGGTCTCAATCTCATGACCCTGAGACCATGACTTGAGCTGAAATCAAGACTCGGGCCACCCAGGCACCCTTATATTATTATTATTTTTTTAAGTATTTCAAATAGGTTGAGTCTAAGGAAATCAAGCCAGTGGACATGATGGCATCTTTGTTGGATTCTGACAAGTAAAATCAAGATTGAAGGCTTACAAAGATATTTAAAGAATGAATCATCTTTTGTGAAAACTCTTGAATCGCAAAATTCAGTCAGATTTTAGATGTCCAGGAATGTATAAGGTCTCCCCTCATCCACCCCCCCTTTTAATCATCCCCCTCCCCGCTTTTGGAAATGTGAGAGAGTATTTGGTTGTCACAAAGACTTTGGGAGGGGAACGATGCTGGCATTTAGTGCATAGAACCCATGGAGGCCTTAATAGCCAAAATGTCAGGAGTAACCTTGGTTGGGAGCAGAGTTTCCAGGCATATTTCCTTATTTTCTTCCCTCTTCTCCTCCTTTTCCTTCCTCATTAGAAAGTGAGAACCGCAGCTGTACGGACATTTGGGGTAGTAGTGTGCCCTTAGTACACTTACGTCCTTTGCACATTGGTATGTAAATTAGAATCTGAAGGGACATTAATTCTTTATACTTTCTATATTAGAACATATTTATTGACCCCAGGAGAAGGTGTCATGTTATCTTCCTTATCTTCTTTTCTCCTTTATGGTTAGATCATTACTACTGCTGTGTATACATCTATTGTGTATGCATTAATCCTGTTTAGGAGTGAGTTGTTCCTAGCTTCAGCTTTGACGATGAACCTGTGCTTGTGCAATTTTTCAGAAACAGTGCAGATTCTCATTCAGCCGTTTTGATTACTCTAAGCCTGATGTGAATTTGGAATTCAGAAAAGTTAGTTGCTTTGACTTGTTCACTTATACGTGCTGTTCACGTTTAGTGTAAATACATTTGAACTGAAGAGCATATGAATATTTGGTTTCATATTTGGCGTCTATTAAATATTGACGCTAATTATAGAAATATATCTAGGAGATGTATTTTTTTTTTGGACCAAAATTTCAGCTTTACTTTCTTTCCAACCATTTCTAAGTGACTGTTTTTTTCCTTATTACAATTCAAATTATCTGAATTTGATTCATGATTTTCTTTCCCCCGAACTATTCTTTTACTCTTCCCTATTTAGAAATGTATCATCATTCTCTTAGGCTACAAACTTGGGCCCTGTCTTTGATTCATTCTTCTCTTTAATCTCCAGTGTATAGTCAGCAGATCTTATTGGTTTCTTCTTCAGAAGAATCATTAAGCCTTTTCTTTTGTATTTCCTCTGCTACCACTTTACACCAATCCTTACCATCCTTCAGTGTTCTTACCTCTGGCTTCTCACCTCTCTTTTTCAAGCTTGTGACCCCTCAGCTTAAAACTAGTGAAACAGAGGGGCGCCTGGGTGGCATAGCGGTTAAGCATCTGCCTTCAGCTCAGGGCGTGATCCCGGAGTTATGGGATCGAGCCCCCATCGGGCTCCTCCGCTATGAGCCTGCTTCTTCCTCTCCCACTCCCCCTGCTTGTGTTCCCTCTCTCCCTGGCTGTCTCTATCTCTGTCAAATAAATAAATAAAATCTTTAAAAAAAAAAAAAAAACTAGTGAAACAGAAAACAGAATCCTTTGAAACATAGTATGTCAGGAAGAAATGGAAGGCAAATGAATATTAACCCTGAGATTGTCTGATCTGCAACAGAGTAAAATTTTTCTGTCTTTTGGCCTAAATTTCAACTAATTTCAAAGATTTGCTTATTTATTCCTTCATTTAACAGTATTTATCAAGTATATAAAGTATCTGTTCTGGTGTTAATAGCCAAATATTATACTTAATGTCTTTTCATTCCCCTTTGACAGTTCATCTGATTTCTTCAACTATCCTATTTATGCTTTCTGTGGTTTTTCATCCTCAACCCTGCAAGTGCCAGTCCTGTTTCATAGGTACTAAGCCTTGATTCATTTTAAGCTCCATAAGTCACACAAGTCCACAACTGCTGGATGGCAATTCAACAACTCAATTCCATCTCCTCTGTAGACCAGCAACCTTCCAGCCCCATCTTAGTGATATAGTAAGGCCTGTTGTCTAAGCTTACTGGTGTTAACAATAGAATATTATAATGTAATAGTTTCTTAAGAGAAAGGGTAAAGGAATGAGAAATTGGCCATTTGACTGGTTTTTTATAACAAACTTTAGGAAGTTTGGTAGGAGTTATGTTTTCATAAGTAGTTAATATCTGTAGTATCTTGTCTTCATCTTGCTTCTTGCTCTTTCTTGGTTATATCTCTTTATTTAGAGTCAGGTGGCTATTCTTAATATTTGGAATCACTGGGGCTCTGTGTAGTTTAGTGGAAAATTAAATAGCAAAGAATAATGAACAAGGTTACTCTAAAATGTATAGCTTCATATTTACCTCCCACCAACTCCCCCAGCCCACCCCATTCCACCCTCTGCCATCTGTGGCTAGTAATATTTTGCAAAGAATAAATTGAGATAAAATCTTGTTCTCCTTACATGGACTTGAAATAGCCCATTGAATGCCATTTTTCATTTTTAGCAATTTTCATATTTTCTGAGAATGTGGAAAATGTGCTTTATTTTTTATTCCTTAGAACTTCAGTATGGTCTGTTGTTCACCTGGGATTTGGAAAGTATAAAATAGATCAAGTAAGGATTTTCAAGAGATGGCTTATGTAACTCTGACATTCATGGAGTATAGCTAGAAAACAGCTCTTCACTGTGGTGAAAAGCGTTTTCTAAAACAATACAGCGTTATCTATATATTGCCTCCAGGTGGTAGTTTTACAGACAGAGAATATGCTTGAGCACGTTCTAACATTTTACTTTATATTTTAAAATTTCTGAGTTTTTTGTTTTGTTCCTTTTTTTGTTGTTGTTTTGTTTTGTTTGTGTTTGGGGTTTTGTTTTGTTTTTTTTTAACATTGAAGGTTAGCAACTAAAATCAACCTGGTTCCACCAAAGACTCTTTATATTTTTTTCCTCATGAGTCTGCTATTTTGAAAATATTTGTTCACAAACACCATATATTATTTTCCTTTCAAAAAAAGAAAAGTAATCAAGGGCTAAGAGCCAATCATATCTTTTCTTTTTTTTTTTTCCAGTAATCATTTCTGAATAGCACTGGTACATTGGCATTACCTGGAGTAGTCATAATCCCAGACAAAATTAAATATTTCTCACTTTAATCTGCCAATACAACTTTATTATGGGTGACTATACACTTTCCATTAGGCCTCTAGAAGTCCTGAAAACAATTTGACCCTTTCGTGGACCTCAGGTTGGAGACCACTATTCTATACTATGTCTCATGACATAAAAAATATTATACCATTTCATTTTATGAAATAAATTTTTGTATGATTATGCAGTTGCTTTACAGGAAATACAGGAAGATTACCTGGCCCTTCTTTGAGTAAGGGGATTGTATTCCTATCAGGGCTTTATGATGCTTTGCAGTTGTGAAACCGCTCTCCACAGCACCTTTGAGGCTGTGGTGACATTGTGGTAAATGATTCCTTTGAGGTAGGCAGAGCCTAAATAAGCAACCTTCACTGCTTATTGTCCTTTTTAAGTTAAGTGTCTCGGGTAGCGTAATTTAGTTAGTTTCTAGAGAAGGTCAGTGCTTATATTCTTCCTTCCTAAAACCTCATAATTCTGATATTGGCTTTGACATTAAACAAAAGCTTCTCTTGCTTTCCTTTCTGAACTAATTCTTTCTAAGCAGTAAAAGAAAGTATTTGCCTTATTTAAAAGTTCATATGACCATACTAATCTCAAGAGATTTTAAACCCCTTACCAGTTCCTTACTTTGTCATTTGTTGCTCCTCCAGCCACTAGCTAGATACGGGGGTTTGCTTTTATACAAGGAGAGCTGCTGGAGTTAAAGAAAACCTCCCTCTTATTGAATCCCATTGGGAGGTTAATGTTAGCTGGACTGGTTGCCTGGTGGAAGAAGGCAGAAGAGACTCCTTGAGAAATGCACAGCCAACTGATGTGTGACACATTTTAACTTCACAGTCTCTCTCTCTTTTTTTTTTTTTAATTTTATTTACGGGGCTCGATCCCAGGACCCAGGGATCATGACCTGAGCCACCCAGGCAGCCCTTAACTTCACAGTCTTGCTTGCAAATCTATTCTCTGCCATCTATGACTATAGATAGCAATTGATTTATTAGATTTAGTGTTCTTCTTCTTTGGCTCAACTTTACTTTTCTCATCTTTTGCCACTTTGGGAAAAACTTAACCAGTCATTAGGCATCAACATCAAGAAGGTCAGTCTAGGAACAGAACAAGGTTCGTGGTCTTTGGATATTATGCCCCAGTAGATCCTTCAAGAATAGGGGCGCCTGGGTGGCACAGTGGTTAAGCATCTGCCTTCAGCTCAGGGCGTGATCCCGGCGATATGGGATCGAGCCCCACATCAGGCTCCTCTGCTATGAGCCTGCTTCTTCCTCTCCCACTCCCCCTGCTTGTGTTCCTCTCTCGCTGGCTGTCTCTATCTCTGTCGAATAAATAAATAAATGAAATCTTAAAAAAAAAAAAAAAAAGAATAAAATACAGTGACACATAGAAGAAGGACATTAGGCATTTTATCCAAAAAATAAAGTAGCATATTCACGAGTTCTGACAGCTGAGATAGGCTTTAATAATATAGGAAAGCCTCTGGAATTAGCCTTGGTTTTTATAAAGAACATCTTTTGTCTAGGATTTGCTCCCAAATAATTGCAGGGGAGGGAGAAGTGCAGACCATGAGTTAATAATTGAAGCTGGGTGAAGAGTGCACAAGATTCATTTTCCTCACTTTTATATGTGTTTGAAATGTTGCACAATAAAGAGGTTTTTTGAAGGTATCTTTTCCCTAGGAATTTTGGGATAAAATCTATTTCCCTATGAAATTTTCAGCATTCCCCCCCATACTATTTCCCTAAGAAATTTTCAACATCCCCCCAGTACTCAACAGTGTTGAACACAAAAAAAATTCTATCTTAGGTTTGCATTATTGAGGGAAAAATATTTTTTGTCAGTAAATTCTGAATTTAGCACATTATTTTTATCTGTTAATGTCCAAATTGTATTTATTCAGCAATATGAAAATTTATTGCATCGATTGCATTGTAATGAAACTTCTTTAGTTTTGTTTCTCTTCAAGGGCATATTCAAGCAAACTTTAATTAGTATTGGGAAGTCTGAAAAATAATGAAAAAAATAGCATTAAACAGTTTCTTCATATACAGGATGCCTGATACATCTTTGGATAGTATTTTAGTTAAGGAGTCTATTTTCTCAGTCTGGGTCCTAACATAACTTTGCTGCTAAAATGCTCACTTAATCCTTAGTCTCTTCTATATTGTCTAGTTGGTCACTCCTGTTAAAATATCTATGCCAATTGACATGGTATAATTTTTATCTAAAGCAAAGATTGACAAATTTTTTATTGTAAAGGGCTGTATAATATTTCAGGATTTGAGGGCCACAGTTGCTCTCTGTTACATGTTTTTTGTTGTTGTTGTCATTCTTTACAACTCTTTAAAAATGTAAAAATAGTTCTTAACTCTTTTGGAAGAGCCTTATAAAAATAGGCAGAAGTCTGTAGCTTGTTAACTTCAGCTAAACAATTGCTTTTTAATTAGTAAAGACCCAAATGTTAAAGGTTATTTTTAAAGGTAAAATTATGACTCTCATACAAAATGATCATGTGTCAAAGATTTTTTTAACTCATTAATTAACCAATTATTAGGAACTGATGGGGTGTTAAAATTGGTCCAAATGAGAGTTGGACTAAGGAAATCAGGAAATTTATATTCTCTACCAGACATAATTCATTTGCATTGCATCACCAACATCATCCACAGGGTAATTTCCATTTCTATGAGTTGCAGAATAACGTAGCCAAAGTCAAAGTTGAAGACTTTTACAATCACATAACACCAAAGGATCCAATAGACAACAGTGGGCATTCCCTTGAAAGGACACTTTTATCATTTTAGTCCTTCACAATTTTTGCTCCTGGTTTTTCATCTCTCTTGTGATCTATCATAAATAATTTTCAAAGACTGCTCTTGGTCACAAAATGGTCTCCTTACTTTTGTCCTATTTACTCAGGTACAATAAGAATGCTAAAGTCATACAGACATCCTTAAATTTTCTTTACAAATCCAGAGCTGTTAGTTTTGAGCCACAAAATTATGTATAGAAGCTTTCAAAAAGAATCTTTGATTGGACTTTTAAACACCTTTTTTATTTTATTATCCCAAGCTTAGGAAACCATGCCTAAGAAACTCTCTCACTAGATTTCACCTGCTTTGCTAATAAATTTCGGTGAGTTATTATCAAATATCCCAACATTTGCTCTAAGGCTTGCAGTGCAAAAGTAAGTGAACCTTCTCACCACCTGTAAGTCAGGGGACCCAGTAACCAAGTATCAGGTCAGTTTTCCTGGGGGGGCTTTTTGGGAAGCATTGGCACCATGTATGAAGTCAACTATTGTTCCTTAATGTGGTTTTTCGTAACATCAACAATATTCTACACAAATAACCACAATAAAATTTCCCTCTGTCATTTCATTCAGTGCTGTGTAGTTAGTTCTTGTTCAGATAGAACTTGGGTCAATAGTCTATTTTCATGAAACATCTGCTTCCGGACTGAAAAGCATCCTAGACATCCTGATCCAGTGTAGGGGTATAGTCTGAAAGTCATTTTAAGTGATACCAGCTCAGAAGCATGTTCCTTAGAGTCTTGTTCTTTGGAGTAGCAGTAGTTTATAGAGTACCTTATACAGTCCTTTCCGGGAGACTCTAAAAGATAGTTTTAGATATAAAAGTTATTCTTTTTTTTTTTTCCTAAGATTTTATTTTTTTGAGAGAGAGAGAGTGCGCACGCATGTGAGCAGGAACAGGGGTGAGGGGCAGAGGGAGAAGCAAACTCCCTGCTGAGCAGGGAGCCTGATGTGGAACTTGGAACTCCATCCCAGGACCCTGGGGTCATGACCTGAGCTGAAGGCAGATGCTTAACTGACCTGACCGAGCCACCAAGGCACCCGGTATAAAAGTTATTCTAAAAGTTTTATTTTTCTGTGTTTTGGATCCAGCTTTGGGAAAGAAAAATCAAGAGTCAGCAAAGGAGATTTGAATCCTTGATTAAGACAGGATCATTGTGAGAAATGATACTTGGTTATTTGGTCGAAATGACAATAAAACATTATAATAAACATTAAGGGGATTCAGTTGTAAAGACTCTTAGCTCTTTCATCAGTTAAGAACTTTTTTTCTTTTTGGATTGTTTTCTTTTTTATTCATTAAGAACATAATAAAGCAAACATAAAGCCAGAAAGTTACTCTGCTATCAAGTAAAATTACACAGAGGATGAATAATAATCTTCATGTTGTAAGACGAAGGCATTAACCTGTAAGCCTAGGAAGCAAGCTCATCAAAACTGATCACATTTTGCCAAAATTTGAACATATTTCATGGCTTCCTTTCAGATCCCAGTAGTATAAACCAAGGCAAATCAAAGTCACTTTCTAAGATTTGTTCTTTTTTCAAATTCTGGAACAGACTGCCTACTTTACTTTGGGACAAAAATGTTCTTTCTCCTTGAAAAACAAAAGGACTAGTATTTCTCTATCAGTATTGCTCCTAGTATAGTTCCAACCACCTCTATCAATTTTAACTTGTATTTCAGGGAGAAACCTGGGTAGAGGGCATGAATAATAATTATCTGTCACACAAGCATATTAGGGGCGCCTAGGTGGCTCATTCAGTTGAATGTCCGACTCTTGTTTGGCTCAAGTCATGATCTCAGGGTCATGGGATGGAGCCCTGCATTGGGCTCCATGCTGATGAGCATCTAACTCTTGTCTTAATTTTGGCTCAGGTCACAATCTCAGAGTCATGGGTTTGAGTTCAGTGTTGAGCTCTGTGCTCAGCGTGGAGTCTGCTTGCCCCTCTCCCTCTGCTTCTCACCCCCCCAACCCCCACTCACAGTCTCTCTCTCTCTCAAACAAACAAGTAAATCCCTCCCTCCCTCCCTCCCAGTGGTAGGAAATGAGGATAGAAGAGCCTTATGTCAGTGTTTGGTTTGGTTTTCTCTGAGTGGTGAGATTACAAATAATTTTTGCTTTCTTTTATGCCCACTGGTGTTTTTAAAGTTTTCTATAATGGACATGATTGTCTTAGAAGAAGATATATTAAAAATGGTAATAAACAGAATTAAGCAAACATTCGCTGGTGTTGATGCTAGCTGTGTAGGATTGGTTTTTCTGTTTTTGTAGAAACAAATGTTTACTCTGTTGAAACCTTGCAACCTAATTTTTAAGCAAAGACAAAATTTGTATTAGTTATTAAATTCTTTATTAATTTGTTCTGGAGAGTCAGGGTCAAGAATTCTGTGTGTCTGGAGATAGAAGAGGAATTTCTGGAGCCATGGTTTCAACCCAGAATTTCCTTCAAATTCATTTAAGGTGGTTAGGATTTCATTCAGAGGGCTTCATCTGATTTAGATGAAGGAAGCTACATGAAGCTGGTGAATGCTGATGGAAAGACCTTAGTACTGTGCTGGTCTGAGCTTCCAGCCCCATACTAAAGTAGAAGTACAGAAATAATCACAGCTTTAGGCACTGAACTCTATCAAATTGTCTTCTTGTCTGATTCCTTTCTGTGTATTAACCTCAGAGAAATATTTCTACATATTATACATTGTACATACTATACTATATTTACAATCCCTAAAATTCTTCCTGTGCACATTCCACAGAACTGCTTTTACAAATGAAGAAATAAAGCTCAGATTTGATAGTTTGTCTAAATCCCAAAGTGACTTCTTCAGTGCAGGAACAGTCTCTTTAAGACATTCAGTTCTTTCATGCAGTATCATGGGTATTCAGTAAATAGTATATGATGCAGGAGCTGAGCCTGGGCTTAAGATTGTAGTGTTTTTGTATACTTAAGACAACTCCAGTGCTTTATATTCAGAAGTGTTTTTTCCTTTCATCAAGACTTTAGCATCTCATGCTCAGTTTTTTCTTGCCCAGTTTCCATTTAAATTATTTTGTGAACCTAAAATGAAAAATGTGAAAATAAGGAAATAAGGAAAATAAGGAAAGCATAGAATTTGTTTCAGCAATCTTTCAGTCCTTTATCTAAACATGGGTAGATTGTTTTTTCTTTGTATTTATTGAACCAGGCTACCTAAACATTTATTTAGAATGTTTTTAACCTTTTTAAGCTATTCTCTAAACCTTACCTGGTTTTAAACTAAAAGACAGATGTGAATGGTGAATTAATGCCCTGTAACTTTAAATTCAACCAGTTGGATGCTTTTGTTTTTTTATAAAAGATGCTCACAGCTCCAGAAGAGAGGCAGATACTGTCTGTGATCTCCGTTCTCAGAGTAAAACTATTCATTTGCATTAGCAGCTATAGCAAACCACACACACACACACACGCGCGCGCGCGCGATGCTTGTTTGGCAGAAGCTTTCTGTTTATTCAGCACAGAGTCCTCCCAGGCTCCCAGATGTAGAAAGCTCTAAGAGTTGATGTACGAGACAGAACCGGAACTATACATAGGCAGGGGTGGGCACTGCGGAGGATTGGCTATGCGGGAATGTTGATGTGGTGCGGCTGTACCTGCCTGTTCTGTGAAAGGCACTTCTCTGAGGCTGTGAAGGTGAGAAGCCCAGGGATCCATCCACTAGAAGCTTCATTTCGGCTGGCTCTTTGGTGGGGGAATGCATTCCCAGTGGTAGCTGTCCTCATTTACAGCGTTATTCTCGGAAACCAAGTATGTGCAGCCGTGACAGACTATGCCACAGCTCCTCTGCAGTTTGGAAGCTGGGACAAATGGAAAGAGCACATAGTCAAGAGAGGTTGTGATTTGTTTTCACTAGCCAAGCTTGCTCTGGCAGTACGCAAATGAAGGATGAGCTTTGTGGCAAGCAAAATCAGCAGACTGCCTGACAGGGGGTTTTGGTAAGATAAATGTATTGCTTGTGTTTTGGCAGGGGGAGGGAGTCTTGGATTTTTTAACTATTATTTTTACTTTTCTATATCAGCTGCATAGAATTGCCTTTTAGCAATAACAAACATTTTGCAGAATCATATTTGATGGAGAGGGATGACCCAAGGAGCCAAAAAGGAAAACATTTTTGATCATTCAGTTGTGACCTTCAGAGATAATCATCAAGTTTTCTCAGATGTCCATGAACAGACAGAAACCAGGAATTTCCAAAGCAAAGAATGCTGACTAACAGATATCCTTTCTTTTCTATGAACAGTTATAATTCCACCACCACCACCCCCCGCACGCTTTTCCCCCCAGCTTTCCCTATGTTTGAGAGTGGAAAAGAAAAAATAAAAGCTCCCTGCTCATATTGAGTTGTTGCCCCTGGAACAGTAATAGGCTGAGAACATAAGTATGGAGGTGGAGGAAGGCAAGATGAGGAGTCTGCTATTTTCATAGCCGTGCGTTGGTGGGTGTTTGTCTTAGGTTCATTATCATTGCTGTTCAATATCAAGTGGTTGTTAGTGCTGTATCTCTTTGCCTGTACAGTGATTTTATCCCTTTATGTTCTATTTTGTATGTTTTTCTTTGCCAGACCCAATTCTGTCATTATGAAAACTTTTTCTGTTATCGTTAATACACATTAGCTTTTATTAGAGAAAAAATGGTGTAGAAAGTGATCCTGAAATATTTATGGACCTCAAGAAAATAAAGGCATTTTCTCTTTAAAATCAAGGTTTTCAGCAGATTTTGGGGTCTTGATTTTGGAATCTGTAACAAGCATTTTATGACAAGTTAAAGAAATGGGTTGCATTAGATCTATGAAATCCTACTGGAATCACTTTGTTCTAATCCACTTTAAGTTGGACCCTGTATCTTAGGTTTTTCCAAGCCTGAAGGTTTACTTTTCCTCATCCTAACTTACGCAAGTATTGCTGGAAGATATGTTGATTGTCTTTGTAGTCTAACCTGAGATCTTTTTCTTGGGCCCCTCTTCTCAACCAGTAGAGAAAGCCAAGTTTCCTAGCTGCTTAGAGTGGGCACAGAAGAGACCCATTGACATGTGACTTTTTGCTGACTCATTGGTTATATAAGCCTTGTAAATACAGTTATCCTTATACTTTGTTAGGTTACTGGGCAGGTGGGCCCCTTCCTGTTTACTGATCTTTTCTTATCTCAGCATCCTTCTCCTTCCTTAAGGCTTTTTGGTAACGTAGTCTCAACTTATTTACCAGGTGAATTCTAAGAAGTGAATGGGCAAATCATTTTTCTTTTTTTCTTTTTTGGAATTGCTTTGGCTCTGTATTTTCATCTTGATTTTGATGAAATGCTAAATTCTGTATTCTCTTGGCACATGAAATTCACAGTAATAATACCTTCCTCATTTATATCCTAGTTAAAGTAACTTTTTTTTCTATCTTTGAGACCTCAGTTCAAATGCCCTTGTTCAAAGAATTCTTCTGACCTCCCAATCTAAAGTAGGTTTCCCCCCTTACGTTATTCCTTTTCTCACAGCCCCCTGTTTTTTTTTTTTTCCTTTGTAGTACTTCTCACAATTTATATTATTTGATTACTGGTTCTTCCATCTCTACCACTTTTCTCCACTCAGCCATTAAGCCTCATGAAAGCAGAGATACCTTGTTTTGTTCATCAGTATATACCAAACACCTAGCAAAGTGTCTGGCTGAAAGTTGAAGAAGGGATAAGTAGGCAGTATTGTATGTACAAAGGTCCTGTTGTGAGAAGAAAGGAAGAGCAGCAGGGGTTGAAAAAGGCGAGTTTGATTAGAGTAGGGGAATCATGCAGTAAGATGAAACTAGAGAAATAGATCCAGGGCCTAATCACATAGGACTGACTTGATAGAGCATATTCAGGTACTTGTTCTTTATTGTAATTGTGGGAAGCTACTAAAAGAATTTAAGCATCGGGTCGTTTAGGACTTCTTTTTTTCCGGGGCGCCTGGGTGGCTCTGTCGGTTAAGCGTCTGCCTTTGGCTCAGGTCATGATCCCAGGGTCCTGGGATCAGGCCCCGTTTTGGGCTCTCTGCTAATGCAGAAGCCTGCTTCTCCCTCTCCCTGCCGTTCCCCCTACTTATACTCGCTCTCTCCCTAATAAATGGATAAAAATCTTTAAAAAAAAAAAACAACTTTTTTCCTTTTTCCTTTTTTTTTTTTTTTTAAGTAAACTCTATGCCCAGCATGGTGCTTAAACTCACCATCCCAAGATCAAGGGTGTGCTCTACTGATTAAGCCAGCCAGGTGCCCCAGGACTTCTTTAAAAAAAAACACAAAACTCCAGCTTAACTGAAAGCTTAATTGAATGCAGGTAGATCAGTCAGTGTTCCAGGAGAGAGAAGACAAGAGTTTGTCCTAGTGTGGTGGCAGTAGAGATAGATGGGAGAGTATTACAATTTGATGGAAATTTGGAAAGTAAAATAGATAGGACTTGGTGTTGAATTGAATAGGGGTAAAAGGCAGAAGATGTCAAGAATTATTCCTGGGCTTTGGTTTGGTTTGGTTTGGTTTGGTTTTGGCTTTGGCTTTGGCTTGTTCAGTAACCTGATGAATAGTGATGTTTTTCCTGAGATAGAGAACACAGTAAGAAAACCAGGTTTACAAGAGGATCATGGTGTTTGGTTTTGGATATGTAGGTTTTGGTATAGTCAAATAGCTTTTGGATCTGTAAGTCTAGATTCCAAAGGAGATGATACAGCTATTACCATTGAGGAGCCCTTAGAAATATCCTTAGAGTAAAGTGTAAAACAGTGGTTTAGACCTACTTTGGGAGCTCATCTCCCACCAGAGCCCTATTTTTATAGCTACATGAACCATTTAATTATCTTTTTTTTAAAAGATTTTATTTATTTGACAGAGCGAGAGAGAGCACACAAGCAGGGGAGCAGCAGGCAGAGGGAGAGGGAGAAGGAGAAGCAGGCTCCCCACTGGCAGAGAGCCCGACAGGGGGCTTGATCACAGGACCCTGGGATCATGACCTGAGCCAAAGGCAGATGCTTAACCGACTGAGACACCCAGGCTCCCCCACTCAATTATCTTTAAAAAGCTGTTACATTTCCTTCTTATGGGCTTTTGCTCAGACTGGGTTGTCATCCTATAAAATGCCTTTCCTTCCCACTTCTCTTTTTATCAAAAACTTCTTTCTTCAAGGCGCATTTCTTTTTTCTTTTTTTTTTTTTAACTCCTCCAAAAAGCCTCCTCTGTTCCCTTTCCCTTCTTCTGAATATGTGGCTCCTTTCTGTGTTCTTTACCTTCATATATACTATGTCATTTACTTAATCAGACCTGTATTTCAGTTGAACATTTTCACATCTGACTGACTAGATTGTGTGTTTTTTGAGAGCAGGGATTCACCTTTTTTCAGTGCTTTACGTAAGGAAAACAAAGGATAATTACAAAATGAATTAAATAGTAGAAACTCAATCTTTTGTACAATCTGCTTCTTTAATATCTAGCACCATATCCTTCCACCATCTGTGTACTCCTAATTTTCTCTAGACTGTCCCTACATTTTACCCTGCACATACCTAGATACATCAGAGAAATGTTCTTCCTTTCATATGCAAATCCCTGAACTAGTCGTTTTCATTATATACTTTTACTTTATTTGTAATTTATCAGAAAAGCTGAAATCTTGCATCACCTGTGAAAAAAAATGGCCAAGACAGGAAGGACTGGCTCCATACAGGATGTCAGAGACACCTAAGAGATGCTGTTAAGGTTACACTAGAGCCAAGTAGTCATGCTGTAGTAAGCCATGTGGGTATCTGAGGAAAAACATTACAGGCAGGAGGAACACTAAGTGAAAAAGGCTTGAAACAGGTACATGCCTGATATATTCCAGGAACAGCAACGAGGCCTTTGTAGCTTGTGGCAGTGGAGTAAAGGAATGAATAGTTACGAGATACAGTCAAGGAGGTAATGGGTGCCAGGAGGTAATGGACCTGACCAGTGCCAGATCATGGTTATTCAGGCTATTGTAAAGACTTTGGCTTTTACTCTGACTCAGATAGGGAGCCCCTGGAAAGTTTTAGGTGTAAAAGACTGTTGTGACCTGGGGGCGCCTGGGTGGCGCAGTCGTTAAGTGTCTGCCTTTGGCTCAGGGCGTGATCCCGGCGTTCTGGGATCGAGCCCCACATCAGGCTCCTCTGCTGGGAGCCTGCTTCTTCCTCTCCCACTCCCCCTGCTTGTGTTCCCTCTCTTGCTGGCTGTCTCTGTCATATAAATAAAATAAAATCTTAAAAAAAAAAAAAAAAAAGACTGTTGTGACCTGATAGATTTTTAAAGGATCACTGTAGCTGCTGTACAAATAATTGATGATAAAAATATTATTCCAGTGATAGTTATGAGCCTATTGCAGTAGTCCAGGCAAGGGTTGATAGTGGCTTATGCTAGAGTGGCAGTAGTGGAGATTCATTGAGATGTGGTCAGATTCTGCTTCTCTTTAGCAACTAGAGCCCAAAACAGTTGCTGGAGCAATGTAGTTTACATAGAGGATAACAACATAGGCTCTGTAACCAGACTGTCTGGGTTCAGACATTGGCTTTGCCACTTCTTTACTTCATGGTTGGTCTTGAACAACTTACATTCTTTATGCTTTGGTTTTCTTAGCTATAAAATGTAGTAATAGACCCATCTTGTATGTCATATAAAAATTATATGATTTACTAAGCGTACAAAAGATTTAGAACATTGCCTGGCACATAGTAAGTACTTTACTATATGTATTAGCAGCTATGATTATTAATGTTGTTGTTAATTGGATAGAGTATGTAAGAGAAAGAGGAGTTAAAGTTGACTCCAAGGCTTTGGATCTAAACATGTGGATCAATGATGTGTAGCCATTAGCTGAGATGGGGAAGACTGCAGGAAGAGCAGGTTTGGGAGATATCAGGAACTCAGTTTTGTACATAGTAAATTCAGAATGACTGTTAGACATCCAAGAAGAAATATTAGGTAGGTAGTTGAGTATGTGATCTAGAGTAAAGCAGAATATGGGCTATAGGCATATATTTTGAAGTTGTCAACAGAGAAATGGTATTGAAGACCATTTTAAGAGAAAGAAGAGTACTTGGTCCTGAAATGGGATCGGGGATGTATAGCTTGGACAGGCCCTCCCTAGAGCCTCTATTCTTCAACCTACGAACAAGCCTAAAAAGTTCAGGGAATAGCCAGGTTATCACAGACCCTATGAAACTTTCCAAATTCTTTCATTGCTTTAGCAGTTTATCAAAATTGGATGAAATAAACAGGATCAAGCTGAGGCTTAGAAATCTTTTGTTTTAAGGAAACTTGTGTCATAAAAGTATTTGTAGAGAACTACCTTGTAAAGGGGAACTCACTGGTGGCAAATTTTACAAATTGGCTAATCCACAGGTGGATTTTATATGTATTTTTAAATCCTCAGCTGTGGTAACATTTCTTTGTCACCTTCTTTTGCTGGTTGGAGCATGCTCAGAAAATAGATACTAAATTTAGCATTAGCCGATTTGTGTGCTTCAGACTAATCATTCTTCATTCTGAAGTTGTGTGAGAATGATTTTTAAATAATCCATAGCCAAAGTCACTGTTTCTTTCTTTTTTTTTTTTTTAAGATTTTATTTATTTATTTCAGAGAGAGAGAGCATAGAAGCAGGCAGAGCAACAGGCAGAGGGAGAGGGAGAAGCAGGCTCCCTGCTGAGCAGGGAGCCTGAGGTGGGGCTCCATCCCAGTACCCTAAGATCATCACCTGAGCTGAAGGCAGACTTTTAACAGACTGAGCCACCCAGGCACCCTGTCACTATTTCTTTTTAACAAGTTATAATCTCAGAAGGAAACTTGGATCATCTATTCCAAATGGCAATCAGTATATCCTCATGTGACATTTTTAACATTCAGGCATGAAGTTTCAGGTTATAACCAGTGGCATGCATGAACTGATATTTGAAACCCGGTTAAGTTGAACAATGCACCTGTCCTTACTTTCATTGTATGTTACTTACTTTTTCTTTTAGATATGAGGGAGAGATCTTTCCCTTACAATCTGTTACTCATCTATAAAATAAATTTTCTTAACTGGATGATCTCTTAGTTTCCTTCTAACTCAAAGAAACTGTACTTACAAAAATAACACTTAACCATAATAACTGTAGCAAAGCAGGATGTTATTGTCAACTTATACAATCACTACTATGATTGCAGGCTTTCCTTAAATGTTGTTTTTTTTTTTTTTTTTTTTTTTTGTACTTCCAGTGCCAAACGTAGGCCCTGTACATGGGAGACATTCTGCGAAGGTTTGTTAAAATGACAATAAATCATCTGACCAGGCTCACATGAATCCATTAAGTCCAAACATCAGGCCTGGCAGTGCTATTCCTCAGTGATGTCTTTCACATAAGCCAGGAAACCAGCCTTCCTGTGACAAAGCAATTCTGAGTAGCAGTCCTAGATCCTATAGTGGATATTTTGCTGTTGGGCTGGAGCAGGGTGGACCAAATAGGATGTTAATAATCTAAACTGATATTCAACACAGTTGGTTTTTCCTCAGCAGCCTTGGAGGGATGAGTATCATCTGTTGGAAGCTATTTTTCTTATAAAAATTCTGGCGTTTATTCCATTTGTAGTAACATAGGCTCAGTCACTTGTATGACATATGAGATCTAGAAGGATCATGTTAAGGAGATGATAGTGAGCATTTATATTAAACATTTACTGGCTATCTCTGCACAAAGCATTGTGCTAGCTTCTTGGAGTACAAAGATGAATATGACTTGATCCCTGTCCTCAGGAACTTAGGTCAGTAGAGGCAGGACACCCAAAAAATCATTTAAACATAATGTGATAAGGACTTTGAGAGAGGTGTATGTTTATTTATATGGGAATATGAAGAAAGCCATTAATCCAGCTGGGAGAGGGAGTTTGTCAGGAAAGATACCCTGGAGGAGGTTACACCTGAACTGGGTTTTTAAGTTAGCCAGAAAAGGAAAGAACGTGCCCTGGACTATATGGACAGAAGCCTGGAGGTGTGAAACAGCATGCCATTATCAGAAGAACAAATTACGGTGTGACCGTTCGCATATGTGGATTTAAATTTAAAGTTTCCATTATTCCCAAGGAATCCATGATACAGTTTTTTGTCATTTTGCTGAGGCATGTGGTAGGATCTTTAGCCACAAAACTAGTGAGCAAACTCCAGCAGAATTTGTGTTTCAGTGAGCATGTCTTCTACTCATTTTCACATGTGCAGTATCACCCATGAGATGATTTTATAACTTTGTTCTTTATGGAAAATGGGCCTGGAAAGTGCTGGGTGTAGAAAAGCATGGGGCCTTAAGTGTTTCTTTGTACAAAAAGGAAGCTTGAGACAAGTTAGACTATAGTGCCAGATTTAGAAGTGGCCAGGATTATTATCATGAGTATTATTTGTATATCATTGATTTTTCAAATTTTTTTAAATTAAGTGATAAAACATTATTTTATTTTTCTAAGCAAACTTTTCCCAGAATACCCATATGAAGTAGATGAAAACAGAGGTAATCAGGAACCTGCTCACTTGCTTCTTCCACTGCTCCCCTCTGGGGTGGTCCAGACACATTTCTATTGAACTCATCAGGGCTGTTGCATATAGCCAGAATTCTGCATAAAAATATGAAAAAGTGACCCCTAGAACTTAGAGGAAAGACTCCATTCTGTCCAAGGATTATTTATCAAATGAGAAAAAATCTTTGTGACAAGTAAAAAGGTCTGTTTTTAAGACTATATGTTGAATCTTGATTTTTAACTCCAAAGTAAAAATGGAACGCTTAGAGAAAAAGCTTGCTGGTTATGGGCTAGTGGAACTTAGTTCATTTTTATTTTCTACTACTCCCACTTGAGATTTCCTCTTCATTCCACAGCAGACTAAGCATCAGTCAGAATTACACATGAGAGAATTGCTCAACAGAGTTGTGCTTACTGTGGAGGGGAAGGGCATGTCATTTATATAGTGAGACACTGGAAATAGGTGAAAAGTCTTCCCATAATGAATATATACTTTCTGCACAAAGTGCTGAAAGACTGTGGGATTCCTTTTCTTTTTGTTAAGAGTAAAGTGTTGGGGATGTTGGCAAAGGCAAGCCTCAAGGAGATAATGATACAAAATTCAAAGGCAGAACTGTGTAACTTCTAAGGCAGGGGTCTTTCCTCTGTTGTACCTTCTCAATACAACCTGCCTGGCAGAAAAAGAAAAATTTATATGATGAACCAAAGCATCTTTGTGTTTATCATTGATTAGAAGATAGATTTCTGTGTGGTTCTTAAGACCAAGATTATGAATCTCTAGGGATTACAATTTGTATTGAATTTGGGGGGGTGGTCTCCCCAAAATCAAACATTCTATCCTTTTGCCCCCACTAAGTGCACTTGAATTAAGCCACATACTCCAATTTTGATTCATAACCATGGCCCCATATCTGTGAGATAAAAATTTTGGAAGAACAGTGGAGTTGGGTCTGCAGGTGCCTGAGTATCAATTTGCAAAGATTGCTGCATGACCCATTCTATGAAATTGGCCTTGGAAAAGATCCACTTTCAGAAAAACCAAAATAGTCCAGATTCTATTCGTTTTCAGATTAATTACAAAGACTTCCCTACTTTCCACCTCCTTCTTCTTTTACCTTAAAATGCTTTCTTCATTTTCTCAGAAATGATGTGGATTATTTAGTGTAAATAAATAGTGCTGAGATTTCCTGAAAGAGAGCCGATGCTCTATGAAGCATAGTTAAAATGATTTCATTCTGCTAAGTAGACAGGACTGGGCTGTTGGCCTTTATTGAAGATAGTGATGTCAAGTCAGGGATTTATGAGTCTTTTCTAGTTACAAATATATGCTTGGATTTTGAGTAATGAACCAAGTAAGGAGTACAAAAAGGGTGACTTCTTGAATGTTCACCATGTTTGGCAGGCATAATCAGATTTAACATAAATTTAACATTTTTTCAAATAATCTCATGAGAAAATGATAACCCCATTGTATAGATTAGAAAACTTAGGCTCAAGGGGAACAAGAAGGTGGCCCAAAGACACCTAGCTAGTAAGGTGGCAAAGCTAGGTCTGAACCCAGGTCCTTCTACTCCTGTCACCGCTCTTTCCACCATGTTTCTTCATATGTGATTGTTCTCAAAGCTGGGTGCTGCCATGTTCTGACATTCAAATAGTCAGAGAAAGCAAATAGATCTTTAATACATTTTCAGATGAAAATTGTAAGCCATTATAAAACTTTGTCAGATATTCTCCCAAGGTGGCTTTACTCTGCTCCTGATTAATTGGTGTTTTAAAGCATTGCTGTTTAAATTTTCTCTTGGGCTTTTTTCTGATCAGTTAATTCGGATCTGTTAATAGATAATTTAAGCCAAGCAAATGAATTTTTTTTTTTTTTTAGGTTTTACTTTAAAGTAATTTCTGGGGGCGCCTTGGTGGCACAGCGGTTAAGCGTGTGCCTTCGGCTCAGGGTGTGATCCCGGTGTTATGGGATCGAGCCCCACATCAGGCTCTTCTGCTGTGAGCCTGCTTCTTCCTCTCCCACTCCCCCTGCTTGTGTTCCCTCTCTCGCTGGCTGTCTCTATCTCTGTTGAATAAATAAATAAAATCTTTAAAAAAAAAAAATAAAGTAATTTCTGTACCCAACGTAGGGCTCGAACCCACAACCCCAAGATCAAGAGTCACATGCTCTCCCGACTGAACCAGCCAGGCACCCCCTGGCAAATGAATTCTTAATAGGAAAAGACAAAGTGCAAGCAAAGCAGCAAATCTGCTTGTTAGAGCAACAACCAGATTATGAATTGTGGTTCTGACCATATCCCTAGCTGTGTAGCACATTGCCTCGCTTACAATAAGTAGTCAAAATATATTTAACAGACTGGTTTTTGGTCCTCGCTTTTTTTCTGTACAAATTAATTCTATCCCCAGCCATAAGTGGCTGGGACTTGCTATACTGGGTTACCAGTATGCTCACTCATGAAAGCCCTCAGGCTGTGGTCACAAGGAGCCCTATTGAGTAGGTGATATTGCTGCTGTGCTGTCAAACTGCCATGTGATGAGGTAGTAGGAAGCAGCTCAAGGTCAGTTCATTTGTAAATTAGTGATAACAGTATCTACTGTATAGGGTTGTTGTGAGCTTTAGAAGATTACTAGCTAGCTAGTCAGCTGCCTAGCCACAAGACCAACAGTCNTTTTTTTTTTTTTTTTGGGAGGGAGGGACGGGGGGGCGGGGAGAGAGAGGGAAAGAAAGAAAGAGAAAGAAAGAAAGAGAAAGAAAAGTGACTATTATTACTTTTACTGTAGTGTTGAATTACATTATTCCTTTGGTTCAGACAGAGTCTGAACGATTATGCCTGAAATGTGAAAGATCTTGAAGTATATTCTAGAATATTTTAATATTTGAATTTTTAAAAAGATCACTTAGAATGGTATAAAAATAATTGCCAGTACTAACTGCTTACTCTGTGCCCAGTACTGTTTTTGAGCGCTTTTATATTTACTTATTTCATCCTCAAAATAGTCTTCTGAAATGGATGTTAGTATTATCTCCATTTTAACAGTTGATGAAATGGATGCAGAGGTTAAGTAACGTGCCCAACCAGGGTCACATGACTAGTAAGTAGCAAAGCTAGATTTGAACCCAGGCAGTTTTATGCCAGAATCCGTGCTTCACTACTACACTAAATGTAGCCGGATTCAATCATTTTGTTTTTCTGATTTGTGCCTTTTCATATATGTTTAAGAAAATCCTTCCATATTTTCCAATACTACCTTCTTCTAAAAGGTTTAAAATTTGCTTTTCACATTTGCAGTTTAGTTGTCTGTCTGGAATGAAGTAGGAATCTAATTTTATTTTGTTATATACGGATAGCCTAATATGCCAGCAAAGGCTTTTGAAAAAGAGAACCACTTTTCATGGTGCATTTATAACTAACGGCTAAGTATTCTTACCTCTGAGGGCTTTTGTTCGTAGCTCAGAAGATACCCAGAGGGTATTCACAGCCCCTGTCCTGTAGTTCTGTAGTACAATATATCTATTTCTTGCCACCTCTCTTCCTCTTCTTCTTCTCCCCTTTTATTTCCCCTCTCCGCCTCTCACAATTTCTTCCTCTTCTCTCTCCTCCCTTTTTAAGGATAGTGCTTGCCAAAATTGGGAAGAGTTACTGAGTAATCAAGTGATTCATGGTTTCAGGTGTTAAACTACCCTTCTGCTGAAGCAGTGGGTTAGTTTTCTTTGGAGGCTGAGAACAGTGGGTTCTGTCAGCTGTAATCTTGCAGGGATGTTGATGACTCTAAGTGGAAGTCATATACTGGTAGGATGTAGTGTGGCCCCAAACAGCCTAGGTAGGCAGGAGTCAGATTAAAGATAGTCTGGTTTACTTCTTTAGTTACTGTGTAGGGAAATAAAATCAGAATTAAACTGTGATCATTTGTAAAAAAAAAAAAAAAAAAAAAAAAAAAAAAAAAAAAAATTACATCAAAATTTTGTTGTGTTTTTTCAAATTTAGAGATATAATAAAACTTTGATTCTAGTACCAAAGCCATATTTTCACCAGTATGATCAGTATTTATCCTCCCTGAGTGATAATTAAACTTGACTTCTGTATCTGCACTTCTTTAAGCAATAGACTGCATGTAGGGTGATATTCGAATTAATAGCAAAGAACCTAAGAAAACTAGGTAATACATGAGCTTGTAGTCTTGAATCAGTGATATTTTATATTTGCTTTCCTTTCCAGTGGTAGACTTTGAGCTATTAAACATAAATACACAATCAGGGTCTATTACATACTGTAGTTGTGGGATCTGAAATCCCATTCAGAAAGAAAATCATACAGTGGGAACCCTGTACAACTTAAGAGAGTGACTGTAAGGCACTGAAGAAAGTGGGTTTCCGGGAGCTCCTTTTTCAAACCTTGGCAACGTGGTTATCTGGAACTCTGGCTGAGTCTCTTTTCTGCTGCTTCCCTCTGGCCCTTTCACTGCTTGTTAGCTTACACCTAAAAATGAATGGGGCAGATGGAGGAAGTTATGCAAAGTAATTATTGTGCTAGTCCCTAAACTATTCTGGACATTTTTGTTATTAGTGGAACATAATGTCATTTTGCTCTTCATTTTAGTTTTAAATTATTATTTTATTTTATTTAAATGCACATTATTTCTCATTTGTTCATCTAAAAAGGAAATAATATATTTTTGTTCACATCAGTAGTACTATATTAATTCCAGTAATGAACTTTCCACTATGAACTAGTATTTTTGGAGTTAGATATCACCATAATTCCTGCTCAGATGGGAAACTGAGGAGATACAACCAAGATGAAAAAAAAGACTGACAAGTTATCAGTATTTCATGAATATTTCAGATTTGGTATATTATCACAAAAATGTAATTCACATTTTTAAAATATGAGGGTAAGCTATATACAGTTCTTTCTATCAGATTGCTGCTGGTTACAGATTTAGGGATGAGGACCAAGTAAATTAAGGGGTATGATCTTAATCTCCAAGATGGTAAATTTGTAGATTTGACACTCATACTGGGCGTTTTTATTACCCTGAGATGGTCCTTTTTTTTTTTTTTAAGATTTTATTTATTTATTTATTTATTTATTTATTTATTTGAGAGAAAGTGAATGAGAGAGAGAGCAGAGCAGGGCCAGAGGGAGAGGAAGCAGAGTCCCTGCTGAGTAGGGAGCGCAATGTAGGGCTCAATCCCAGGACCTTGGAATCATGACCTGAGCCAAAGGCAGGCGCTTAATCAACTGAGCTACACAGACTCTCCAAGATGGTTCTTTTATTATTTATTTCTGTTACTGCTCAGTTCTGTTCTGTTCTGTTATTATTTAAGTCTGTTTCTACAGACTTTTTGCATGAGCCCTACTCCAGTTCATGACAAGACACACTGGAGGGTTTTTTTCTCTCCTGAGTTAGGGAAACCTGACCTCTCCCCAGCTTTGGCTAATGGCATTGAAATAGGATAGTTTCAGTTTTCAAATCTGAGCCGCTTGTCTTTTTCTTCATCTCCTTTGAATGGTTGCTCACCCATATGAAGGATAGTCATTGTGTGGGTTTTGGAGTCCCTTGTCTAATAAAAAACCTTTTACTGGATAGAACTCACAGAAGTTGAGCTCCAAAAGGCCTGAACTTAGTTGTTGGCTTAATTTCTTATGTCCTACTGTCTCTCTCCCTTAGTATTCACTTTTCTTGCCCAAGTATATCACAGTTACATGTGATCTGGGAAATTAACTCTAAGAGTATACCACATTCATCCTTGACACTTGGAGCAGTACCTTCTCATTCTTACCTTCATCTGTCTCCAACTACCAATTGAGTGTCCCTATTAGAAATAGAATAATCCCATTACCCTTGACATACTTTGGGTAAAAAGACACTGTGATAAAAATTTGATTTTTATATCTAACCAGTAAAATACCTATTCTCACCAGCATTTTGGATGAGCATGGATTGGAATTACAGTGATGTCTGAATACTAAAATGATTTTCATATAATTAAATTGGAATGCAGATATACCTTGTTTCACGAAAGTATGTGTGAAGAATGTTTGTGAATGAAAATCATGCTTTAAACCCACTAGTGGGGGCACCTGGGGGGCTCAGTCGATTAAGCATCTGCCTTCAGCTCAGGTCATAATCCCAGGGTCCTGGGATTGAGCCCCGCATGGGGCTACTGCTCAGCGCGGAGTCTGCTTCTCCCTCTCCCTCTGCCCTTCCCCTGCTTGTGCTCATTTACTCTCTCTCTTTCTCTCTCAGATAGATAAAATAAAATCTTTAAAAAATATATAAACAACTAAGGGAGCTTTGTTATTTAAAGAAATACGTAGTAAATTCTCTAACAAAGGAAGAATACCCCCAGTTTACATCTTGTGCAAATCTTTTTTCATATGTCTTTTGGTGTAAGGCAAAGTATACTTATATAAGGACAGTATCCAAAAGGGCTTGTACAGGACAGGAGGAATTAGGTCAATTATCTGTGCCGAGATCTGAGAGTAGGTTAGTTTTCAATACATTTGGCCTATTGATTCTGGAGAGGTAGTCCTCTTGGGTGCCTTCTAATGTCCACTTCTTATTTTTACACTAGATCGAGCGGTTGGAAGTAAGCAGCCTCGCCCAGACTTCCAGTGCAGTAGCCTCCAGTACTGATGGCAGCATCCACACAGACTCTGTGGATGGAACACCAGACCCTCAGCGCACAAAGGCTGCTATTGCTCACCTGCAGCAGAAAATCCTGAAGCTCACAGAACAGATCAAGATTGCACAAACAGCCCGGGATGACAACGTTGCTGAGTATTTGAAGCTTGCCAACAGTGCAGACAAGCAGCAGGCTGCTCGCATCAAGCAGGTCTTTGAGAAGAAGAACCAGAAATCTGCCCAAACCATCCTCCAGCTACAGAAGAAGCTTGAGCACTACCACAGGAAGCTCCGAGAGGTGGAGCAGAATGGGATTCCCCGGCAGCCAAAGGATGTCTTCAGGGACATGCACCAGGGCCTGAAGGATGTGGGAGCAAAGGTGACTGGCTTCAGTGAAGGTGTGGTGGACAGTGTCAAAGGTGGACTTTCTAGCTTCTCCCAGGCGACCCATTCAGCAGCAGGGGCTGTAGTCTCAAAACCCAGAGAGATTGCCTCACTAATTCGGAATAAATTTGGTAGTGCAGACAATATCCCTAACCTGAAAGACTCTTTAGAGGAAGGGCAAGTGGATGATGGGGGGAAGGCTTTGGGGGTGATTTCAAACTTTCAGTCAAGCCCAAAATATGGTAGTGAGGAAGATTGTTCTAGTGCTACTTCAGGCTCAGTGGGAGCCAACAGCACTACTGGAGGCATTGCTGTAGGAGCATCCAGCTCCAAAACAAACACCCTGGACATGCAGAGCTCAGGATTTGATGCACTACTACATGAGATCCAGGAGATCCGGGAAACACAGGCCAGACTAGAGGAATCCTTTGAGACCCTCAAGGAACATTATCAGAGAGACTATTCATTAATAATGCAGGCCTTACAGGAGGAACGATATAGGTAAGTTATATGGAATTAAAATTCTAAATTATTTCTTTTTGCAGTTCCCTTCCCTTTGGATATGGGGAAATAGGGAAATCAAAAGATCTGTGTAGAGTATCTTTTTTTATAGCATCCAGAGCACTTTAGATATGTCATATGACATCCGCATAGTTCTATCATAGAGAGCAAAATAGAGGCACAGCAAAGTTAAATGACTCCTGAGATCATACACCAATGAAGCATTGGGGTCAGGGGATAACGATTACTGTAGCTCTCCAGTCTTCCATTCCAGTTTAGGAGTACCACAAATCATTGCAACCTATAACTATGCTACACTGAATTCAAAAGATCTATAACCCTCTGAACTCTTAAGAAATCTAAGAAAAATCAAAGATATGGCCTGGCTAAAATGTAATGAACACTGTTTAAACACACATATGTGGGCAATTGGTGTAGAGATTAGACTGAAAATATATCCAGATAAGCACATCTGTTACCTTTGTTATGAATTGGCAAATGTTTGAATGGGAGTGGACTTAAACATGAAATGTTTCTACAGTAGTTAGAGAATTCTCAAAGGGCTAACTGCTTTGAGTCATAATCTGTGCTAAAGGTAGAGAAGCTGGTCTTTCTTCTGTTTCATGTTATACTCTATGTTCAGATTAGACCTCTCTTAGTTCTCTAAAAACCTGTGTTTCCCCCTTGTTTCTATCCCATGCAGAGAGAAATAATATCACCCATGGACTACTCATTCAGATCTAAATTCTGTCACCTAGAGACAGACACCTTATTGGTAAAGAGTAAGGGCCAGTTTTACAGAAGCCATAGATCAGGGCAAGCCTTGAAAGACCTAGGTTTTAGTCTTATCCCAAATACTAACTCGAGGGAATCCTCACTACTTCTCCTGTAATATCAAGGGTCGAACAGATGATCTCTTAAGGTCTGTTTCATCTCTTTAAAACAAAACAAAAAAACAGTGATTTTTTTTTTAAAGTTTGCTTTTATGAGATAATCTCAGGACTTGAAATAAATTGTTTGTGTGTATCCATTAGCTCTGAGAGAAGTTACAGCAGCACGCTGTTTTCAGATGGTGAAAATATTAGTAATATTTTCTATTACTGCCCTGCCTCTTCATTCTTCTGTCCTTCAATTCTAAGGGACAAGAAAAAGAAGAAAAGAAAGGTGAGTGTAGGAGAGAGAAATGAAGTTCTAAAAATAAATATATTGCTCTTTATTATTTCAGTGTTTTGTATATTCTCTCATATACTTAAAAAGACAGTATCTAAAGACATAAGCAATCTAACAAATATTCAAATGGACTCTAAAAATAAAACATCTGATCTTTTGTACAGTGTGAAACCTAACTCCCAAGTAGCAAATTCTGCCACTTGCTAACCTTGAAAACTGTGCAAGTTTCTAAACCTCTCGAAGTCTTGGTTTCCTCATCTATAACATAGGAATAATAACAGTCCTTCATAAGGTTATTATGACATGTAAATGGAATAATTTATGTAAAGCACATAGCTCAGTGCCTGGTCCTGTGAGTGCTCAATTGATGTCAGGTAGCAGCTGCTACTGCTGCTGTTAAAGTAGACCCCTTTGAACATGGAGACCCAGGCCTCCCACAGTCAGATGCTCAAAAAAAAAAAAAAAAAAAAAAAAAAAAAAAAAAAANAACACAAACAAAAAAACACAACTGCCTGCTTTGACCCCTTTATTTTGAATGGATGGTAAAACATTCCAGTTTTTAAATTCTTTCAGAGCTTAAAATTCATATACAGCTTGTTATGTCTTCAAGTCAGATGTAGGCCAGTATGAGAAAATCAGAGAGGAAAAACAGGTCTCCCAAGGCCCACTTTTGTACCAACTGAAAATAATTCAGGGACAGGACAGAACTTTTCGTTGGTCATTATCACCTCATTATAAGAATCAAGTCCAAACCACTTGGAAGGTAATGAGAAGTGCATTTCTTTCATTTCATTTTGGGTTCTCTGTAGTGGGTAAATGATTAGTTTTATGGAATAAAGAGAGAATAAAGAAAACTTAAGAATTTTCAAAAACAGAGGTAAAACTTGGAGAGCCAGGGAAGACATAGTATAATGTGTTATCTGACTTTTGTCATATCACTTGAACTTTAGAATGGTCTTTCCTTAAAACGGAATCCTGAAGAAAGCCCTTTATCCCCCCAAGAAAGGCAGCAGAAGTGTCACAACTGTTTGACTCAGGTATTTTCTTGCACCAGTATTTCCATGTATAGAGCAATTAGAAATTTCTCCTAATTAACACATTTTTAATCAGTAAATATACTTTGAACCATTTCATGTAAGTGAAATTTTCCCACACATTGAAGCTTATTCTTTTTTTTTTTTTTTAAGATTTTATTTATTTATTTGACAGAGATAGAGACAGCCAGCGAGAGAGGGAACACAAGCAGGGGGAGTGGGAGAGGAAGAAGCAGGCTCACAGCAGAGGAGCCTGATGTGGGGGCTCGATCCCATAACGCCGGGATCACGCCCTGAGCCGAAGGCAGACACTTAACCGCTGTGCCACCCAGGCGCCCCTGAAGCTTATTCTTGAGCATCAAAACTTTTCACATTTTAAGCATTTTTATAGAATTTCTCTACCTTCTTTTAAAAGAATAATACACTGACCCTTAACTTGATTGGAAATTGTATAGAACAGTGGTGTTCTAGCTCAGTGATACTGTCAGGTCAGTGAGAGTGGTATGGTTATATGCCTCTGCAGTAAACAGTCTCAGACAGCTTGCTTTTTAAAGTTCTTTTGTTTGCTTTTTATAAAATTTGTTTTTTCTCCTTTCCATATCTCCACACTTACTGAGCTGCCTGCAACAGCCTCTCTCTATTAATTTCTACTTGAGCTCTGTTGTAGGTTTGGCTTTTTGTCTAGGAAGGAAGTAGCTAGCTAGGGATGGACTTAAGGGATTCTGCTTTGACCAAGAACCAATTAAAGCTTTCATGGCCGCTCTAGATACATTTTTTTAAAAAAGATTTTATTTATTTATTCGACAGAGATAGAGACAGCCAGGGAGAGAGGGAACACAAGCAGCGGGAGTGGGAGAGAAAGAAGCAGGCTCATAGCGGAGGAGCCCGATGTGGGGCTCGATCCCACAACGCCAGGATCACGCCCTGAGCCGAAGGCAGACGCCCAACCGCTGTGCCACCCAGGCGCCCCAGCTCTAGATATATTTCTGTTTATTTTCTGTGCTTCAGTTTATTTTACTAATATGTGAGTTGACAGGAGGGAGGCTGTGTACAGGGTTGCTGCCTGTTATTTAAATGAGGTGGAGGAAGACACTACCACTCAGGATTTACTGAACTCCTGTGGTGTGCACAATGCTAGATGCTTTACATATACTTGCTAATGCTCACAGTAGGCCTTCAGGTGGATTGTATTACCCTCATTCTACAGACGAGGAAATGGAGGCCCAATGGGGTTTTTACACTTTGCCAAAAGGTTACTTAGTAAATGATAAAGCCAGGAATAAAACCCAGTTTTATGTGAATCCAAAGCCAGTGTTTATTTTGTTTTTTGTTTTGTTTTGTTTTTCCATTTCAGGACAGGTTTTTTTTTTTCCCTAAGCTCAACCCTGAAACCTGTTATGATTGAAAGACTATAGTCTAGCTGAAATCTGTATGATTGAAACACTAGCCTATAGTCTAGCTGTAGGAAGCATTGATTGCATCCGGTGTTGGGCCTTTTCCAGGTCAAAGTGTGTGTTTCACTAAAAGCTGAGTCACTGTTCCTAACATATTTTTAAAATTCTGTGAATGAAAAAAAAAAAAATCTGGACTGCACAAGCTCTGGAAGGTTTTCTACAGCAGTGTAGGTAATAGGGGAAACCTACTAAGGAAACTTTCACTGCCATCCTTATTTCCCCCTTTGCAGAGTCCCTTTTCAGTACTCACACTTAATGTGCTTCCTGTTGCTCTCTACCCATGAGTAAGGCCAAGTTAAGATTCTTACCCAAGACCATCTACTTACTCTGAAATAATTAGAAACATTCAGAAGCCTGTGGAGTACAGTCTCTCTCTTCACCCATATAACTGTGCCATGGCTGAGTATGTCTTCAGCACCCACATGCATTCAGCCCAGGAAGCCGCTGTAACAGAGCTTGGATCTGAACTCCACCTCAACCTTTGATCAGGAACTAGGTGTTTAGTCTTTGAGCTGTGCATTGGGCTCTCCGATATGAATAAGAGCATGTATTTTTGGAAAGGATGCAAAGTTTAGACATTTTTTCTAATGATGGGATTGTACTGACTTCAGATTATTCCTGTGCAAATAGTCTGTATATCCCATTAAAGTATTATCACAGGTTTGTTAGTAGAACCTGGGTTCTTGTAGTACTTCAGATGTAGAAGGGCCCTTAGATATCTAGTTTAATCTCATTTTACACATGAGTACACCGAGGCCCAGAAAGATGGAGTGACTTTTGCCAGGACACACAGTAAAATGGCTTAACATATATTTAATCTGCTAAAAACTGGAAGACTAGTCCTGTTCCCATGGTGAGTATAATTTATTATTGAGCTACCAGAGGAAAACATTGAGCTGTGGCAAAATGCATTGAAAATAGGAGGGAACTAGGAAAACATTCATTGACAGTTTTACAGGTTCCTTTTGTAGTTTTTCCCTTCAGGGATCTGGGTAGGAATCCTACTCAGCCTGTATGTGGCAGTGTCATGTAGGCAGGCTAAAAACCCTCCTCCTGTTGAGCGGTAATGCCATTTTAAAAAGCTGCTATTTTGAGGTGATTACTGTCCTTTGGAAATCGACTTCTGAGACTGTTTATATTAAGCCCAGGGATATTTTAAAATCGCCCTTAGTCATAAAAGCAAAAATACAGAAGAAGACAGTCACTGGAGCAGTCATCACATGCAGTACAACCATCAGTAGCTAGGCTAACCCAATAAAGCACAGGCCACTGGAGTTTTAAATAAACAAATGGCCAGTTAAATATAATTTTATTTTACCATCACTAGACATAAGAAATACGTGATCAGATACAGCAATTTTGGCTCCTTTATTCCAAGTGCTAGACCTGTGTCAATTATAAATTGATCTGGGAGTCTCCAGAGTATATGTAGACTAGGTTTGGACAATAAGTTTGAAATAGAAACTTGATTATATTGGATCATATTAGGTCCTATAGAGAAAAAAAGCCCAATTGAGATATGTTCTTAGGAAGAGTAAGACCTTCCATAAAAGAGATTCACAAATGTGCTCTTCCCAACATAGCCACTAAAGAGGTAATGGAGGAAGAATGGAAAAGGAGGAGAGAGGAAGAGAGGGAGAGAAAAATTATTTACTTCAGTAATTAATTGAGATTAGACAAGCCTGCATTCACTTACCAGTTCTTTTGTGTGACCATATATAATTCCTCTGAGCCTCAGTTTGCTCAATAAAAACAAAGTAATGATATCTACTCTACAGGGTTATTGAGATTTTTAAAGGAGATAATGTATGTGAAGCACCTAGTGTGGTCTGTGGTGTGCCAGGATGTTAGAAAGCTGTCGTTACCAAGTTTCCAGATTGCCTAGAAAGCTCCCCTCCCCTCAGCTTTTATTTATTCCCTATATGCTATAGGCATCTGCTGTTTCTTGTCTTTAAGATAATGCACTGCCTACCCTGAAAGTTTTGGGGACTGGTTCTGTGCTTTTTCCTTTCCAACTAAAGGCTAGTTCAGTGTTTCCTAGCCTCTTTTCAGGCTTCAACACAAATGAAGTAACAAAAGGTAAGGAGGGAACATCCATTTTCCCCAGTTCAGCCAGGAATATATTCAAGTTCCCACCACATGTCATACTCCTACCCTAGCTATGTCTCTTTGTTCTGGTCAAACCCTGGCAGAAACTACCTCAGGTCGCTGTTGGTGTTAGCCCTGGGATCTGGTTCTTCCTGTTTCTCTCAATACCTGCTCTACAAGATTCTTCAGCCATCCTGTCCTAGTGACCTATTGCCCAATTAGGGAAGCACACACCCCCACCCCCACTCTCAGAGATGGCTCCGAACTTTTGAGCCACACCCAAAGAGTGATGCACTAGGTGAAACATTCCCAGCCTGACACTCATCCAGTTTCTCACTCATCCGGAATTTGACCCAAAAGAGACCTGGCTTATCTTTGATCTAAGAAGATGATTACTGTGTTAACCTCCAGTGGCTGAAACACTTTATTGATTTACTTATTATTATTTATTAATTGTTTACCTACAGCAAAATCTAGATGTCTTTTTATATTTTGTAAATAGAGCAGATTTTGCTTTGGGATGGGGGATGGATTTCACCTGCCAAAATATGACATAACCTACATTTAAAAAAAGATCTCACAGTCGCAAGGGTTTCTGTTGACTAATAGTTAAACTCGAACTGTATTCAAGTGTCTAAGTTTTCTTTGAGTTGTAATGATTTGGGAAGGACTTTTGAGTAAAAAGTCTCAAAATGAGATTCTTAATCTCATACTACTTTGTGTTCCAGCTGGAGTCTCATGGAAAGCACATGCTGGTCAAAATCATATACTTGTAAGACCAAAGATTGCCCCCCCCACCTTACTCCCCCGACCTCATGTCCAGAGAGTTCTAATTAGCATCATATCAAGAGGTTAAAATCCCTTAGAGTTCTTGATTTTAAAAATCACACGTGAAAGGCTGTACAGTTTCCCTTCCCCCCCCCCTTGATTTGATACCAGTATTTAATGAGAGGACAGGGGTGTTCTTTCTTTGAATTCCCCAGGTGTATGACTTCCCTATTTTAGGATTTAGGTAGGAAGCAAACACTAGCAAGTAAAGCAAAAGAGATTATAATATTAATAATGGGAGTAGTAGGAAGTCAGTGGGAATTGGAGTAATGGGTATTTTCTTCCTTTGTTGTTGTTTACATTTTGCATTTGATTAGTGGTATAGAAACAGTAAGTTTTTAAAAAGACAATAGTAAAACAAATCTAGAAACAGGAAGCATGAACCAAGTGGTTCGGATTCTCAGTATACCTCACTAACCTAATAAGGGGAAGTTACTGCATCCTCCTCAGCCTCCCATTTCTTAATTAGAAATTGAAGTACCTCCCAGGGACAAAGGAGGTAAGGATTAATGTAGAAATGTCTTCATGAATCAGAGGCAGATGCCACACATAAAAAGGCTTGGCGTGTGGGGGTGGGTGGTTATTGCTTTTGTTATTATTGGTGTTAATGTTTTGATACTTTGATGTTTACAGTGATTAACTAGATGTAGATCAAACCCTAAATCCCTCCCCCACATGTACTCCTCCACCCAAAATGACATCACATCATCTTTACTGGGCTGTTTGTGTTACCCTGATTTCAGACCATAATTTCACATGTAGGTTATGTAAGCCACATAAAAATGACTGATGGCACTGAAAAATGTTTGATTGGAAATTGCTAAGCTTGATCAGGTTTGTGCTTTCAAATTGTGGGTTCTGAGGTTGTGAAAAGAGCTAAGGAACAAACTTCCATGACCTGGGTGAACGAATCAGTGAAAGTGTTTTAGTAATGACAGGCCCAGTAAAGTTCTTTCAGGGTGCTGAAGCAACCAGAAGACCTACATTCCAAGACCCCAAGGGCATCTTGCCAACCCCTTTGTTCATCACATTTTACAAAAGCCTCAAAGTTTATGGTTTTTGGTTTCCTCCCTGATGTTTCCTGCAGATTGGAGGTGCTCACTATGGTAACCCAAACACAACTGTGTAAGTGTAGGGGTGCCTGGCTGGCTCAACTGGTAGAGCATGCAGCTCTTGTTCTCAGGGTCATGAGTTCGAGCCCCACATTGGGTGTAGAGCCTACTTAAAAAAAAAAAATGTGTAAGTGTATTTCAGCTACACAATAACAGCTGTGACTTTTCTGTTCTTTCAGAAAGTCATCATTCTCCAGGTAATTCTTAACGACTTGAAGAGGAAAGCAAATGGTAGTAGTTACTAGTTGGTGAATTAATGGGGCTGTTTCAACTGGACCCACTGTGGGTCTTGCTTCACCCTTGAGTTCTGCAGCTTTATGTCACCTTGGCAAGTCTCCTAACCTGTTGGTCTGTTTTCATCTGTGGGGAAATGGAGTTCATTCTACTTACCCAAATGCTATTTCGCTATTTAACTAGCTCTTAATAAAGTGCTGTGTCTGGGAACAATAGTATATTTTCTCATTCGGGAAGACTCGCAGCTTGAGGAAATCTTTCTATTAATTTCTCATATAACCATGAATAAATTGTTCAATCTCTGAAGGACTTTATTTTCCACAAGAGCATGGGGAGGATTAACAGTTTCTACTCAACTCTTTCCAGAGATTTGCAAGGATCAGATGAAATTTACTTGAGATACTTTCCCTCTCACACATAGAAAACACATACCATGAAAGGAAGGTAGGACAGTTTCATCAGTGTAGGACAGTTTCATCAGTGTAAAGGAAAGCTTGGAACAGGCCAGTGAATGGACTTAGTTATCTGGCAAACTTGAGTCAGAGAAATAGCAGGAACCATTTGTATGTTTGTGCTGGCCTTCCTGATGAGGAAGTAAGAGAAGAGGCTTATGCCTTTCTTGTCCTTCTTGAGAAGGACAGAACGTGTACCCAGAAAATCCATTTGTGAGATGTCAGGAGAAACTCCATATACTGGAACAGTGAAAATTTTAGAAAATGTAAAATTGAGGATGTGGAGATAGATGAAGAAGCAGAGGATTGGCGGGGGTGGGGGGGGAAGCAGATGTAGGAAGCCTTGAACGTTGGAGCTACAGAGCACTTGAAGTCAACAAGCAGTCCTTTTGAACTTCCTCACTAGGGATTGTTGGAGGGACCTGGGAAGATCATAAAAGACAAAAATGAAACCAAATGTATACTTGTGATAGATCTGTCCCACTGAGCTCATTTTGTGCAGGGCATTTGACGTCTACTCCTGTTCAATCTTCACAGTTGCCTTTTGGAGTAGGTAGATTGCCTCTTCACAGGGTCACCCACATTGGTGGTTTGCAGAGCCAGGGTTTGAATCCAAAACCCAGGCTGAGCAGATCATCGGCTGGTACAAATTGCATAAAAACTGAGGCGCCTGGGTGGCTAAGGCGTTAAGCTATCTCTCTGCCTTTGGCGCAGGTCATGATCTCAGGATCCTAGGATTGAGCCCCGCAGCAGCAGCAGCAGCAGCCGCCACAGTGCGGGGTTGTTTAGGGAGTCTGCTTCTCCCTCTGCCCCTCCCTGCTTCCCCGTTCCTATGTGCGCATGCTCTCAAATAAAAAAATCTTTTAAAGAAAAACTGCATAAAACCATAAGTACAAAGAAGGTGCAGAGTGGAAGGAGTGAAGATGGACAGCCTTTAGATAAAATATGAGGTGAACCAAATGCAGTCTGAAAATGGCTTCCCAGAACTTTGGCATGTTAGTGACCATTGTATGATAAACATTGGCTTATAATAAGGTTCAAGAGTGTTGGGAACAAGTGCTGAGGACTTTTGCAAGTACTCTATAATTCATATACAGTATTACATATTTATATATAGTGATGTAATTTTACAATTTCCCTCTTTACAAACAGATAAAAATCTGAGGGGCAGCCTAAGGTGTTATTTATAGATCATCTTAGGTATTCGTAAGTGAAAGTATCCAAAACATATTTTATCACAACCCAAAGCCATGAAAAAGCCCAAAAAGGAACATGAAAGATACGTGCAGGAGGAAACTCCATGAAATACTCTCAAACAAAAGTTGCAGATGGCACAAGGAAATCCAGTTGATGGAAGAATGTGAAATGGACCAAACAAATGAGAGATTATACTGTCAGAAGACAATGCAGTAATACCTTCAAACTGCTAGGGAAGAATAACTGTGACCTTAGAATGCTATGTCCACCTAATTTATTGTCCAAGAAAAAGAGTGAAATTAAGACATTTTCAGACATATGTAGACAAAAATTATCACTCATGGAAACCTTTGCTGAAAGAAATACTAAAGGATATATTTCAAGAAGGGGGGAAAAAAACTCAAACTGGGTGAAGGAAGTCAGTAAAGCGTGTTCTAATTAAGTAGGGACTTTATATATACTAAAAAATCTAAACGTCTTACATCAATTTGGATCTAAAATTCTAGAAAAGAACATGGGGTTCAAGGATTGCATTTAAAAGGAATATTAAAGAGTGCTGGGGCGCCTGGCTGGCTCAGTTGTTAGAGCACGCGGCTCTTGATCTCAGGGTTAAGTTTGAGCCCCACGTTGGGTATAGAGATTATACTTAAAATCTTTAAAAAAAAAAAAAAAAGAAGAGTGTTAAAACTTTGGGGTAAGAAACATATTTTGTACCCTAATCTGCCTGGCACTTGTCACTTGGCAACTTTCTGTTCACTTTATTCTTGTCCCTTTCAATCAGTGGGTGCTCACAGAAACTTTAGGATAAAGAAAACACAAATGTGAACGCAGTTTTGCTTTTCAACTAGTTGTGTAGTTATGAGACTCCTAAACACAGACAAAATGGCAAAATAGGCTAACTTAAACCTTCATCCCCCCAAATGGACTTCCTGCAGCCCATAGTTTGGGGGAGGGGTGGAGCAGGAAGGTCTTCTCACCCAAGCTTTTATAATGCACACCAAAGTATATGTCACCCTAGCCCAGGCTTGGGGCTGGGATATTCTCTAGCAGCAACTGCGAGCTCTGGCCTGGCCTTGCCCTCTCTTGGCCTCTATGTCTTCACCCAGGATGAAGACAATAGAAAACGCTTATCTTTACAAATACGTGCAGAGATAGTACGCTGAAAGAAACCATGGTCAGCAGACTGAGTTCAAAATGATACTGACAGATGCAAGCGCAGTTAAGACTTTACTAGGGATTTGTTCTGTAGAAGTACACGGGGAACTACTTCCTGTTGCTAATGCAGGTATCAGAGGTAATGAAGACAAGGGAGTAGCTTGTTTTTGTGGCTCCAAAGACTGTGGGGTGAGAATTACAAGTAGCTAGGTTTTAGTTCAGTTTTAAAAAGAACTTCTCTAATAGTGAAAAACATTGCCTTAAGAAAAATGAAACGCTGCCACTGGAGCTATTCAAGGAGAGATTGCTTGTCAGGGATGTCATAGAAATAATTCCTCAGTTGAAAGAGATGTAACTAGATTTCTAAGATCTTTAACCTCCAGAGTTTAAGATTCCTTCTTCTAAGAGAACCTATTTTTATCTTTCAAACAATACTTTAAATTTTTGTGGTGTATTTCTCTTCACAACATACTGAATTGAACAACTCTAGAGGGGTAGAGAGGTAGATGATAGTGGTAATCCTTGAGACACGTAAAATCGAGTGTGAGATATTTGGATTTATTGTATAGTTAGCACAGTGATGTGGACTATGATGAGCCTAAAATGAATTTAAGGCCATTAATCAGTCACCACAGGAAATATTTGGGTGGCTACAAAGGTTTTCAGATTGCCCATGAATTCCTTTCAGGGAGCATGTTTTCAAGTGATGCCTTCTTAATAAGTAGAAACATTTTCAAAAAGGCCATTATGTGGGATGCCTGGATGGCTCAGTCTGTTGGGCGTCTGCCTTCTGCTCGGGTCATGATCCCAGGGTCCTGGGTCGGGTTCCTTGCTCAGTGGGGAGCCTGCTTCTCCCTCTGCCTGCAATTCCCCCTGCTTGTGCTCTCTTTTCCTCTCTCTCTCTCTCTGACAAATAAATAAGCCCCCCCAAAAGGCCATTATGTTTTGGTAAATTGTGAAGATGGAAAGGAGAAAAAATGACATTTTTTACCAATGCTTCTGTGTTCACATGAGTATAAAAGATTAATAAGATTATTACCCTCATTTTATAGATGAAGCAACTTGCTCAGAAAAGCAAGGTAACCTAACTAATAGCTTATGAGAGGCAGACCCAGTTTTCCTGGCTATAATCATTTTCCCCCAGTGTTTATTAACAAACCTCAGATATGTTGCAAAGTTGAAAACAGTTGTACAGTGAGCACTCATACCACCCACCTTTTAGATTCTGCATTCTACTATATTATCACATGTCTTTCCATCTATCCATCCTTCCTCTCATTTTTTTGAAGATGTATTTATTTATTTATTAGAGAGAGAGTGGGGGAAAAGGCAGAGGGAGAGAGAGAATCTCAAGCACACCTCCGACTGAGCGCAGAGCCCAATTTGGGCTCCATCTCGGGACCCTGAGACCATGACCTGAGCTGAAATCAAGTCAGTCACTTAACCAACTGAGCCACCCAGGCGCCTCCTTCCTCTCGTTTTTTTAATGCATTTCAAAGTAAATTGCAGACATCCATAATCTTTTTTAACAGCTTCATTGAGATATAATTCATATACCATAGAATTCACCCATTCAAAATATACAAATCAGGGGTGCCTGGGTGGCTCAGTTGGTTGGGTGTCTGCCTTCGACTTGGGTCATGATCCCAGGATCCAGCCCCTTGTGGGGCTCCATGCTAAGTGGGGAGTGTGCTTCTCCCTCTCCCTCTGCCCCTCTCCCCCCGCTCATGCTCTCCCTGTCTCTCTCTCTCTCTCTCAGAGTCTTAACAACAACAACAAAATATACAAATCAGTGATTTTTTAGCGTATTCACAGATATATGCAGCCATCACCATAATCAGTTTTAGGACATTTTCATCACCTTCCAATCTTCCCATTCCACCCAGACCCTGGCAGCCATTAATCTTTGTGTCTATAGATTTTCCTATTTTGGACATTTCATATACATGGCATCATGCAGTTTGTGGTCCTTTCTGACTGGCATCTTTCATTTAGAATAATGTAGTCAGGGCTCATCCATACTGTAGCATGTGTCATTACTTCATTTCTTTTTATTTCCAAATAATATTCCATTGTATGGTTGTACCACATTCTATTTATCCATTCATCAGTTGATGGATATTTAGTTGTTTCCACTTTTTGGCCCTTAAAGAATAATGTTGTTGTGAATGTTTGTGTACACCTTTTTTGTGTGGAAATAAGTTTTCATTTCTCTTCAGTGTATACCTGGAGTGGAATTTCTGGATCATACAGTGATTCTATATTTAACTTTTTGAGGAACTGCCAAACTGTTTTCTAAAGCTGATGCACCATTTACATTCCCACCAGCTGTATGAGAGTTCAAATTTCTCCACATCCTCCCCAACACTTGTTATTATCCTCTTTTTGATTCTATGTATGTAGAGTTATTACATTCCTTCTCCCATTGACTCCACCTTGACAGCAAGCTCCAAACAGTCGTGTCACTGTAGCTCAGTCCACCTCCCAGTGTGGCTATGTAATTTGGATCAGCTATAGACCTGACTCAGATTTCTTACTTATAAAAGGGAGTTTAGCTCATCTGGGCTTCTTGAGTAGTTTCAAAGTGGCATCACGGTGTAGAGGTTAAGAACTTGGGTTTAAAGTCAAACAAACATGGATTCAAATCTTTGCTCCCTACATAATTTCTGTGTGCCCTTAGACAAGTCACTTTACCTCTCTGAGCTTCAGTTTCCTTATCTGTAACGTGAAGATAATACCTATTATCTTCCTGGAGTTTTAGAAATAAATTTGGATAGGGGTGCCTGAGTGGTGCAGTCAGCTGACTCTTTGTTTTGGCTCAGGTCACGGTCCTGGAATCAAGCCCACATCAGGCTCCATACTCAGCACAGACCCTGCTTGAGTTTCTCTCTGCCTCTCCCCCCACCAAATAAATAAATAAATAAATCTTTTAAATAATGAATTTGGATATACAGTAGGCACTAAATAAATGGCAGCAGCTGCTATTACTTTTTATTCTGTTCTAATGGTATGTGTGAGCCATGTTTAATATCAAATAAGATTCTCCAACATTCCTGAAAGACTATACAGTTATGGAACACATGCCAAAGATGTCACATGGGTCTGTTCTCATCAGCAGACTGATTGTCACCACTGCCATGCTCCCCTCCCTGCCACCCAACATCAGTCCTTAGCTTAGAAGGGTTATTTGCTGCTAGGCCCAGCCCTTCCCTTAAATCTCAAGGGACTGATACTTTGAAACACTCCTTTTATGAAGTCTCATCTCTGGTAAGGAGAGAGAATGATGAAATCATCAAACATTAAAATCACCACAGGATAGTGAGCTAAATAAAATAGGATGAGCCTGAAAAGGCAGTATTATATCATATATCATATATGCCATATATTCTTGTGGCAATTGGTAGACTTAAAATTTGACAGAAAATCAGTAGAGGCGATGCCTGTTTCTGAGCACATGCCCTGGGCAACAGATGAAGTGAAAAGACAGTCACAGGGGCGCCTGGGTGTCACAGTCGTTAAGCATCTGCCTTCGGCTCAGGGTGTGATCCCAGCGTTCTGGGATCGAGCCCCACGTCAGGCTCCTCCGCTGGGAGCCCTTCTTCCTCTCCCACTCCCCCTGCTTCTGTTCTGTTCCCTCTCTCGCTGGCTGTCTCTGTCATGTCAAATAAATAAATAAAAGCTTTAAAAAAGAAAGAAAGAAAGAAAGAAAGAACGAAAGAAAGAAAGAAAGAAAGAAAGAAAGAAAGAAAAGAAAGAAAGAAAAAAAGAAAGAGAGAGAAAGAAAAGAAAAGAAAAGAAAAGAAAAAAAAAGAAAAGAAAAGAAATGACAGTCACAGAGAATATTGGCCCAAGTTACAGGTAAAGGTTGGAAACACTTTNAAAGAAAGGAAGGAAAGAAAGAAAAAAAGAAAGAAAGAAAGAGAGAGAAAGAAAAGAAAAGAAAAGAAAAGAAAAGAAAAGAAAAGAAAAGAAAAGAAAAGAAAAGAAATGACAGTCACAGAGAATATTGGCCCAAGTTACAGGTAAAGGTTGGAAACACTTTCTGATCTGTTCCATCACTTCAGTAACAGGATTTCAGTGTGGAAGAAAGCAATACAGGTACCTATCAAGGATAAAGGAGAACTCAGTAGGATTCAGTAATAGAGTGAAAAGGGTCAGACTGTGCCTTTTAAATAAAAATCCTTGTTTCAAAGAGAGAGAATGGAGTTTAGGACATAATTATTTATTATATAATTATTGGAAGGGAGAATATCAGTGATGTTGCAGTGTAAGAATTACCCTAAACAGAAAACTTCTGCATATTCCTTAAAAGTTTGTCTACTATATATGGGGTTAAAAACAAGGAAAGGTAGGGTAGTTTTAAATGTCATTTTTATTTTTTTAATACAAAGTCCCCTGAGGCTTCTATGCTAGCATTGATGTGTGTTTGCCCCACTAGTGTTCAGTAGTAGTATATTCTCCTGTTGGGCTGAGCCCTCTGTCTGACAGGCTTACATTTTATTTACCACAAGCTAGAGATGTGTTTATTGTTCCTTTTCCAGTCTATTTTAATGTATAGTTTTCAACTATCCTCCTACCTACTTTGCTCTTTGTTTGGTTCCTGGAATTCCCACACACAACCTACCCCAGTCTATCCTCTTCTCCTCTACATAACCCGTATTCCTAAAATGCTGTGTTCATCATGTCACCCTCCCTCCATCAGCAATCTGCTTTGGGCCCATTTATTATCTGTTCCAGAATCCCACCTCCTATACCTACCTTTTAAAGCCAGATTTCCCTTTTCTCTCCAACATAGATCCATCATTCCAGTTATCCTGACATTTCTACGTCCTATCCTTTACCCATGTTCTTTTTCTACCTAAAATCTCTGATCTTGCCCTTTAAACCTGTTTCAGTCCTACTGGTCCTTAGGTGCCCAGCCAGGTTCTGCCTTTATGTAGGTAACCTTCTCATAGGTAGCCCTAAGTGCTAGAGATATAAGATGAATTAAAGGACTTTCTCCCAAGGAACTTTAGTTCTTCCCTCTAGTCTTCCTGTTTTTTTCTCAGCTATAGCCACACTGGCCTACTTTGTGTCCCTCAAACCTGCCAAGCTAGTTCTCATCTTGAGAACTTGATATTTGCTATTCCTTCTGCTTTAAGATACTCCTCCCCCCACATCTTCATAGGTTCATTCATATCATCATTCAGGTTTCATCTGTCATTGTTGGAGAGCACCGAACAGTGAAGAGTTCTTCTCTGACTATTCCAGCTTAACCAACCACCAGGCACTCTGTCATATATATACCCCTGTTGATCTTCGTTTTACTTACCCATACCTGCAATTGTCTTGGTTCTTCTGCTCCTCCCCTCCAACACACATACACCTTAGTATGTAAACTCCTGAGGGCAGGCATTCTGTGTTGTTTACCACACAGTATTCCCAGTACTTTGAACATACCTGGTACACAGCAGGCTCTCAGTAAATATTTGTTGACTGAGATGTCCTAGACTCTGTGCTTGGCCGTAGGGATGATGGGCTCTGAACCATGAACATCCAGGTGAGTGACCTGTCCAGTATCAGGATAAGCTACTGCTAGAAGGTCAGTTTCCATTTATGTGCTGTTTATCTTGTGATGAGATCTGCTTAATTATATTCTAGTTTTTGCCTTTCCCCTTTGCTGCTCAGAACAGAGTAAGAACTGCCTTATTTATTATGAGTATGCTCCAAGCTAACCAGGGCTGCTGGCATTGCTGCAAATACTGTGTTGAGAAGGTTGTGGAAAAACCATGTTGCTGCTATGATATGGCCTTGTGACAAGCTGTCCATTCCAGGGACTAAGAGCTGTCCCCACTAGCATGCCCTGTTATCCCAGGCCACCGACTTAATTTCTTTGTGCTTTTGTTTTCTTCCTTTGCAGAATGGGTTTTGGGGATTAGATGTGAATAATACCAGGAAAAACATAGAATGCATAAAATTCTAACTTCCCCCCCTTCTTAGATGTGAACGATTAGAAGAACAACTAAATGACCTAACGGAACTCCATCAGAATGAAATCTTAAACTTGAAGCAGGAATTGGCCAGCATGGAAGAGAAAATTGCATATCAGTCCTATGAACGGGCCCGGGACATCCAGGTTAGCATGAAGGATCGGGTTTGTAAAAGCAAAAGACTATCAGAAAGTAGAATGGTGGTTGGCAGGGGCTGGGGGTTGAAGGGAATGAGGGGTTATTGTTTAATGACTATAGAGTTTCAGTTTCACAAGATGAAAAGAGCTATGGCGTTGGATGGTGGTGATGGCTACAGAACACTATGAATGGATTTAATACCACTGAGCTGTACACTTAAAAATGGTTAATTAAGATGGTAGGTTTTACGTTATGTGTCTTTTACCACAATAAAAAAGGAGAAGAAGAAAAGGGAATAAAATACTGATACATGCTATTACATGGATGCATCTGGAAAACATGCTCAGTGAAAAAAAAAAAAAGCCAGTCACAAAAGGCCACATATTATATGATTCCATTTACATGAAATGTCCAGAACAGGCAAGTCTATGGAGACAGAAAGTAGATCAGCAGTTGCCAGGGGCTTCAGGGAGGGAAATAGGGAGTAATAGGTAAGGGATAGGGGATTTCTTTTTGGGGTGATGAAAGTGTTCTAGAATTCGATGGTAATGATGGTTGTACAACATTATGAGTTTACTAAATGCCGCTGAATTGTACCCTTTAAGAAGGTTAAAATTTAATGTTAGGTGTATTTTACCATAATACTGAAAAGTTTAGGAAAAAAGATGGGGAAGGTAAGAGTATCAAGAGAAGGTTATACCAATTGTAAGTAATATACCTACTCTTCAAATGAGGTACATTTCTTGAAAGTCTGTACCATGTAGGGGTGATATGCTTGCTTGGGTTCATAGGAAATGTTCTGAGGATCACAGGTCTTGGTGTATAGAAGACCACATGCATTATTATATCTGTTGGTTACTGCTTCAGAAGCTTCTCTGACAAGACTCAGGGCCATCTTGTCTGTCTTCTTCTATAGCAAAGGAGGTATTTGTCCTAGTTGCCAAACCCAAACCTTTTACAGGCACATTGCCAGGCCATTTGTGAGAATAACACATGAGGCAGTTATGTTTAAGGCCCTTTAGTTTATGCTATGAGGAAATAGAATATGTAACTTTTTCTTATTCCAGTTGGGAGGTATTTCTAAGGGAACAGTTGCTGGTTTCACATGAAAGCATCTTGAAATAAGCTAGTCTTAGGGAAGGGACGTGGTCCGGGAATCTTGTATCATAGCCTAAAAAAATCAAGGGAATGTCTGGATCATTTGTCCAGCTGCCATCTTCTCCAGACTCTGGTATTCTGTTTATGTTTTAGTTTTTTTCCCATGATCATTCCAGGCTGGGGTAGTATTCACTGCCCATTCATTAGCTTGCTTCAGTCTGAAGTTGCCTAGCCTTCATCTCAAATCACAGGAAACCAGGATGCATTGAAACCAAGACCAGAAAACGTAGGGCTCCCACCACTACTGAACTTTGGAGGATGCCTGACCATAGCTAAGGAGATAGGTTCTGTACTCTGAAGGTTGAGGGTAAATTTAATATAAACTCATGGCTTGAAGGGAGCATATCATTTATGTTTGGTCTAGTGTTTGGGCATAGTGTCCTCCTTACAAAGATCAACCTTAAAAGGGGTGGTGGGGGGTGTATACTCTTCTTATGAAGACAGATCAGAGAGCCCTACACACTGATGTCTGTGATTTATTTGACTTGGAAAACAACGGCTAGTGCATACAAGGATGTCCAGAGGATGTTCACCTCGTCAGTGTTATGGTGGAAAAGTTGTAAATAACCTAAATCTCTCCAACAGGGAACTGGCTGAATAAACTGTGACATATCTATCCATACTACAAAACGCTACATAGCAATTAAAAAGAATGAGGTAAATCTGTACACACTGACGTGGAAAGAATTGGCAGGACCCACTGTTGAGTGAAAAAAAAAATGAGTTAATGAATTAGTTCCTATAGTATGATACTATTTATATTAAGATAGAGAGTCAAAAAAATTCCATACATTTCCCTAGGCTTAAATATGTATGCATTTAAACATAGGTGAAATATGAACACATGTCAGGCTGACAGTGTTACTTCAAGGCCAAGACCTGGATTTAAGGAAAATATCAAGAGAGACTATGTATCCTATCTGAAATGACCAAGTATGTTTGTCTTGTGCAACTTAAATTAGTAATTTTTAAATGGAAGAAAAATATACTGGAAGTCTTGTTATTAAAATGTTCAAGACCAAATCTAAGTGTGGCTACTACTTCCTGTGAGCCATCCCGTGAAGAATGCAGTGGAGGGCAGTTTAGGTGAATAATAATTGCTTGAATAATGACTTACACATTTGGCCTCTCATATTCAAGACTCTAGCATATTTAAAATCATTGGCCTAGCTCAAGATGCATCTCGCTTGCCCAAATTGCACGTCAGCTATTCAGAGTAGTGTGAGCAGAAGGCTTAACTATTCCCTCTTCTGGCCCACAGGAGGCCCTGGAGGCGTGCCAGACCCGCATCTCCAAGATGGAGCTGCAGCAGCAGCAGCAGCAGGTGGTTCAGCTGGAAGGGCTGGAGAATGCCACTGCCCGGAACCTTCTGGGCAAACTCATCAACATCCTTCTGGCTGTCATGGCGGTCCTTTTGGTCTTTGTCTCCACGGTAGCCAACTGCGTGGTTCCTCTCATGAAGACTCGCAACAGGACGTTCAGCACTTTATTCCTTGTGGTTTTCATTGCCTTTCTCTGGAAGCACTGGGATGCCCTCTTCAGCTATGTGGAACGGTTCTTTTCCTCCCCCAGATGATGCTGGCACAAGAAGGCAGTGCTCCCCTACCCTCTGGCGAGTGCATGCAGCGAAGAATTAGACAGCAACTTACCTACTCTGAAGTTTTCTACGACAACAAAAGAGTTGAGTGAATCTGTTTACATTTAGAATAATGTTTTTTTCTTCAAGAGACGCAATTGCAATAGTATTTTTTAGATTTTATCCAAGAAGTTTTTTGGGCAAAAATCTTGGATCATTTTTATGTAGCATGATTTTCCTTGGGATGCAAATCTTAAAACAGTCCTTTAATATGAACCAACAATCTGGAGCACACTGAAGGGCATTCTAAATTGTGGCTTGAAGGACTGCACTAAAACCCACTAAAAAGATGCAAAAACCTGATTAGGGAAACCAGTTAAACCTAACACCCTGCCTCGTCTGGGCTCACCACCTCTCCCCCTCCCAGACTAACTTTACTGTGAAATCCTACCACATTCCATGTCTGAATTTTTGGATTCAGGGTGGATTGTCCTTGTCCGTGGAAGAACACATGGATCTCTCCCTGGCTTTCTCACCCAAGTTGGCCACTCATGCTAACCCTGGAAGTATGATCACTTTTGAACCTGCTCCCTTAACCTTTGCTAGGATACAAAAGTGAGAGCATCATGCCCCAAAGGATCACTGCAAAGCCCTACCACAGTATTTTGAAGTAGCCCTCTAAATACTTAATTTTAAGCAAAATCCCTTGGCCGCACTTTTAAGGTTTTTTAAAATATGTGTATAGTCACCAACTTAAAAAAACAAAAAATCTGAACAGCATACTTGAAGAATGTAATACTCAAACTCTCAGTGCTTCCTTATGGTTTCTAATAGGATTTTTTATTATTGTTATTATTATTATTGGGTTTTTTTGGAAAGGGTTGGGAGGGTCTTTTATTTTTCCTTTGAAATAAAGAAGTGATGTTTTTAAATGAAGAAATGTGTGGATATTTAAGTGTGCTGCTCCCTCTTGTCTTGAAACAGTTTGAGTAAAGGAAGACTTGCTATAAATGCTTCCCTCTGATGCCCTTGTTTTGAGATGCAGCTTAGACTTCCTCCTCTGGCTGCTGCTGCTTTTTGGTGTCCTGCCACCCCCACCCCACCACTTCCTGGGCTTGGCTTGGTTGAGAGGAAAGGGGTGTGCAGGGAGAGGAGGAGGCTGTTTCCACAAACCAGCATGATAGGATAGAGATCTTTTTGCCCCAAGAAAATGTTCACCCAGGGACTTTGGGCTGGGGTTGTCTTTAGGAAAAATTGAGACTATATTATGAGAGTCATACATAATTCCTTGTGTTTCCTTAATTTATTTTTAACACCCCCTGATTACTGAAACCAAAGTGATGTGGAATCTTCTGTCTGCATTTTGGCCCCAGCACCCTTAATTTCAAAGCTTTATTCTGTCTGCCTGAGAGAATCAGCTGAAGGTGATTCTCCCTAAAGAACAGAAAAGGATCTGTCAGGTTAGAAGGACCCAAGTTTGGGGTGTAAAATGTTGTCCACTTCCTATTCATCTAGACTGACTAACAACCATGCGCAGTGGACTTTTATAGACAGTTTAGAAAAAAACAACTGAGCCTTCTTCCCCATGCTATGACCAGTTCCACCAGGATGGAACTGGGCTTTTAGAGCATGTCTAGAAAGCTTGGTTAATCTTTTCATATTCATAGTATTGAATCACAAATGCTGTTCCCTCTTGGCCTCAGTTCTGTGCAACCAAGTGATGAGCAAGGGGCACATAATATGTCCTGAAAAGAGTAGCAGAGCATGCTTTGCCTATTCTTCCCATACCAGGAAATTCTTTTGGAACTAGATTAGCATTGCCTTCTCTGCCTGAGAGGATGGTTTACATGACAGCTCCAGCTTCCTGTGGCTTTGGCAGGCTGGCCTTCTCAGAGTCAGCATGTTGTTTCCATAATCATTTTGATATTTTAACTCAGGTACCCCAATCTTCACTCCATCCCCAGATGATTGTAGTACAACCTGTTAGCTCTGTTGACCTCTCAAAATTAGTACCCAGAGCAGGGACCACAAGGATGATTTTTCTGTTAAAAAATAATTGGAACCAATTCATGTTCAGGCCAAAACCAAATTGTTCCCATGCCTATGTATTTTAAATGTTTACTTTGCCTAAAAATATCGCAGTGACTTTAGGCAGGAGTGCCAAAGGACACCATGACCTTGTCAAACTAGCATAGTTTCTCCTAACCTTCTGCTCTAGCTTAATCACTCAGAGTAGGGAAGAGAGCCCCACAAAGTCATCAAAAAGAGGCTCTAAGCCACCATCCTCCAGTTTTTCTAAGAACCTTTGAGTCCCCTAAACTGTGTAGAGGCTACTAAGTTTTGTGGGCCCTAGAAGTCACTGTGATAAATGGATTGAAATTGTTCCCATTTGCCATGGGACAATTTCTATCAAAGGAAGGTTTTCGCCTCTGGACAGCCCCCGGAGCTCCCAGCCAAACAGGCCCGTGCTAACTGTCCACCATCCTCTCTCAAACTGTCTTAGGAAGGAGCTTCAGGCTAGGTCAGTCACAGTAATGGCTTTCTAGCTGTCTTGTCCCTTGATTCTTCACCAGGCCCAACAGTTGTCTGCATTTAATGCTATTTGTAACCATGAGTCTGTTTTCATGCCTTCCCCCACTTCCCGCTGCCTTCCCCACACCTGTCACCTTTGTGTTTCTTTGCATTGTGGCTGTTCCTGGATTCTGGTCTATTGAAAGCTCTTCTATAACCTCACTCTAATGGTTGTTTAACAGTTGTTCTGTGAGTGGAAATTTCCCCTTGCTTTAATGCTTCTTCTCTTTTAAAGACTACGTACATTCCCTTTGAAATGAAGCATTCCTGGATTACTTGTTAGTGCTGGTGCTTGAGGCTGGCTGTGGTAGCCTGGGTGACTCTGTTCAGGTTGTAAAATAACTAACATTTTACCTTTTTTATGATTCAATTGAAGGGCACTTCTGTCTGCTCCAATTTCAATTCCTTGGTATATACTCAGTGCATCCTAGCAAGGAAGGCTTTCTACTCCACTGGCTCCTTAAGAAGCAAAAGTAGGTTAAATTTTACACTTCCTTGACTGGGGTCTTCTTTCTCCCCTGTACCCCTGCCACCCAACTGAGGTAAAAATCTGATACCAAGGAAAACACTGGGATCAAGCCTTCCTTGCTAGCCATGCCCTAATAATGAGCATATTTTTATGTGGTTTTCACTGCATTTGGTTTTGTTTCTGACTTCATATTCCTTTGAGGTACAGCGAGATGAAATGCTGAATTCCAAGTAAGTTCCAGTGAGGAGCTACCTTTCAGCTTTGGGAAATATGCTTCCAAAACAAAACCAAATATTGTAATCAACAAATTGACACAGGCAAAATTATGGTTCCCACCCCCAAATGAAACTGGGGATTTTGAATGTGGCTCTAAGAGTTAACATTTCTGTCTGTGTGTTGTGTATGCTAGGTGATACCCTCAGTAGGACTGACTACTAGACTGTAAGTGTGTTTTATCAAAGTGTGTCAGCATAAAAACTCACTTGCACGAATTGAAAAGTACAGAAATGACACTTGTGAACGCGTGAACGTTAACACTGTAGTTGATAGATCTTAAGCTGCTAATTGTTGAGAGAGAATTACATTTATGTTTTGTCTGGTTGCTGCATATTCTCAGCAGCACTTTTACTGTACATACAAATTGAAATAAAGACCTCAGCTATTAACGAGGTGGTTGGACTCGGGTTTATTTTGCTCTTTATTTTTGCATATTTATTCAGTTTCCATGACAAGTTTGTCAGTCTAAAAACCTTCCAATAGCGTATACATTAGAAACTGTGCGTTTGTGTGCGCACACGCACACATGCACGCAGTCAGTATCTTGAAACCATAACTGATAGCTGGGTGACTGTCACTGTCTCCCAGGACTTTATACCCATCATTTCAGATTGTCACTTTGCCACAATTCCTTTCAACTGGTAGGTTAGTCTGCCTTTTAGTTCTTTGGAGGGAGTTTTTTAGAGGTATCCCCCCACCTCAGATTCATCTGATGACCCCAAATGGGTATAATAATCCCTGTCCATTCTTTTTTTTTATTATTGAATTATAGTTGACCCACAGTGTTACATTAGTTTTAGGTACACAACATAGTGATTTGACAAGTGTATACATTAGGCTGTGCTCACAAGTGTAGCTACCAACTGTCACCATACAATGCTGTTATAACACCATTGATTATACTCTCTAATCCCTGTCCATTCTTATAAGGCTTTGTTAATAAACGTTATGATGGATACATAAATACACTTTGTAAAACATTTGACATTTGAAGTTTTATATGTATGTAAGGGGTTATTATGTAGCCAAATCCCATCTATGGTTTTGTTATAGGGGTAGTAATTTTTTTTTAAAGTAATGTCTTTGCCCAGTGTGGGGCTCGAACTCAAGACCCTGAGATCAAAAGAGCACCTGCTCTACTGACTGAGCCAGCCTAGGGGTAGTAATTTTTGATATGGTTTCTCCTTGATGATCTCTGGGAAGCCTCTGGAAATCCAGAAGCTCTCATCTTGCCTTTCTTTGGCAGGATACGAAACAGGGACCTGATAACTTGGCTCTTCATAGCCACAATTTGAATGCCGAGATATTTGGGCCCACACTTCTGGCTTACTAGCTTTGCCTCCTACCCCATCTGTATTTAGAGATATCATTCCCACCTTGATCCTACCTAGTGGGTGTTGTGAAAATAAAGAGAGCCTCTATGAAAGCTTTTTAAGTTGCAGTGAGAATGCCTTAAATTTCTTGAAATGTGGACCAGGCTGCCATGTACAGATGTGCAGGTTGTACATTGCCCAACCCCATAGTAGGCTACACCGTGAACAATATATCCAAGTGTTGTGTAGTGCATAATGGGTACAAAGAACAGGCCTGATTATAATAATTATATAACGTATAATAATCTCAAAGCCTGCTTTATTTTCATTCATTAAGAACTTGGGAGAGTGGAAGGCTGGTAACAGATCTGAGAAGCTATTGTGAAAACAGGCTGGGGAGACAGGTAAGGGTATTTCCAACCAGAAAATGTATGCCTCACCTAAATGATTCAAGTGTACTGCTTTTAAACTCTGTGGGCAAAGCTAAACCTAGCCAGCTTTGACCTCAAGTCTAGGTAGTGAAGAGTGGCTAACATTTATTGAGTACTTCTTGAATGCCAGGCATAATGCTTAGTACTTGGCATGAAGTTCTCACTTCTCCCCACAGTCTCACACAGGCAGTGTCTTCATTGTCTAGGTAAGGAAACAACCCTGGGTTCAGTGGCTTGCCCAAAACTATATTGTTAGGAAATGGTAAATGAACGTGTTGGAAAATAGGTCTGTGCCACATAGATAACAAAAGATGAGTGTTTACAATGTGTGAATATACGTTAATAGGAACCAAGAAGAAAACAGCTCAGTAGAAAAGTAAGCAAAGATTGTGAAGAAGTAGTTCACCAAAAAAGAAATGAATGGCCAATAAGCATTCAGAAGAAAATGTTCAGCCTCATGTGTAAATCAGTATGTTAAATGATAAAATAAAATGCCAGTTGTGGAATAGTATACTGTCTCCTGTTCATGCGAAAATATTCTCGTTTGTATAAATGTATGTATGTAAGTCTCTAGAAATGAAACTGCACATTGAGCTGTCCCCAGATCGTCACCCCAGGGTGTGGGGGCTTTCATGCTTGACTCCTGTAAAGTAAGAATCTCTCACATGTAAATATATTTGTCTGTTTTAATTAAAGATACCAAAACTTTTTAAAAAGAAAATGATAGGTCCATTGTGGAGAAATGAAAAAAGTTGATAATGTTTCCAATACCGGATTATAATAGACCATTTTATGTTCTAGGATTGTCCTAGAAGGGGCTCTAGACCCAGTGTGGACCACCTGCTGGGCTTCTGGAAGTCTGGGTTTCCAGGTTTGGTGGTCAAAAGGCTGTCCTTCTGCCAGGGGATGTGTGGAGGTGTGACCGCAGTAGTTGGTACAGGCTGTTCAGCTCAGCCCTGCACTCACCCAGCAGCGTTTGAAAGCCACTGTGTGCAGGACTGGGCTGTGGAGATGTGCTAAATCAAGAGAAAAGGAACTTGGTAGAATGAAATCCATGTTGTGACAGAGTCAGAGGCCATGTGTGGGAGTGGAGAGGAGGAAGCACTCTGACAGGGCAGTCGGGAAGGGCTCAGTGGAGGAGGCAGCGGTATCTGGGCTGGCAGAGGATGCGTTTGGGATGACTGGTGGTGAGTGGGGAGGGTGTTGCAGGTTGAAGAAGCAGTATTAAAGCTGTAGAGGTGAGAAAGCCTGAGGTGAGTGGTTCTGGCCGTGGGTGTGAGCTGCGAGTGACTGGCAGGCTGCCTAGAACAATGTGTGAAATCAGCAACAAAGTTAAAAACAATGGTGGGGGGGAAGGTTGTAAGAAATCTAGAATGCCATGCTGAGTTTCACCCTATAGCTAAAGAGAAGCTAGCTCATCAAAGGTGTTGAGAGGCGTAGTGACCCAGCCTTGAGTTTAAAAATAATTGTCATTTCGTAAGAAACCAGTAGCCTCTTTTTCATGACGTCCAGGTCAGTCGGGTGATTGAGAAGTACTGCCCAAATATTTGGTCTTTTGCCTTTTGATCCTGTAATAATAGGAGGAGCTTCAAAATTTTATTTGATGTATGAGAACTGAGGGTATAGGAAGCTTAGATCTCAATTCTTACTAAAAACAACAACAACAACATACTTTGTTACTTTCGGCATTAGAATCCTTCAATCCTAGAGCAAGAGTACTTGACAAAATCTAGTCTTCTGCCTTGATGAATTTCAGTTTAAGTTGTCCAATCAGATTTTCCTTTAGAAGCCTTCATTTCAGGGACACCCAGGTGGCTCAGTCAGTTAAGCGTCTGCCTTTGGCTCAGGTCGTGATCCCAGGCTCCTGGAATTGAGTCCTACATTGGGCTTCTTGCTCAGCGGGGAGCCTGCTTCTCCCTCTGCCGGCTGCTCCCCCATTCGTGCTCTCTCTCTCTCTCTCTCTCTCTCTGACAAATAAATCTTAAAAAAATAAATAAATAAAAAGACGTCTTCATTTCAGCAGTTACTAAGACTATTGAAAGGTCCGGCAGGGGCACCTGGCGTGTTTGGTCAGTAGGGCATGCAACTGTTGACCTCGGGGCTGTGAGTTTGAGCCCCACCTTGGGCTTAGAGATTACTTTAAAAAAACAAAAACAGGGGTGCCTGGGTGGCTCAGTTGGTTCAATGTCTACCTTCAGCTCAGGTCATGATCTCAGGGTCCTAGGATCAAGCCCCACAACGCATCAGGCTCCTTGCTCAGTGGGGAGTCTGTTTCTTCCTCTCACCTCTACCCCTATCCCCTGCTTGTGGGCACTCACTCTCTCTCTAAATAAATACAATCTTTTTAAAAAATAAAAACCATATCTTAGATAGTTGTGAGGATTAAATGAAATAATTGTAAAGTGTCTTGCCCAGTACCTGACCTCAAGTAAGTGCTCCACAAACGGTCTCAATATTATTAATAGACCCAGAATTCCGTGAGGGCAGGGACCTGTCTCTCTTGATCTCTTCAGAATATATCCTGTCTCCCATTCTCACCTGACGAGGGGCTCCATAACCAGACTTTGGGCGGTCCCTGGCCAGCCCTGGCTCTGGAGTTGGTTTGGGGAATGGAAAAATCAGTATGTGTCAAGAAAACCCAAACAAAAAAGAACACAGCCATAAGAATCAAAAACTTGCAAATGGATGCACATACAGTTGGCTAATAATTTTACTGGTGATTTCTTAACCAGCATGGTGGCAGGGACATTGTCATGTTCATGGCTATGTCCTCAGTGTCAGGAATGATGCCTGACACATAACAGGTGCTCATTAAAAAGTAGAATTTAAAAATCACTTGAGGGGCGCCTGGGTGGCACAGCGGTTAAGCGTCTGCCTTCGGCTCAGGGCGTGATCCCGGCGTTATGGGATCGAGCCCCACATCAGGCTCCTCTGCTGTGAGCCTGCTTCTTCCTCTCCCACTCCCCCTGCTTGTGCTCCCTCTCTCGCTGGCTGTCTCTATCTCTGTCGAATAAATAAATAAAATCTTTAAAAAATAAATAAATAAATAAATAAATAAATAAAAAAAAAATAAAAATCACTTGAATCCCTATTCTGTGCCAGGCACAGTCCTACTTGTGTTACTTTCCATTCTTGTACCGGCTCTGAAGAGGAGCTGGTATAATTTCCATGTTGCCAATAAAAACAGAAGCTCAGATAAATGTGTGGGTTTTTCCCTATGCACAAGTCATTTCGCCAATGGCAAAGTCAGAAGTTGAACTCGGCTAAGTTTGCCTCTAGAGCCTATGCTGTTTCTACTATTCCATTTTGCTGGATAATGAATCGAGATTTGTGGATTTCAGACTTTGTGTAACCTTGAGAAGGCAAATCACTTACTTTTTCTGGACCCTAGCGTCTTTACTATAAAGTTACCTTAGTTCTCTTCCAGCAGTAAAATGATACTCTTAGCACTTGTTGCCCAGTTCATGATCTCCTTAGGAGCATTGGCCATAACCAATGAAAGGGTTAAATATTGAGACAGGATGAAGTGGAGATTTGCAGCTGAGATCTGGATGTGACTATAATAGAATTGTGCATACAGGAGGAGAGGTGGGAGCAGGAAGCCAGGGAAGGGGTATGAAACAAATATAACAGGATGTCTGCATGACAGTGGGTATGAGCATTCTGTTTTCTTACTGTATGAAATATTTCCCGATCTAAAAGAAAAAATTTAAAGTATTATGGTGTTCACATATATAACACATTAATGGGAGCATTAAAAGGATGATAATTGGGCCAATTCTCAGTGTGTTCTTCATGAGATCTGCAAGTTGTGTTCAGCTGGTCAGGATTCTTAATACATCAAGACACCTTTGGTACTTCAAAAACCAATGTTCAAAAGAAAAATAAAGTATCACAGTTCTATCCCATTTAGTTTTTCATTTACTGTAAATGATTAAAGGCTCATACCTATAATGGATTATCTGAGAGAAGTAGTTGCAGGCAGCTTAAAAGTTTCTCATGTCCTTTAAAAAATGTATTTTTTAAAAAGATTTATTTATTTTAGAGAGCATTGTGGAGAGGGAGAGAGAGTCTTAAGCAGGCTCTGCGCTAAGCATGGGGGTTGATGCGGAGCTCTATCCCATGACCCTGAGGTCACAACCTGAGCTGAAGCCAAGAGTTGGAGGCTTAACCAACTGCACCACCCAAGCACCCCTTAAAAAAATGTATTTTTAGTAGTTGATATTTCAAGCACAAAATGTAAGGATTTCAAACATCAAGCAACAAAATTTTTGTCCCTTTTAAATGCCCTAAAAAATAAATAATATAGTTCAATTTTTCTTCATTTGAAGACCCCTTTATTTTCTTCCCAAAATATTTCTACATAAAATTTGAATTTATCAATGAACCTTTTTCTCAGACAATTTAACTGAAGAGTATGTGTAATTTGTGCATGTTAAAACTTGACCTCACAAGTGTTTTAAGTCCCTGAAGTGTCATTCTGCCTGCCCAGGGGGTCCTTGAAAACCTCCTTTTAATAGAGACCCTGACTCACACTGCTTTAAGCACTGGAAACTTTTTTTCCTCTTACTTATTTTCAGTAGGTATCTTCCAAAACATATGGCACACTTCCTGCTGAAATTCATTTAATAGCCAGGATCAGGTTGTCATTCCAGAGGAGCGCACTGGATTATTATTTTTTTTCCCCAAAGACCCTATTTATTTATTTGTCTGAGAAGAGAGAGCAGACATAAGCAGGGGGAGCAGCAGGCAGAGGGAGAAGCAGGCTCCCCGCTGAGCAAGGAACTGGACACCCAACTCGATCTCAGGACCCTGGGATCATGACCTGAGCTGAAGGCAGACGCTTAACTGACTGAGCCACCCAGGCATCCCCACACTTGGATTATTAGAGTGTGACACTCTTGCCCCCACACTAAAGCAATCCAGACTGCCTTTATTCTTATTTTTTTAGTAGCAGTAGATTTTTTTTAATGTACTGAGATATAACTCCCACAGCCATACAATTCACCCATTTACAGTGTTTTGTTCAGTGGTTCTTAGTATATTCAGAGTTGCTCATCCGGCATCACTAATTCCAGAACATTTTCATCACCTCCAGAAGGAACCCTTCACCCCTCAGCTATCACCCTCCTCTCCTCCCATTCTTCGCAGCATGAAGCAACCACTAATCTACTTGCTATCTGTAGATTTGCCTACTCGGAATATTTTGTACAAATGGACTTCTATAATGTATGGTCCTTTGAGATGCTTCTTTCACTTAGACTGTTTTCAAGTTTCACCCATATAGTAGCATGCTTCAGTACTCTATTCCTTTCACTGTTGAATAACATTGCATCGTATGAATTTACCACATTCCTATTCATCGTTGGATATTAGGGTTTTTTTCTACTTTTTGGCTATTATGAGTAGTGCTGCTGTGAACATTCATGCACAAGTTTTTGAATGAATATGTGTTTTCATTTCCCTAGGAGTGGAATTGCTGGGTCATGTAGTAACTATGTTTAACTTTTGAGAAACTATCAGCTTGTTTCCAAAGCGGCTGAATCATTTTACATTCCTACCAGCAAGCTCTGCGTGCTCTCCAGCACTTGTTATTATCTGACTTCTTAATTATACCCATCCTATGTGTGTAAAGTGCTATCTCATTGTGGTTTTGATTTGCATTTCCTTGATGACTATGTATTTTTATTCCAATGTGTCTTTTCATTAGCTTTCCTATCTGTAGCCTCCCAACCCATGCTGTGGCCATCACATTTCATTATTCCCCAAGTGCTTGCCTTACTTAAAAGGCTTCCATTTCCCCTCTAAAAACTGCTTTTCATCTACCAGGGGGTGGAATCCCATATATCCTGACTCAGAGTTATGTCCAGAATAAGGTCACATGGCTTCTGAATGGGGCGCCACCAAGAAGTAAGATATGTGCTTGGACGTTGTGACAGCTGATGTAGCAGCTTTGAGACTCTTTCTGCTTAAAACCAAGATTTTTATTTTTAAGAAGGAAAAGGAAGCAGAAAGGAAAGAAAGGAAAAGGGAAAGAAGGCAGCTCTGCCTCCCGCTAGTTGTATGACCTGGAACTTGGGGTGTCCCACCTCCTTGGGCCCTGCCTGGTGCCTGCCCTTCACTCCTCCGCACATTTGCCTGTGCTTTTCCCTCTTCTTGCAATGACCCCACCACCACCACCACCTAATTTGTCTGCCTAGCAAATTCTTATTGTTTTACTTACCTTTATTAAGGATTTTTTCAAAGGTAGGCCAAAAACAAATAGTATAAAGAACCCAAGTCCACAGTTACCAACTTGTAGTCAATCTTGCTTCATCTGCACTTGCCCTCCACTCCCCACTCCCCTCAAACTGGATCCATTTGAGGTAAATACCAGATAGCAGACAGTATTTGTCTGTTTTGATTTTTTTTTAAATTTCTGGTAAATTATCCTCCCCCCCCCCCATTAAGGATGACATTCAGATAATAAAATTAACCAAAATTTTAAAGTGAGCAATTCAGGGGCATTTAGTACACTTGAATATTGTGGCACCACTGTCTATCTGGTTTGAAAAGTTTCACCACACCAAAAAGAAACCCCACAGCCATTCAGCAGTTGCTTCTCATGCCCCCTCCCCCCTCCCCTAATCACCATTCTGGACTCTGTCTCTGTGGATTTACCTATTCTGGATGTTTCATTTAAATGGAATCATCAAGGGAATGATTAAAGGACTGGGGTCGGTGGGGGGATGAAATGGAATCGTCCCGTATGACTTTTTTGTGTCCGGCTACTTTGACTTAGCATAATGTTTTAAAAAGTTCATTCATGTTGTAGCACGTGGCATCACTTCATTCCATTTTATGTCTGAATAATACTCTGTTGTATGAACAGACCACGTTTTGTGGAGCCATTCATCCGTCAGTGGCCACTTGCATTGTTTCCAGCTTTTGGCTGTTCCGAATCAGCTGCTATCAATGTGTGTATGTGTACTTGTTTGTGTATCTGTTCTCAGTTCTTTGGGGATGTACGCCTGGGAGTGGAATTGCTGGATCATATGGTAATTCAGCGTGTAATTCTGAGGGCTTAAGCTGTCTCTCCTCTGTGATGCCTGTCCTGATTCCCCTCACACACTCAGATGCCCCTGCCTTGTGCTGCTGTGTCGGTTCCAGCACCCGCCTCACTGATGGAGTCTGTCGGTTAATGTGCGGTTTCACCATGCTACGTCTCTTCCTGTGCTGACTGAGTCTGCTTTTAGGAAACACTCTCCCTCATTCTCGCTCCCCCTGGTTAAAGCAGAACCAACCCCAGCTGACCCCTGGCTCAAGGGATTGACAAATGATCTAGTCAGGCCAGTGAGAGCCAGCCTGAGGCTCTTACGGGCTGCACTGGGAAAGGACTCAACACCTAGATCTGCTATCTGTAAGAGTCCTGTGTGCCCAGAGCTGTCCCAGGCTCAGCCTGCCTAACTAAGCATGAAGTCAAGAGGGAGGGAGGCAAAGCCAAGACACAGAGACAAGAGATAGGTTCCTCATGAAACCAGTCTGACTCCTGGATGCAGCCATGCTTAAAGCCATTTCATCTTTTGAACCTCACGATGCATGAGCCACTCAATTTCCTTTACTGTAAAACTCTTTGAGTTGGCTTTTGTTACTTGCAGCCAGGAGACACATGCGATGGATGACCCCAAGGGATTGTCTGCCAACACCCTTCCTTGTGGAACCACACCTCCCCTAGCTTCAGCCATGCTGTCTGCATGAACGTCACCATTATTCTCAGACTGGGATCGTCAGGCTTGGGACCTGAGAGAGGGTCAGTCCTAGTTTTGGGGTCATAGGCACAGGTAAGTGTGAAATTCGTAAGGGAGAGCTGTTGGCAGGGAGACCCTGCACCAGCAAGGAGAGGGGAGACAAGACATACCACAGCACCAAGGGCACTGGCCCCAGCTGCTCCTACACTCAGCACACTCGATCCTCGCCATGGATTGACAGGTAAGCTATGCCAGTATAATTCAAACTAAGCCCCGTTTGGGCCTGATCTGTCTATTCATGTGTTTCCCATAAGCTCCTTAAGATATAAACCACTTCTTACTCACTTCGGTGCCCTTAACACCAGCCCAGCACTCTGACCAGGCACCTTGATGGACACATAGCTGACTTTGTGCAGTGCTTATCCATTCTTGGAGCTAAGTTATATGAATCATTATTTTAAATCCTCTCAGTATTCCTACTAGATGCAAGTAGATAGAACCATGTGAAATTTCCAATACTCGATAATTGTGTTTGGCTCAACAAAACTCAGCAATTTCATGTGGCCCAATCATATATTTATGTTATCTTGCTAATGAAGTCAGGGAGACTTGGGTTCTTGCCCAAGGTAAGCCAGGTAGAAAAAGGTGGCCTTGATGGGCAAGGTGAGGCCTTGATTTTTAGATGGCATGAGTGAGAAGAAGGGAAAGCCACAGAACAGAGCCCTAGTGTCTGCCTGTCTGCCCTCTGCTCAGTGGGCAGCTGAGAGCAGAGGAGGCCCTTGGCCCAAAGTTCAACGAACACACCAGGGTCAACCAGAGTTGCTGCAAGTTCACCATGGGGCTATCCCCACTGCTTTCCACAGGGCTCAGCCCAGATGGGGTCAGAGGTGGGCGACAGCATCTCTGCCACCCCTGGGAAGCCAGCATGTGTACACAGAACAGCAGAGCACGCTCCGGGCCTGGTTCATCCTGCAAAGACTGGTGGTCAGCAGAGAGAACAACATGGGGCCTCTGGGGGAAAGTCTCTGTGAAGGCGCCCAGTGTGGGCAGGGCAGGCAACCTGCCTTCTGTCCAAGTTTGACTCCCTGTGACCTCAGGCAAATCACGTCCCCTCTCACTGCCTCTCTGGCTGGAAAATGGAGGTAATAATACACTAGTCTGATGAGGTTATGAGGGTTTCATGAATTAATCCATCCAAGTCCCTAGAAGAGGACTGACACTTGGTACAGGCTCAATGAATGGAAACTAGTGCTGCTATTATTTGGAAGCTCTGCTCCCATGTGTATCCTTTGCTACAGCTGTGACAGAATGTTGCCACTTGCTGTCCCCTCCACACCTTTGCATGTGTTACTCCTACTGCTTCTCCATCCCTCTGTCCACTTAGGAAATTTCTATTCTTTCTTCAAAGAGCACCTCTTCTCAGAAGCCTCCCTTGACCAACCCTTCCCCCCACCACATCCCCCAGACAGACCAGCAAAGTGGTCTTCACTGCCTTTCTGAGTATCCATGCTAGCACCAGCTAGACTGGGCCTTTGTAACAACTACACAGTGAGTTTGGTTGGGCATTTACACGTCTGTCACCACCCCTGCCCCCGACCATGAGGGGATCACAGGGAGGGGCTGGGTTCCTCTCCTCAGGAACCCCACAGCCCCTCAATGGATAGGTGATGGCTGGGGCCCTGGGAGCCTACAACACATATCCCATGAGGGCACTTTAGGGTGCTCCCAGGTTTGGAAAGGGAGGTATCTAGTGTGAAATGGTCAGTGATTGAACTACAAATCTCGCAGTTACAGCACAAGTACCAGAGGAACTTGAGTCTGGAGGGAGGCCAGGATGCAATGGGTTCCCCCACTTGAGACCCAGCTCCCTGGTGCCACCCAGCAGAGAGCTGCAAACTAATTTGCTGGTGGGCCCCCCCAAAGGAATTTGGAAACCCCGTGCACCTTCCCACACAATTGTAAATTGACATCTACAATATTTTAAAGTTTAATCAGATGTAAAGAATGTACTTTCCAGGATATTTTAAATATTGACGTTATGTTTCATCACTATTGGTAATGGTTCCAGTGAATCTAAAGGGCATAGTGATTGGATTCCCCATCACCCTCATAAAAAGTACAAGAGTAAGCTCTTCTTTATTAATGAAGTTTTACTTCATTGTTTTTCTTTTCTTTTCTTTTTTTTTTTTTTTTTTTTTTTTTTTTTTTTTTTTTTTTAGTAATTTCTACACTCAATGTGGGGCTCAAACCCACAACCCCAAGATCAAGAGTGGTGTATTTTTCTGACTGAGACAGCCAGGCTTCCCTTACCTCGTTATTTTTTAATATTTTGAGTATTAATGAATATTTCGAAACTTGAATTCAATTCCACAGTCCCCACAAAGTCACAGCCCATAGTAGTACATTCTTACCCCCGATCACATGCTCCCACTTCTCTGTAGCAAAAACTATGGGTGTAAAGTAAAGTTTCAAAATTTAAAATTTTCTGTGACTGTAAGTCAGTTAAGTGTTTAAAAACCTTTATTCCAGAAAGTTATCTTTAAAAATGTTATTAGAATGCAACTGATGAAAATATAAATATATTATAAATATTGATACTTATTAAACAAAATGTTATTTGAATGCATTTTTATTTTTTTTATTTATTTTTAAAGATTTTATTTATTTATTTGACAGAGAGAGAGAGAGACAGACAGCGAGAGAGGGAACACAAGCAGGGGGAGTGGGAGAGGAAGAAGCAGGCTCATAGCGGAGGAGCCTGATGTGGGGCTTGATCCCATAACGCCGGGATCACGCCCTGAGCCGAAGGCAGACGCTTAACCACTGTGCCACCCAGGCGCCCCCTGAATGCATTTTTAATGAGTTGATTAAATTTCCCTGGTTTTGTGTACGAGTGGATAAACATCCCTTGTATCTATGATGAGACGGTGTTCAGCTTCATCTCTTCCTAGTTCTTGTTCTTACAGGTATAAGCACTCAGAGATCCTGTCACAAAAATAGGCAACAGAAAAGAAAGGGAGTAGGGGCGCCTGGGTGGCACAGCGGTTAAGCGTCTGCCTTCGGCTCAGGACGTGATCCCGGCGTTATGGGATCGAGCCCCACATCAGGCTCCTCCGCTATGAGCATGCTTCTTCCTCTCCTGCTCCCCACGCTTGTGTTCCCTCTCTCGCTGGCTCTATCTCTGTCAAATAAATAAATAAAATCTTTAAAAAAAAAAAAAAAAGAAAAGAAAGGGAGTAGTATTGGAGTCATGTAACTCTAAAATTATTTTAACTTCATTTTGAGTTTTGTACCCCAAATCAATAGTAATCCATCATCAAGCATTATTTTTTGTTGCAACTAGGTAATAGGTAAATGAGCGTTCATTATACCGGTTCCCTCTGCTTTTGTGTATATTTCCATTTTTCATTGTAAAAATTTAAAGAAATTATGTTTAATCTCTCTTGGTTTACAAGAGGATTGGGCCCTCCTGCAATTTTGTGGCAGGCAAAACATTGGAACTACTTGACTGGCAAAAGGATTTCTCTCCCAATCTCTGGAGCCCTTAGAGCCCATTTTTTTCCTCTTCAGACCCACAGCAGGACTTCCAACTGGCCTTTTGTTGGCTTCAGGTTGGGGGCCTTTGCTTTTCTTTCCCAAACAAGAAACTACTTTTTCAAAGAATCAATGCCCCATTTGAAGACTGTGGTGGGTGAGGATGATGGACCCCTTGACCAAGGGCCTGGGGAAATGTGTTGGGCTAAGAAGGATGAAAGAAAGATTCCATCTCAGAATGCAAGTGCATTCTTTGCCCCCCTCCAGCCTCTTGCCCAGAACTTGGCACTTTCAGTGGAGAGGACCTCAGACCTGCCAAGGGTCATTCAGTTAAGAAGGGTGATTACTTCAGCCCAGGAAAGCTTAGTGAATAAATTTCAATTAATTAGAATAAAAGCGAACAACTAAATGTGGTCCTGGAGTCCTGCAGTGGATGCCGGGGCAGGGGGCAGGGGCTGGTTGGGGAAGGGGAGCATGCTATAAAAGACCTACTTGGAACAATTGGCAATATTTGAATAAGGTTTTGCAGGTTAAATAATAGTATTGCGTCATGATTGAATCACCTGATCTTGAAAACTCTGCTGTGGTTGTGTAACGAATGCCCTTGTTCTTGGTAAAGTACTTACTAAAAGGTTTAGAGTTCAAGGGTGTCACGTCTGCAACTTACTTTCCGGTGCTTGAAGGGGGTCTTGAATATGCAGAGAGTGGGTAAGAATGCTAAAACTTGATGGATCAGAGTTAAGAAGAGGGTCCAAGAGGTCTCTGTACTATTTTCACAAGTTTTCTAACGAACGATTTCAAAGCAAACTGATGCGGCAAACCTGGTCTCTGTCGCCTCCTGGTGGTTGACACGGGGAGTGCACCCTTCGTGTCTGAGACCTTTAAACATCCCGCCTTGGGATACGGTTCCCAACCTCCCATGGTCCAGCTCCCGCCTAGGGCGTCCCTGGCTATGCCGGTTTGATTTCCCGGCATGCTTAAATCCGTCTGTCTCTGTGAACATCTGCAGGCATATTTCTAGTGCGAAATAATATGAAGTCCTATAATCTTGGTTGGAAAGAAGTCGGAATTTCAGAGCTTCCAACCCAGATTACATGCTTTCTACAACTAAGGAAAAAGGCCCGGAGAAAGCAAGAGATAGAGCATGACTAGAACCAAAGTATTCCTGCCTCCTTTTCTCAGCAAGCGGGGGGTCCAAGCCCCACGGTCCACTCACTAGATTTGACACTCAAAGCTGGTCACGCCCTTAAAGTCTGAGCTCCCATACGGCGCTGTCTGATCTCACCTCCCACTCCCGAAGCGCCTCGGCCACCTGGCCTCGAACCCACCCGGCTCCTTCTCTCGCCTACGGCCTTTGCACGCGCGGCGCTCCGCCCCGACTCGCCGAACTACATGAGGCCCCCCGCACAAGTCTCCCCAGGTGTGCATTCATCTATTTGTTGGTGACCTGTCGCTGGGCACCCCCCTTCCCTCACTGGAATGGGGATTCCTGTGGACAGGACTCTGCCTGGTTTCCCGGTGTGTCCACGGTGCCAGGCACAGAGCGGGAACTTTGGAGACGGCAGGAATATTTGCCCCTGGTTCCTTTATCCCCCGCCCCGGCCTTGCTCCCAGGTGCCCGTCCGCGAGGGAGTGAGTGCCCCTTCCTGGAGCGTCAGTGGTTTCTGAGGAGCTCAAGGCGGCTAAGGGGTAAATTGGTGTAGACGGGGGGCGGGCCGCTAATGGTGGCCCCGCCCTCGGGGGGGCAGCATGCCGCAGGAATCGTGCGCCGCGGGAGCAGCCGAGCACGGGGCGCGGCGGGGCTCCGAACCACTGGCCTGGGTCCCCTTCCAGTCGAGGACGGCCGGCGCGGGCAGGAGGAGTCTTCGCCGCGCCACCCAGACACCGCTCCCCCAGCCCTCTTCCTTGCCGCGCCCACCGGCTCGACCCCGGCTCGGGCCGAGGGTCCCTCCCCGGGGTCAGTGGCAGGGGCGGAGCTGGAGCGGACGTGCGGACAATGGAACCCCGCCCACCCTCGCCCGCCCGCCCGCGTCCGGCCTTTCTCTGCCTGGGCGGGCGAGCGGGGGGCGGAGGTGGCGCTGCTTCAGGCAGCCACACACCCGGGCTCGGTCAGGCTGCGAGCCAGAGCCCCCATGCGGAGCCGGGGCCGACGTGCCAGTGCCCACCCCCACCCCCGCACCCTTCCATGGCGGCCCTCCTGGAGGCCCGGGGTCCACCCCCAACCCGACTCTGCCCCCAGGGCTGCCAACCTGGAGGCCTGGTGAGGGGAGCGGTGGTTTTCAGCCTCCCCCCTTTTTAAATTAAGGTAAAATTTACATAGAGGGAAATAGACTGATCTCACATGTGAAGTTTGATGACTTTTACACGTGTATGTATCCTGTAACCAACTCAGGATAGAACATTCGCAGCTTCCTAGAAAATTCCCTGGCGNCCCCCCCCCCCCCCCCCGGTCTCTACAGCTCTGCTTTCTCTAGAATGTCCTATAATTGGAATCATACAGTGTGGAGGCTTGAAACTGGCTTTGAGATTCATGCCATGGTTTTGTGTCCATCAGTAGGAGGGTTCTTACTCCACTGTATGGCTGTATTTCCATTGGTTTATCTATTCACCCATTGTGGGGCATCTGGATTGCTTCCAGCTTAGGGCAACTATTAATAGAGCTGCTATAAACATTTGTGTGCGGGTTTTTGTGTGCATGTGTGTTTTCGTATTTCAAACACCTAGGATTGCTAGGTTGCCTAAGTCTACACTGACTTTAAGAAACTACTAAATGGGTTTTTAGAGGGGCTGCCCCATTTCACATACAAACACACTTCAGCAGTGTGTGACAATCCCCATTGCTCCACATCCTTGTCATCTCTTGGTGTGGTCAGTTGTAAATTCCAGCATTCCGGTGGGTGTAGTATTGTCTCAAGAGAGTGTTTATCCACTAAACAAATGAGCAAACAGCCAGCGCACCCCTCATCTTTAGCAAGTGAAAAGAAGTTCCAGTGGTTTCCCAGCCTTTCCTGGCCTTCCAAGTCGTGTTTAGGGGCAGGCGTGGGTCCTGGGGCCAGAGTCAGCCCTTGTGTAGATCCTAGTGGACTGAGGCCTGTCCCAGAAGTCCCTGAACTTCCTGTGCTTGAGTCCTTCCCAGACTCCCAGCCCCTACGGGAAGGAGCTGCCACTGAGTCCCCAGGTCAAAAATGAGGGGGCTGGGGGTCAACCTGAGTCCTACCTGCTTGGCCATCCAGCCTCCCTTCTAGACAAAAAGCACATCTTCATCCACTCAGGCTGCTGTAACAGCAGACATTTATTCCTCACAGTTCTGGAGGCTGGGAAGGGCAAGATCGAGGCCCCAGCAGATTTGGTGTCTGGTGAGAGCCTGCTTCCTGGTTCACACGTGGCTGCCTTCTCAGTGTGCCTTCACATGGCGGAAGGGACAAGGGCGTTTTCGGGGGTCTCTTTTATAAGGGTACTAATCCTATTCGTGAGTGCTCTACCTCCGTGACCCAATCACCTCTCAAAGGCCCCATCTCCTGGATCACACTGGAAGTTACGATTTGACCTATGAATTTGCGGGGGACACATTCAGTCTGCAGCCCAGCCTCTGGAAGAATCACTGATAGACAGATGGTGAGACAGGCGAGAGAACGCAGGTGCTGGGTTTGGAAGCTGAGGGTGTGGGAGGCAGCAGCCCAGGCACCTGGCAGGCAGGTAGGCCTCATGGCTGGACCACTGAGGGCCACCCCCTGAATCCACCTGGCATCTGGCGGCCGGCTCTACTTCTGAAGCTGCTCATGGCCTGAGTTTTGGAAGAGGGGGCGGTGCTGCTAGGAGAGGACTGCTTGCCTCTCTCACACCTGCTGTGTGTAGAGCCCTGTCGGGCCCAGGGCACACAAGCCCTGCTCTGGTGAGAGTCCCAGTCTAGCGGGAGAGATGGACGACAACCCCAGCGAGCACTTTGACTGGGGAGGGCCTCTTTGAAGGGGGTGTTTGAGCAGGGACTCGAGTGATAAGAAGGTGGCCGCCCCGGGGAGGTCTGGAGGAAGGGCGTACAGGCAGAGGGAACAGCAAAGGCTAAGGCCTTTGGGAACATGCTTAGGGCACACAAGCACCAGTGAGCAGGCCAGTGTTACTGGAGTAGAGAGCCAAGGGGAGAGCAGAAGGGGCTGAAATCGGTGAGGTCGAGGGGATCAGCTGTTTCAGTCCGCTCCAGCTGCCCTAAGTACCACGGCTTAACCACAGGCAGTTCTTTTCTCACAGTTGTGAGGCCAGAAGTCCAAAAGCCAGGTGTCAGCACGTTTGGTTTCTTCAGAGGCCTCTGTCCTTGGCCTGCAGATAGCCACTCTCTCGCTGCGTCCTCACAGTTTTTCCTGTGTGTGTGTTCCTGTCTGTATCCTCATCTCTTCTTGTAAGGACACTAGTCCTGTCAGATTAGGCCCCACCCATATGACCTCATTTTAACGAAATCACCTCTTGAGAAGCCCTCTCTCCAACTGCCGTCATACTCTGAGACACTGGGGGTTAGGACTTCCACATATGAATTTTGGGGGGACATGAATCGGTGCATAACAGATGGCTTTTGCTCCAGGGAAGTGGGGGGCCGGGTGAGCCATGTTGAGCCCGAACCGACAAGATCTGATTTGCATGTTAATAGGATCCCTCAGGCGCCAAGGTGGGGGGGGGACTAGACTCCAGGGGAGAACGGGACACCAGTGAGGAAGCGACTGCTGTGGTCCAGGCTGGGCGCTGGTGGCTGGACCTGGGTGGTAGGGCAGGTGGGAGGCAGGGGTCAGATTCTTGTGTTTGGGAGGTGGAGTCCGCAGGTTTCTTGAAGGATAGATGGGGGGGGTGGCACGGAAGAGGGAAGAGGAGAAGAGGGGGACTGGGGTCTGGGCCTGAGCCCCTGGCAGGGGTTGGGGGATAGATCCCAGCTCCTTCAGGAATGATTGCTAATCCGCTATGTGCTACTGTGCGCAGCTCAGCCTCTGCGGGTGAGGAGGCAAAGCCTGAAGGCAAGAACCGGGCCACATGGCATGCTGACTTGGCCCTTCTGCTCCTCTGGCCCTTCCTCCTTCCTCCTGGCAACACAGCCTGAGCCCCCACTTGGACAAACATCTTGCGGCCATTTCCGCCTCGCCTGCCAGGAGCCCCAGCCTGGCCTGAACAAACACTCGGGACCTGTGCTTCCGGCTTCAGCTCTGGGAAAAGCCCAACCAGGGGCTGTTGAGGTCAACCCTGGAGAGAAGTGGGAAGGAGGAGGCACCCAGCCCCTGCACGGGGGTCTGCCCAGCCTGCCTTGGGGGCCTCCCTGCTTCTTCTGGAGCCACCAGAACAGTGCTTGGGCTTCAGTGTCCCCATCTGTCAAATGGGCCTAAGTATACCCACCTCAGAGGACTGTAGGGGGAGGGCGCTGGGCGCTGAGCCCGGCACTGAGGAGGGTGGAACTGCTCACAGGGCCGTGAGAGGGTAAGGTGCTGCAGGATCCCCCAGGACCATGTTGCGGGGAAGGGGGGGCAGCTTGCACCTTCCCTTCTGGGGCCTCCCCCATTCCTATTCCCATGTTCTGAAATGTCCCATGGCGTGTACCTCTAGGCCTGTTCCTGTCACTTCAGAGCCTCCTGGAGTCCCTGTCAGAGACTGGGAACCAGTCCTAGGTTGAGGCCAGAGTGGACATTCCCTACAAGGTAAAATAAATGAAAATGGTTGGCTGTGAGAAGTGAGCTCCCCTTTCCTGGGAGTGTGAGCAGAGGCAGCTGGATATGTGGGAGGTGGCCTTGCCAGCATTCCTCCTCAACTGCTTCTAGAGCCCCGTGGACCGTGGCACGAAGTGGACAAGCTAGCAGGTACTGGGGTCAGAAAGACCCAGGTTCAAATGCCAGCTCTGCTGCATGACCAGCCCGTCCATTTTCTGAACGTGGAGGGGAGGCTGCTTGGGGACCAAGTGAAATGACGAGGGACGGGCCCCAGCACCACAGCGCTGTCATGGTGCCCGCACTGAGGTGCATGCGGGTATTTTCCACTCCACGACCAAGGGGGATGGGGTCTCCTTTCTCCACCTTACGGGCTGGGGGGGCATCCGGGAGGACCCACCATTCAACACCCCCTAGTTGAAAGCTTTGTCAGATAAGGTCTCCCCAGATGGGGTTTGATTTTGGTTTTGTTTTTGTTTTTCAGGCAGGATCTGGAAGCGGAAACAATGGAACTAATGTGTGTTGTTTTTTTTTTCCTTTGGAGCTGGTTTCTCCTCATCTGAGAGCTGTGGGATTAGATTCCTACCTCGCCTTCCGGTCTTTGGAGGAGCCACCAGGAAAGGATGGGTGTGGGTGGAGGTCAGGGAGGGGAGGGGAGGGAGGAGGTTTGGCAGGGCAGGGAGTAGGGAAAGATGGGATGTGCTTCTTCCTGCCTCTGGGTCTTTGCCCAGCTGTCCCTACCTCAATGCCTGTCTGGGTTGGTAGCCCCTATGCCTCCTTGAGATTAGACATCACCTCCTCCAGGAGGCCCTCCCTGACTTTCCCCGCCAGGGCTAAAGAGGTGTCAGCACCTTCTTGCTGTCATTAACCTAGTTCCATCTTCCACTGTAGGCACTCATACTGATTTACAGCACTCTCCTCCGCAGGAGACTCTTAGCACGGGGCCTAAAGATGGCCCTCAAGGGATACCACCCGAGTTGAGCAGGGAAAGGGGGGCTCAGTCCCTGCCCTGGGGTCCTCACTGTCTGCTCAGACATTTTGATCTGGGAGGGGGAAGGTGGTAGGGGAGAAAGCAGAGAGAGAGACTCAGTTGGGAGGGCCAGGGTCAGGGTGGGGGCCACAGGCACAGAGGGGTTGTGGATGGGACAGTGCACAAGGGCTGGACTTTGTGTGTGGGAACTTCGTGTTGTGACTTTGGGCACTGAGATCTCCCCCAGCCTGTTTCCTTCTCTGTAAAATGGAGATAACAGCACCACCTGGTGGGAATAACTTGACCGGTACCAGCCTAAGGCTGTGGGGCGTGCTGCAGGTGCTTTAACCAGCGTAGCGAGGGCAGGAGCTGGGGTTGGTGCCCAGGTGGTGGGGTCTTTGGCGAGAGGATTCAGGGCATGAAGGTGAAAGCAGAGCCCCAGACAGATAAATCACATCGGACCACTCAGCTACTGGTGCTAAGAATAACGTGACCACTCCCCTCCTGCCTTCTCCCAGCATCCTCCAAGAGAGGGGCAAGGGTCCTGCAAATAGAAGTGAATTATGGGCGGTGGGGGGGGGGCTCAAACCTGCTTTAAATCATGCTGTGACGGCAGCATTTAAGAGCCTTTTCTGAGGCTCCTCACTTAACCTCTTGGCCTCTCCCCGGTCATGCGGGGGTAGCACTGAGTGGGCATGAGGGGGTCCAGAGGGTCGGGGCTCCAGCTTGGGCTTCTTGTGCCTAAGAGCCATTGGTGGCCTTGAGGTCTGGTGAGGAGCGAAGGACTGGAATGGGGGAGAGGAGGCGGAGGGGGGTAGTTCCTGGAAAAATAGCTGCACCTTTCCAGCTGGATCATCGATGGGGGCTTGTCTGTGGAGAGGAACTCAGATGCTGGGCCCCAGGGCAGAGTATTCTGTCCCCCTCCCCCGCCCTTGTGCATGCACATGGCGCTGTGATCAGTGTCTGTCAGATGGCAGCCCACTCTTACACATGGCTCACCGAAGGCCTGGCTCTGCCCCGAGTTAATGCTCCAAGACAACCAAGAGAAACTGAGGCACGGATAAGGGCAGTTACTTGCTGGGGTTCCACCAATGCTGCCTTTTAAAGGGGGTCCTGAGGACCCTCCGAGTGAGTCCAGCCCTGGAAGTTGTATGGGAGGGGAGGGTGTGGGTTGCACCACCCCAGACAGGTGACCAGCTGCTCTGTGTCCCCACTGCAGGATGGAGCTGAGTCTGTCCCTCTGGGCTGTGAGGAGGTGACAGCTCCTGGGCTGGGCTGAGACAGTCTGAGTGCTTCCCTTCAAAGTCCCCCCACCCCATCACCCTTCCCTTTGTAGGTGCAACTGCGCTTTTGGCCCGTGATTCCCTGTAAAAATCCACCAGAGTCCACATCCCTCTGCCCGTGGCTTTTGCCCCATGTTTATATTTAACACAAATAACACTCATTCATTGAGGAGACTTAGAAAATTCAGACATGAAAATCTCCACCACCCCCCAACTAGCCAGGCTTTAGATTCACCTTGCCTGATTCTGCCTCTCCTCGTCCCCATGACCTGGGGGTGCCCACGCTCAGGGGCTGGGCCTCAGGATGCCCATCGGTAGCTGTACTGCTTGTCCAAACCCACGTCCTGGGGCTGGAGCCCCAGCTATGGAAGCCCTCGGTTCCTGTTCTGGCAGGGGGTGCCCAGTTCTGCTATGGGCACTGAGGGGAAGTGAGAATGCAGAGGCAAGGATGGGGGTGACACGGGCCCACTGAGAAAGTGGAAGTGCCCCCTGAATCCTCCCACCTCTGACAGGATTGCCCACAGAGGGCCCATGCCACTGCCTGGTCTGGAGGGTCCCAGAGTGGTGCCCCTGGCACCCAGCCAAAACTGTAATTCAGGGAGGAAGGGGTCCCCTGGTCCCCTGCCCAGGGAGCCCCAGCTCCGGAGGACCTTCCCAGCCTCAGACCCCTGACTTTGACGCTGGCCTGGGCAGCCAAGCCTCTTGAGTGAGGACTAGGAAATTGAGGCCAGGGGAAGGAGCACCTCACGGGCTCTGTTTTTAGACAGAGCTGGGGCCAGGACTAGAACCCTGGTCTGCTCCAGCTAGGGCCTCAGCCAGCTGCCCCGGAAGCTCTTGGTGGCTGCATCCAGACGGTTCTGGTGCCTCGAATTTCCTCCACCTCCTGCATCTCCATGCAAATCTCCACAACCACTCACAGCTGGGTTCTAATCTCATGCTACCGTCTCTGCTGATGGCCCTGGCAAGCCCCTGCCTCTCTCGGACCTTCTGTAAAACAGGGCCAGTGAGACCTTGTGCTCAGAAGGGGATAGGGGATAAGTGAAAGAAGGTCACACCTGCCATGGAGGGACCCAGGATGGGTGTCAGTTGGGTTGGGGGGTTGGGACTCGTGGCCACTCCTGCCAACCCCAGGTGTGATGGGACAATGGGCCGGGGAGCTGCATCTGTGATGACCTCATCCACTTCCGCTGGGGCCCCACAGGGCCGCCTGTTCTGTTGGGGAGAGGGTCTTGCCTCCTATCCTCTTCCTCTGGGCTCCTTCCTGCTTCCCGAGGTGCGGCCGGCCCTTCCGTGCAGGCGCTCATCAATCGCACCCAAGGTGCCTAGCATCCGGCAGGCCTTCTCAGGCCCTGACTCACTTCCTGTTTCCTGGAGCTGGAAATAGGGCTCCCTCCCCAGGCGGCTGCTCCAAGTCCCCGCCAGCGTGTACCCCCACCCAGGCCTGTGCATCTGCCGCTCATCAGCCAAGTCTGTGTTCTGTTGGACACGAAACAGCCCAAAGATCCTCCCATAGCTCATTTAGGGCTGTAGCAGCACCTGCTTGGAGGCTCTGGCCGTGGGGCAGCAGCAGGGAACAGGACAAATGAGGACGTGCCCTTGAGACATCCGCTGCCGTTCATCAAATAATCCCATCACCAGTGTGCCATGAGCTCTGCGAGGGCTGGGTGCAAGGGTGTCCGACCACCCTCTAGCTGAGTGGGGAGGCAGGAGGGAGAACCAACTGGGTGGGGGGGACCAGCAGAAGCACGTGTGGGCTTGGAGGAAGGCCGGATAGCCGCACAGAGGAGGAAAAAGAGACTCTTTACCCCAAGAGCTTTTGCAGAATTTCAAGTTAGAGGAAAACGTCATGAACAGATTTACAATTTGAAAAGATCCCGCAGGCTACTGTGTGGAGAAGTGATTTGGGGAGAGGAAGAGGAACGAGTGGGAGGAGGCATCCAGGCAGGAGGAGGTGGGGCTTGGACGGATGCCGTAGTCTTGGGGGTGGAGGAGACCTGAACTGATGGAGGGTGATTAGCTGGTGACCTCTGGAGGTGTGGGAGGAAGGGACAGAGCACCCACCATCTCCTAGGCTCCCCGTTGCGTGCATGGCAGTGGGGGTCTGGGGTTGGGTCCAGCCTGTGCCACTCCCGTGCTTCATGACTTTGGATGAGTCACTTAACTCTGCCATGCCTCATCTCCCCCTTCTGTAAACTGGGTAGAAGAAAGAATGAAAGTGCCTTCCTCGAAGGTGATAAATACAATAGTCCCTGTGATGCTCTTGGAACTGTGTCCTCCCGGGCGGCCTCAATAAGCATTAGCTGCTTTTATTCCAGAGGTGTTTTTCCACCTCAGGCCTTGTAGGTCTTGACCTTCTGCTGTGTGCCAGGGGCTGTGCAAGGGCTGACAAGACTCCTGTGAGTCCAAGAGGCACAGCCTCACCCCCCCCCCACTTTTGCAGGTGGGGAAACAGAGGCTCAGAGAGAGAAAAGCTCTGACTACAGTCCCCCAATTGGGAAGTGGCGAAGCAGGATGTGAACCGGGATCCCTCTGGCCCCACAGCCTCCCACCCTATTCTGCTCAGGGACCCAAGTGGCCCTCCCCTGCCCGTGGCCCTGAGCTGAGGGAATGGAAGTGAGGCTGGTACCATTGCCCTATAAATTTTAACCCAGCCAAGTCACATCCTCACTGGAAAACCTTCATTTTAGACACATCAACCTCCCCAGGACCGAGCAAGGGGTGTTGACGTTCCTTGGCAGGTGTGTGGGTGCAGGAGAGGCCATCAGCAAGAGGCCAGGGGGTGGGGGGAAGAGAGGTTCAAGGCTGCCCCAAGCTGTATGGAGTGGGGACTGGCCCAGAAAATGATGGAAGAACATTTGTTCATTTCCTCTCTCATTCATTCATTCATCCTTGTGAGCCTGCTTTAAATCTAACATTCTGCCTGATAATATATGCCCCCAATAAGATCCGCTCCTGACATCCCCCCGGTTGGTGGGGGAGCCAGAGCAACAGGTATGGTCACTGATGTGGGGCTCTGACGGTGGAGGCACAGGTCACCACGGGAGTCCAGACGAGGAGGTCTAACCCCCCAGCCTGGGAGGTCTGGGAAGCCTGCCTGGAAGAAGAAGCCAGAGCCAAGTCTTGGGGACACCCTGGAGACTTAGACATAGGGACAGGGCAAGGGGGGCTCGGGGACTGCTGGGCCTTTGGGACTCATATTCTGACTAAGGGTAAGAGGCTCTGGGGGGATGGGGGGAAGTACAGGCAAAGGATGGCGGCTCATGCTGAGACATGCAGCTGTGGTCAGTGGGGGTTGTTCTTGAGTAAGATGAGGGATGGCATCACCCAAAAGTCCCTAAAGAAGCAATTCCAAGTTCCTCAACAGAAGGGACTTGGGCTGGGCTGAGTAATCATTCACAGGCTGGGCTGCCCAAGGTTAAGGGTTGGGCCACCCAAGGCCAGAGGCAGGACCATCCAAGGCCAGAGACTGGCCACCCATGGTCAGAAGCTAGGCCATCCAAGGTCAGAGGCTGGCCAGCCAAGGTCAGGCTGGACTCTACAAAGCAGAGATTGGGCTATTGAATGTTGGTCCTACAATCATGGAGTTTCATGAGGAAACCCTCCTCTGTCCCTGGGAGCAGCAAGACCAGGACCTGAGAGGGTTGTGAAAGCCTCCAAGGCCCTGAATCCCCACTGTGCGCCATAGATTGTGGTCCCACAACGGCCCCCAGGGACATCCCCGCACATCGGAAATCACACAGAGAAAGGTACAAGCAGACCTTTGCTGTACACGCATCCCCCACATGTTCCTGAATCCCCATTTGTGTACACACAACCCCAACGCACACCCCGGGCGCACAAGCGCACATTCCCACCCCTGCTTATGTGCATGTCCCCATCTCCCCACGCACTGGGCAGGCACACACAAACCAGGAACCCCCACACAGGGGCGTCTACAGGCCACTGCGGGCTGTGGAAGCTCATTAACAGGGCACGGCCCCTCGTGCCTCTCTCCTGGTGGCAGGGAGCTGGGCCAGCGGGCTCGGGGCCCCAGCCTCTCGGGCAGCTGTCTGTGGGAAGGCCCCTCCCCGGCAGAACCAGCAGCCTGGGGTGGCACGCGCCCAGCTCCGGGAGTGTGCAGACAGGCCAGAGTCTGTGTGCAGGCTGCAGGCGAAGTCTGCACCCACTGACCGTGGAGGCCCCTGTGACCAAGAGGGGCCCCTTGAACTTACCCCCCACAATGAGCTGTGGATCACCCACCCACCAGCTCCTCCCCAGTGCTAACTCAGAAAGAGGCACCCAGCTAAAGCCTGAGACTCAGGCACTCCCCTGCTGGAGCCACCCTCTCCTCACTCCCCACCCACACCAGGTACCCCAGGCCCGGCAAGCCCACCTCCTCCACAGCCCTCAGGCCATCTTTCCCTTCTCGGGCTCCTCCAGCCCCTGTTCAGGCCCCTGGTCACCTGCCTGGCCTTCTGCAGAAGCCTCATCCCTGGCCTCCCTCAGTCCATTCTGATCCTGCCTCTCTCCCTCTGAAAGGCATCCTTAAACCATCTATGGCTTCCCAAGCCTGCAGCGTGGACAGAGGGCTCTCCCAGGCCTTGCCGGCCCTCCAGCCTCAGGTGGAGCCCCCCCCAACCCCCAAACCTCTGCTCCACCCACACGAGCTGTGGGCCTACAGGCCTCAAGCTGCTGCTCACCTGTAGGTCTTTGCCCTCATTCCCTTGCCCGCAAAGCTCTCCCTTTACCTGCCTCCCTCCTCAGCATCCTGCGATCTCAGCTTTCAAGGGCCTCTGCCTCGGGGAAGCCCTCACTGACCCCCAAGGCGGGCTCATCTGTCTATGAGAAACTCTTCTAGAACCACCGGGTATCACTTCTTCTTAGGACGGGTGGCCCTTTGCGGTGACGTAATTATTTGAATTATTTGATTAAAGATCGGCTCCCCTATGAGGCTCCCCATAATATTCCCAACTCCTGCTACATAGTGGGGGAGGAAGGGCTCTGTTCCTGTGCTTTATTGCACCCAGGGCTTTGCCTGGCTGTGGAGGTGGAATGGAGGGGGCAGACCTGCCCCAGCAATCAGGTGTGAGGAGTCACTATGAGGGCCAGGGGGTCTCCCAGGCCAAAGTGGGCAGAGCAGGATGGCCTGGTCTTGTGAAGGTGGGTGGTCTGTGTGGCCACAGGGACAAAATAGGGGTCAGGAGGCATGCCCAGGGAGGGGGCCTCCAGCAAAAAACAGGACTATTCTGTCTGCTGGGCAGATGGCCTAGGGTGGCGATACAGCCATCCATCCATCCCAACGTAGTGATCGTGCGTCTCATGCTGGAAGCTCCAGGGCATCACTCCTTCCGCTGGGGAAGACAATGCCTTCCTACTGTGTGGTAACCAATTTCTTAGCGGGAGTTTCTAATATTGCTTCAGGGCTCATGGAAGTCTACTCAGAAGGGACGGAAGGAATAGATGCAAGGTGCACCCGGCCAGGGTCCGGCTATGGAGATGGCAGTTATTGTTATTTTGCTATCTGCCATGCAGTTGCTCAGTGAGTGGGGGGTGAGGGGCCCTGCGGGGGGAGGGGGGGATGGTGAGGTGTCTGAGGAGAACCAGATTCCAGGGAGCCACTGAGGAAAGGCCCAGCTCCCACCCTGAGCAGAGACCGAACATCACTGGCCACCTCTGCTGNCCCACTGAGGAAAGACCCAGCTCCCACCCTGAGCAGAGACCGAACATCACTGGCCACCTCTGCTGAGGGGGGCGGATGTACCATCCCATTTTACAGAAGGGAAAACTGAGGCCCAGAGGACAGTGTAGTCTGAGAGGGAGCAAAAGGGTCTTGAGATGAGGCCCCGGCTGCAGGTGGGAGGAGGCAGGAGAGGGAGAAGTGGGCATCTGACAAAAACCCAAGCCAGCTCTGAGCTCCGTCTGGCTCTAGGGCAGGGGAAGGGCAGGACTTTCTCAAAGTCAGAGCTGGGGGGATTGTGGGAGCAGCACCTCCTTACCATCAAGGTGTTTAATGGTAAATGTCATTGCTTATCTACCAAGGGCCGGGTGCTGGCTACGCATTCTCTAGGGATTATCTCATTTGATAATGGGTAGGTAAGGGACTCTCCTACCCATTTCACAGGCATGAAAGCTGAGACCAAGAGAGGTGAAGACTCACCCTGGGTCACACAGATAGGAAGCAGAGAGTTGGGATCTGAACCCAGGTCCCAGGACCACAGGGTAACGACTCCACAGCCTTGCCTGGGGTTCCCCTGCATTCTCACTGGGCCCCACTCCTGGAGAAGAGGGAACAGCCAAACCTGGGTGAAAGTTCCAGCTGTAACTTGAGCAGCTTGGTGGCCCAGAGTAAGTCACTTCCGCTCTCTGAACCTCGGTCTCCCCCTCTGTACATGGGCTTCACAGTCTCTGCAGCATGAGGAGATGAGATGAAGGTCATGTTGGATACTCGATAATTGTGTGAGTGCTCCATAAACTTGGCTCAGGCGCCACTTCCCCTGGGAAGCCTGCCTTGCTTGCTCTCATGGGCCTGGTTGTCCAAATGTCCTTTATGTATCCCCTCAGCCCTGCTGCTTAAGGGCATAGTCACTGCTGTGTCCCCAAGGCACACAGTAGGTGCTTACTCAACATCTGCTGGAATGAGCATGGTCAGATGGACCTGGGTTCAAATGTAAAGCTATTGCCTTGCTTCTCCAAGCCTCAGTTTACTCATCCATCAAATGGGATCAATAGCACAGGCCTGCAAGGATTAGCTGGGAAATGTCTAGTGTATGGTAGGTGCCCAGCCCATATGACTCCCCATCCTCCTCAGCTCTGGGCTTTCCCTGCCTCCCTGTGGCTGCTGGCATCAGGGACACGTTGGCGGAGCACCTGCTGTCTGCTCAGGGATCTCCTGCCCCCAGCCTGCCCGTTGCTGTCCCCTGGAGACAGCTGCAGCCTGGGAATGTGGGTGGGGCGCCCTGGGGCCGCCTGCCCCTCCCTGGCTGCTGCAGGACAGAGGCCTCAGTGTGGACTGCTGGGTCCTTTCACAGGCCCAGACCCATGACTGGACGTCTGAGAATGCCACCCTTTATCCGACTCACAGAGCACAAAGGGGCCACGCGGGGGTTCGGCAGGCCAGGCGCCCGGGATGGGTGCATGGGGGCCCGGGGCCCCACCCCAGCCTGCCGCGTCCGCTCCACAGAGGGCAAGCATGTGCCCGGAGCAGCAGAGGGCATCTCACGTGCAGGAATGAGAACCATTTCCTCCGGCCCCACGGGGAGACAAAGACAGACAGCAACGACCAGGGGCTCATCCTCACAGGCAAGGGCAGGCCACCCTTCCTGAGCCCTGAAACCAGACCTTCTAGGTCACCCTCCCCACCTCACTCCCAGGGTGCCATCCAATGGAGGCAGGGGAGGGTACACTCCAGAACTCCAAAGGGGGTAAACCCCCCCAGTTTTCCACGGCATCTGCGGTGGGGAAGCGTCCACGGAGCCGCACCAGCAGCACCAATTGTCTGTAATTTAAACACATTAGTGTGATGGGTACTGTTGTCTCCCGTCAGCGAGGCCACTCTAGGGTCACGCTGGTCCCTCCTGGGGCCACTCCAGTAGGACATGGTAGCAATGACAGGAGATCCGGTGTGGAGGGGCAAGGCTGGCTAGAGAGGGGGCAGGAGTCACTTTGGGCCACCTATTTGCTGTGTGACCTCAGGCAAGCCCCTAGACCTCTCTGAAACTTGGCTTCCACGTTAATGAGTAGGGGGGAGAGCCGGTGGGGGGTTAATTAAACAAGGTGATCTTGCGCACCTGAGCCCTTAATGGCGCCAGCAAGACACAGCTCCGTGGCAGCTGCTTGGGGATGATATCATTGTCTGGGTCTGGTGGGGCTTTCCTGAGTCGGGTACAGACAATCGCTTTGAGGAGTCTGAGGGAGAGGACCCCATCTTTCAGAGCTGGAAAGGCACGGATACCACACTTCCTGCCAGGTTGGGCGAAGGACATGGCTATGTTCTTGTATCCTCACAGTCTTGTGAGGTGGATTTTATTTGCTTTTTCCAGATAAGGAAACTGAGGCTTAAAGAGAGGTGGCACCACCAAGGTCACAGGGGGTTAGGGGCTGAAGTTGGCCTGGACCTACGTCTCTCAGCTCCAAGGCAGGGGGTAGAGGGACACAGCGGCCAAGAGCAGGGTTTGGAGGCCAGTAAGCTGTGTAGTTATAGGCAAGTGATGGCACCTTCCTGACCCTCAGTGTCCCCATCTGTAAAACAGGCATGATAAAACCTACTGCTTCCTTTCAGGAGGCAAGAAGATGGGTAAAGGCCCCTGGAAGCTGCAGTGATAGCTCCCGGCACTATCTAGGCCCGTGCTGGGGGTGCCATGCTGTCCCAGAGGATTCTGCTTCCAGCACCTTCCTGTCACCAAAGCAGCGTTTGGGGCAGTCGGCGCGTCAGGAGCGTTTCCTGCAGGAAAGCATTCTTTTACGCCAGGCCCGAGGGAGCAGGGCAGGAGGTACCCCTCCCAGCACAGCCCCGGCCCCACTGTTATTTTTTCCAATTGAAGAAGAAAAACATTTCCCCCTCCTCCTCATAGCTCTGCTGAGGACGGACAGGGCAGGATGGGGAAGCCCCCGCCTAGGCAGGCGGTGGTGAGATCCCAGACCCGCCGTCTGTGGGCCAGCCTGGTCAGCGAGCATGGGGTGTCCAGGCAAGGACCTGCCCCACCCGCCCCACCATGTCCTCATCTAAAAAAAGGCACTGGATGAAATCTGTGTTGCCCATCTTTCTGATGTGTCGTACCACATGGATTACAACCTACTCCATATTTGTCTTTAACGCACATCGTTTTAAAAACTTCAATACGTGCATTTATCAAGCAAGCTTTCACATCATGATTGTACTTGGAAATCAGTATCACTTGCCAAAACCAGAATGTAATTGCAAATGAAAGAAAATACGGAGCTCTAAGTAAATTCTAGAATCCTGATGTCAACGACACTGAGCTTAAGACCTTTTCTCTATTAAAAATGGACAATGACAAATGTGTGAGAGGCATTAAAAGCACATTAGCCCCAAACGGAGACCTTCTCCCTGATACGATCACAAGTCGTGAACAAAAACTGGAAAGGGCCTGAGTCATGGTGCAATTCAAGATTAGCTGGTCATCGGTCTAGAGTTGGTTAGTTGGGGCTAGTTAATTCAGAGTTAGTTAATGCTGGGTGTCACCTAAACCACCCTCCTGGGTTCCATCCATCTCCCCCCTTGGTTTCCTCTAAAATCCCCTCTGGGAGGACACCCCTCCTGCAACTTAGCAAGGCCAGGGAAGATGTGGGATCTTTGGGTTCTTCCTCCCTTCCTCCCTTCCTCCCTTCCTCTCTTCCTCTCTCCCTCCCTCCCTTCCTTCCACCGGAGAGTTATCAGCACCTCTTCTCTTCTGCCCAGCCAGGGAGGGGTACAGGGTGGCTGCCGTGTGACCCATGCTGATCTGAAGGAGCTCCCAGCTAATGGGCGAAGGGGAGTAAATCCACTATTTGGAGACAGATCTGGGCTCAAGTTCTCACCTTGCTAATATCCTCAGTTTCTCCATCTGTGAAATGGGCTGGACAACCCTGGCCTTGTCTGCTGACGGTGAGGATGGCAGGAGATCTTGCGGGGCAGTGCTGGGTACAACACTTAGCCCTTTGTGGGCAGTGGCTCCATCAGATGCCATGGAACCCAAGGCAGGCTTTGCACAATGCAGGGGGAGAAACTGCCATCTGCCTGGTGCCTGCCATGTACCTGGCACTGTACTTTCTGGTAGTTATGTTGTTTACATCTTACAACCTCCCACGGGCCTGTGTGCTATTATGATTGTTTGTGTCTTACAGACAAGGAAACTGAGGCTCAGAGACCCAAGTGCCTTGGCCTAGTCAACACAGCACTTTGAGAGGACACTTGGACCCAGCCTGGGCCCTCTGCAGTCTAACCTCGCCCTGCATACCCCCAGCCCAGAGAGGCTTCCGAGCTCCCAGCGCTCAGCTCTGCAGGTAGTCTGTGTCCAGAGTGCCAGGATCCATAAGCGCCAGGCTGAGCTGTGATAACACTGAGCATTTTCCTCAAGGCTCAGTGGGGGGAGCTGCAGGATGCGGCAAGATGAGCACGGAGCCAGGAAGGAAGCTAGGAGGGGCCCGAGAGGCAGAGAGGGCTGGGAGATAGGGAGGGAGACAGGCAGAGAGAGGGGAGACCAGAGAGACAGAGAGATATGCACACAAAGAGACAGAGTGTAAAGGGAGGGGGGTGGGAAGAGACTGGGGGAGACAAAGAATGAGCAACCGGGAGGAGCAAGAAGACAGACAGAAACAGAGATGGGGTGGGGAAGGCTAGAGAAAGATAAGAGCGGGAGGGAGGCAGACAGATGGGCTGATGGGGAGGGCTCTGCGGGGAGTTGGGGGAGGTGCACTGAGCACCCTGGTACCCCTGTGGGGTTCCCTGGTCCACTCCCACAGGTGGCGCAGCAGGAGCCCTCCCCATCCAGGGAGGGGGGGGACATCCTATTGAGCTGTCCCTTGAGTGGCCTTGAGCCGAGGGGGGACAGGACACCAGAAACAGCCTCTGATTTCCTACAGTTGAACACTCCTGGCTGTTAAAGCAGTGGCTAGAGGGGGCGACCGAGGGGGTCGGAAAAAAGCAGGTACGATGGGCAGAGGCTGGCAGGAGGAAGAAAAGGGTGTTGGAATGAGGAAATTGGGGAACCACTGCAGGCCTGGCCTTTCCCGCCTACCCTCTGGGGGCACAGAGAAACCCTCTGTCCTTGCTTCCTGGTCAGGTGGAAACCAAGGAGCTGAGGCCAGACCACCCTGAGAGCAAGGGCCTCGGGGTACCATGTGGCCCCTGACAGCAGCCCCCTAATTCTGAGTGACCAGAGCTGGAGCAGGACTGGGGGAGATTTGGGTGAGCCTCAGAGCCAACAGACTTTGGCTTTCAAGCCTGTAGTTCTGCTCCAGTTGAACTGGACATGTTGGGCCAGTCCCTTCACTTGGGGGCCTCAGGTTTCAAATCTGTAAGGTGGGATAATAAGGGCACCAGCCTCAGAAGGTGTCTGTGAGGACTCAGTGAGTCCGAACGAGTAAAGCACTTGGCATAGGGCCTGGCAGGGCACTGCTCAGGCACCACTGTGGCCAGAGGCCGTGGATGCTTCTCATAGGGGCTCTGTGACCTCAGAATCACGGCGGCCTGCCTCTGACCTCAACGCCTACCTGGTCCAAGTGAAAGAGGAAAGGCTCAGAGAAAGCAGAAGCAGGCCCAAGTGCCAGCTCACTCGTGGCTGATCTTCCACTAAGTCTGGGAGGATTTTAGGTCCTTCCAGAGTCCTGAGTAAGGGGAAGTACCTGGCAAGATACAGTGGGTGTTAGGGCAGCAGCGAGCAGGGCTGGGTCTCCACAGAGGCCACTCGCCTCTTCCCCAGGGCCAAAGCCTCACTCTGGATGTCACGGTCCCAGCCCGGCCTGCCCCCTGGCTTGGCACGTGCCTGAAATAGTTCCTCTCTCCGTGTTTTCCTGATTTATATGTCTGACCCTTGAGCTTTTGTCCTTCTGTCCCTGACACTGGTAAACCTCCCGTTTGGGGCTGAGGTTTCGGGGCAGATCCTGGAGTCTGGGGAGGTGCCCTGTGCCCAGCTGGCCCAGCGAAGGCCTGGATGGTGCCCGGTGAAAGCGAGGGTTAGGGGAGAGCCTCTGAGTGTGAGATGGGGAAAGCGAGGGAGGGCTGTGGATCGGGAAGGCAGAGACGGAGAGAGGGACGCGGGAGACAGAGGGAGCCATGGAGAGAGGGGGAGAGCCAGGGACACAAAAACAGAAGGGAGAGGGGGGAAACGGGTGGTGGTAACAACCGATAGAGCAAAAGGGAGTCCGAGAGAGGGAGGAAGAGCCAGAGGCTGAGAAAAAGAAGGGGGCAACACACACGGAGTTGGGGGGCCATGAGGGGTTAGAGCCACTGACAGGGAGACCCTGAGAGAGACAGAGACCCGGGAGGAGTGGAAGAAAAAAGGAAACAAGCCCGAGCCAGACAGGCCGAGCGGCCAAGAGGGAGGAACGAGCGAGAGGAACGAGCGACGGAGGCGGAGGCAGCGCCGGGAAAGGGAGCCTCGGGCCGCGGGTGCCGCGCGGGTCCCGAGTCCTGGAGGGCGCAGGGTGGCGGGACCCGTCGACAGCCGAGCGAAGGCCCGGCGGCCGGAGAGCCGGGCGGGGTCGGCCGGCTGCCGGGGGAGGGGTCCCGGGGCGCTTGGGGAGGTGGCCGGGA
>NC_048221.1:51760980-51831567 GCF_002007445.2 Ailuropoda melanoleuca | reverse complement strand
GGAGCGCGCGGCGCGGGGCGCCCGCCGCCTGGCGCACAGTAGGGCCCCGGGCGGCGGGGGCTGCCTTGGCGTGCGCCCCCTCGGCCTGGCCTAGCTTGTTCCTCCCTGCCGCCGCTGGGAGGCGGCCCAGAAATGGTCCCATTTTACAGAGCCGGCCCCCGAACGGAGCTCAGAAAGGTGCCCACAGTCACGTCTGGGAACAGTCGGAGGTGCGGGATTCCAGAGCCCGCCTTCCGTCTCCACGCCAGTGTGTCTCACCCTTCGCCCTGCGAGATTTCTTTTTTACAAGTTATTTTTAATGACATTCTTTAAAAAGAAATTAAATCATGTTTAAGATCACCTGGTTTTTACCTGAGGGCCCAATGGTGCTGCGCACTTCCAGCGCCCCCCTTTTGCATTTGTACTTCACACCGGTGCTCATTAGTCCCTTAAGGTGACAGAGTTTTAGATTTAATCATTAAAAGCATTTCTTAAACTCGTTAACAGAATTTCTTGAATTCTTCAGCGGTGTTTCCTCCACTGAGGGATCGGGACGCATGGGGTGGGGGTGGGACGCGGGGCGTGGGAATCCCAAGCTCTCGTGTTGGAGAAGTTTGGGGCGCGCTGCCTCGTAAATGTACTGGGGCAGCTTTTCCTGCCGCTCGCTCGGTGACGACGCGTCCAGAGCGGTTCACAGATGCCCAGACAGCCTCTGGTCTTCTGGACTTGAGGCCGTACCTTCTTTCCCTCCTTTCCATTTCATTTACTGAGCATCCCTTTCAAGGCCTGGTCCTCCTTGAGGAGGCAAAGATGAATAACGTTCCTGCCTTCACGATTGAGAAGCTCAAGAAGCTTCTCAATTGCTTGTCCAAAATGCTCTCTAGTCCTTTCACATATTAACTTGTTGGGGACGCTTAGTTCTTTCCCCTTGAGGGTGAAGGTTCTCATTTTTGAAGTACAGTTTTGTGAGGATGAGTATCGCTTCTGAAAAGGTTCCGAGGTGAAGTCAATAGATTGATGTCTTTCTACTTGTCTCCCAAAACAAGGAGAACTACAGCTCTGTAGGGACTCGAAGGAAGCACATCTGTTGACCTTTGAAAACGCCATTTCTTTGCCTGTCGTCAAGGTAAGTCAGGTTGTCAGGGCTCAACATTCTACACTCGGGCACAGAAGTGCTGCATGCATCCTTCTCGATCGTTCCAGAGTTCCAATCTGGTTTCAAATGTATAATTCGGCATTTGTCAGTTTATTGACAGAGTTGTACCACCATCATCATTTCAAAAGTTAAAACGCGTACCCATTTGCAGTCATTCCCTGTAACCCTACCTAACCGCTAATCCAGTTGTCTCTATAGATTAACCGATGTTGGATATATCATATAAATGAAATCATAACAATAAGGTCTTCTGTGACATGCTTCTTTGAGCTTAGCATAATGTTTTGAGGCTCATCCCTGTGGTATGGTATCGGTATTTCTTTCTTTTTTATGGTCAAATAATATTCCATTGTATGGATATATCATATTTTGTTTATTCATCCACTGTTGATGAATATTGGGATTATTAGGAAATATTCTATACTAGGAATAATGCTGCTATGAAAAGTCATATCAAGGTTTTGTGTAGGCATGTTTTTCATTTCTCTTGGGTATGTATCTAGGAGCAGAACTGCTGGATCAAATGGTAACTCTATGTTTAACTTTTTAAGGGACTGCCAGCCTGTTTTCCAAGGTGGCTACACCATTCTACGTTCCTGTCAGCCATGTATGGAGGTTCCAATTTCTCCACATTCTTGGCAACACTTGTTACTGTCTTTCTTATTTTAGCCAACCTGATGTGTGTGAAATGGTACCTCATTGTGGTTTTGATTTGTATTTCCCTAATAACTCATCATACGAGCATCTTTTCATGTGCTTATTGGCTATTTGTGTATCCTCCGTGAAGAAAAGTCTATTAAAATCCTTTTCTCATCTTTAAATTGGATTATTTATATTTTTATTGTTAATTTATAAGATTTGTTTATATATTCTATATACAAGTTCTTTGTCAGATATATAATTAACAAATACTTCCTTCCATCCGGGGCGCCTGGGTGGCACAGCGGTTAAGCGTCTGCCTTCGGCTCAGGGCGTGATCCTGGCATTATGGGATCGAGCCCCACATCAGGCTCCTCTGCTATGAGCCTGCTTCTTCCTCTCCCACTCCCCCTGCTTGTGTTCCCTCTCTCGCTGGCTGTCTCTATCTCTGTCGAATGAATAAATAAATAAAAATCTAAAAAAAAAAATATTTCCTTCCATCCAGTAAGTTCTTTTTACTTTCTTCTTGACATTATTTAAAGCAGAATAATTTTTAATTTTAATGAAATCCAATTTACCTATTTTTCTCTTGGTGTCACATCAATTCCTAATCCAGAGCCATAAAAATTTACTCCTAAATTCTCTTTTAAGAGTTTTATAATTTTAGCTCTTATGTTTAGGTCTGTGATTTATTTTGAGTTAAATTTTGCTTATGGTGTGAGATAGGGCAAATCTGCTTTTGGTTGGGGAAATTCCCATAATTAACAACACTGACCAAAGAGAATCCCAACACAGTTAAGTCAGGATGGTACAACATTTTAAAGTTGAATATTGGAATATGAATACTTTCTGAACATCCTTCTAGATAAAAAAAAAATTCTGTGATTTTTGAAAGTGATCTATAGTTAGCAAAGCCTAAAAATGTAAAAGTTAAGTAATGTAAATAGAAATAATATAAATCTGTTTTTTAAACTACTGGTCTTCATTCACTGGTGGGTTATTAAATCAATTCAGTGGGTTATAACCAACATATTTTTTAAAGTCCAATAAAACAGAACAGAAACTATCAGAATGTACTTCTTAAATTTAAAAAAGCATTGCTTCATAACTTCTATGTTATGTATATGTGTGTTTGTGTGTACCAGGAATTGGTGTTAAACATGTTTATTACTGTTGGCCATATTTTCAAAAATTAGAAAAACACTGTGTAAGCTATAATTGCAGAATTCTTTCATTCCACAAACATTTATTGAGTGCTTGTTTTGTGCCAGGCCCTCTGCTAAGTGCTGGGGATAAAATGATAAACAGCACATAGTCTCCACCCTACAACAACACGCATATGCTGTCCTACCCATATTGTAGTTTCTAGAGATAAAAGATTGTACCTTGGTTCAAGTTTTTCCCAACCACAAGGACACCTTCCAACTATTGATATTTGGTCCTGTGGCACTTATTTTTTTGCAATTAGTGCTCAGCTGTTTACCTCATTCGAGATTTGCAAACATATTTGCTTTTCTTCCAACTAGGGGAACTTTGTTCCCAGGTTCATAATTGCATACTATGTTTATTATATTGGGAAGGAAGTAACCTAGTAGTGGGAGGTGACCATAACTGAATTGATTTGCATTTTCCTCCAATTAAAACTAGCTCGAGTGAGAGAACTCAGGTTTTTGTTTTTTTTTTTTTGAGAACTCAGGTATTTTTAAACACTGTTATATTACTTCTTAAGGGGGAAATACCAAATAATGACAAAAAAGATAATGACAACATTTTTATTTTTCAAGGGCTTGGCAAAACGGAGTGTTGGCATTAATAGTGATATTTAACTATTTTGTAGATTGGGCTTAAGAAAATTAACGTGGTCTATTTCCAATCACCCAATTGAGTCACTTATTCATGGCAGCCGTGTACAATCACGACTCTGACATTTGCTCCTTCTCTTTATCTGAGACACCATTTGTTGTATCTAAACACCAATCCTTCCCAGGAGATTTAGAAGATCTTAATTTAAAATTTAAAAAGTTATAACCAGTTCAACATGCCAGACAGGTTAAACGCACACACACACAGACACACACACACACAGAGACATGCACACCACACACACACACACGCTTCCACAAATATGCCACTTTTTGAACGACTCTATTATGTTCCCATACATGATTTTTCGATCTTTTTATGAAAGTTTACCTGCAACCTCCCAATTTTACTTTGACTTCGATTAAGGTCCTTTTCTCTTCCTCTCCCTGTTCTGCCACCTGTTATCTTGCCCTTACGAAATGACTTGACCATTTGTTACAAGATGTTACAGCCAAGCTTGTAGCCCATTTCTTCAGACCTCCAGTTGATTGATCTTTTCATTACACCTCTCTGCGTAAGTCAGCTTTCTGTTTCTGAGTGGTTGCCTATGAATAAAAAAAATTTCTGGAACATTTTAACACAAGTATTAATCTTGATTATAAACAAATAATTAGGTTACAATACACGCACCTACGTGTTGAATCAAATTAAAAACTATAAGAGAATATAGCCAAATTAGTGGGGGTTTTCTGTATCCCAACTTTGAGTTTTTTTAAAGACAACTTGGAAGAATTGAAAGAAATAATTTTAAAACCATTTCTTCAAGAGTACTATTTTCTTTCCTATTGAAATAACTCTCTATTTTTCTGTTACTCACCTGTTTTTGAGCATACTTTATTTTTTATAATTTATAAACATCTTATGAGCTTAATGATATTTAATTCCAAGGAAAGTTCCATTTGATAATTTCAATAGTTTTGAATTAGACTACTTAAATTTTAAAGTTTTAATGGTTTGAAAACATCTTTTAAAGATTCAGAAATACTTTGATTTTCAGGGAATAAAAAAAGAGAGCATTTTGCCCTGCTTTGCCAAATTTTCTCTACTTTTTCTCCAAAAAATTAACCTACGTTGCACATCAGATTGGCTTCTAGGTGTCAAGAGATAGGAGGTTGAGGGAGTAGATGTTAGGAAGAAGAGAACTCCTGGTCACCCTGGAATAGCAGAGTTTTCAGAATGGGAAAGTTGTCCTATTTTCCATTCATCTTTTCCTTTCAAGAGCATGAAGTAGTGGTAGAATGGAAAAAGCCCTGACCTTTGTCTCTGCTTATTGCGGCCTTTGGCAGGAGATTCACTCTCTCTGAAGCTTAGTTTCTTCGTCTATAAAATGGAAATATAATATATTCCCACAATCTCACCAATGAGATGATGTGAGAAAATGCCAAGTCAGGCTCCTACTAGGAACTCAGTAAGTGTTGTTTATCAACTGGGTGAAAAGAAAGCACTGAGAATGTTCTTTCTGATAGTCACTGATTAATATATTAAAGCACAGTTTGGATGCTAAACTGTATTTTTTTTAAAGATTTTATTTATTTAGGGGCACCTGGGTGGCTCACTCAGTTAAGCGTCTGCCTTCAGCTCAGGTCATGATCTCAGGGTCCTGGGATGGAGTCCAGTGCTGGGCTCCCTGCTCGCAGGGAAACTGCTTCTCCCTCTCCTCCCTGCTCATGCTCTTTCTCACTCTCTCTTTCTATTTATTTGAGAGAGAGAGAGAAAGAGAGAGAAATAGCGTTCTCGTGCACGGAGGGGGGGGGCAGAGGCAAAGGCAGAAGCAAACTCCTCACTGAACCGGGAGCCTGGTGTGGGACTCAATCCCAGGGCTGCGGAATCATGACCTGAGTTGAAGGCAGCTGCTTAACAGACTGAGCCACCCTAAAGTGCATTTCAATACATTTTTGGGGAAATACTTTTTGAAGTATTTTTTCCTATTTATCTCTTATTTAGTCATTGGTCTAATGGATACTCTGCTCTCTTACTTTCTTGCATGAAAAATAGCTAGTATAATGAATAGATTTAAAAGTAACTATGAACTCCAGATTTCTGTATGAGAATGGTTTTCTCAGGACACCTGTGTGATGTTATAGGTCCCAGGCTTTGTCATATAAAGCTAAAAAGCAAACGCTTGTTATGATGGAAAAGATTAGACATAATACAGAAGTGGTAATGAACCCCCTTGTACTCCTAATCTGGTGTCAGTTTATGGCCAATCTTGTTTCTTCTGTACCCTCACTCACCTCCCTCTCTTCTAATATACTTCTGAAGCAAATCCCCTAAACACGTTTCATCATAAAACTTTCAAACTCTTTTAAAATGTTGTTCTTAAGTCTTCTACGTAAAAGTTGGTTCAAATGATTTACTCTGGGAGCTTTCTGGTTTATCAGAAAGGTTTCTCTACTGGACTTTTTTCAGCTGTATTACTTGGTAAGTTGTAAAATATGTTTATTGCCGAGAGAACCATTGTCTGCATGCTACAGACTTCCAGAGGACCCGAGGACATAAATACATTCAGGCTGTGAAATGGGCAAGTAACTTGGGAAAGACAGTTATGGTAGTTTCAGTTGCTATGAACAACAACAACAGCACAAAATCAAAAACAAAAGCAAAACAACCCTTGTGTACCTGTGCCAAGAACAGATTTCAGCAGATATTGGTTCCCTAAGCTTTGGGGTAGCTGGGTGGGGCCTGGGTTGGCAGAGTTCAGGGGGGTGGTCACTTTCAGCCACTGGCAGCCCACTTCTTTTACGTTCCTCTTCCCCTTATGTGAACCGTACAAATGAGTATTGTGTGCTAAAGGTTAGGAAGAACGGCAAGACCCTAATCTTCCCTTCTGGAAGACCTCCCTGGGAGTAATTTTGTTGTTCTGGCTTCTGCTTATCCGTCTGCGCATACGTAGTGCAGTCTAACACCTGTTGTATTTCGGTGTAGGTTGTTGGTGAAGTGTCTGTCTTCTCCTATTAAGACGCAAGTGCCTTGACGTGGAAACCATGGTTTATTGATTTTTTTTTTTTTAACGCCAAGGACCTCCTGCACTAAATGCCTGAAATCAAGTAAGTGGGCTATCGATGTCTGTTGAATGATTGATTGCTGGCTGTTTAATTTGCAAACCCATGCCTCCTATTAAGTAAATAATGCAAATAATGCAAATGTCACCTAATCAAGAGGTCTTCCATCACTGTTATTCTTTATTCTCTCAACAGTTTTCTTTTTCTTCGTCCCACCTGAAATTATGTTTTTTAAATTTTAGTTTGTCTTTCCACACTAGAATGTAAACTCCTCCATGAAGGCAGGGATTTTGTAAGACTTTATTACTTTAGAGCAGTTTCAGGTTCACAGCAAAGTTAAGAGTAAGATACAGAGATTTCCCATTTACCCCTTACGGAAGGGGTTTTGTATTCACTGTTGTAGCCCTAGTTCATAATATGCCATTACAAGTGGTAGGGGCTCAATAAATTTTTATTATTGATACAGTAATAATGTCATAGACTCAATTACCTTTAGAAGTTGTATTTTCATCATTTAGGTCCTATAAAATTGATTAGTATGTAAATCCCCAGGCTCTGCTACTCATTTTAGCCTTACTTACGTAGCCACTGGCTTTTTTGTTTTTACGAACATAATTTTGTTTTGAACTTTTGAACCCATGTGGCAACTTGGCTTTTGACAAAGCTAACAGCTACTATTGATACAAAATTTCTGATTTAAGCGGGGTCTGAGGATGATGGGGAAGTTTGACGCTGGGGCTCCAGAGCTATGCTTCCTATTAGGGTTATTTTAGATATTCTCTTCCCACTGTGATTTTTTCAGTAAAATAATTTCCCTTTTCCCCTTGTACAGAACAAGTTTTCCAGCACCTCCATGCCTATTTCTCAAGTGCCTGACACCTAGAGGAGCATTTTTCATACATCCAGGACATGACATTGAGGGGTGACACCTTTCTGGGGGTGACAGTTTGGCACAGGATAGACTTTCCTTCTGTTTTGTATTTCTACTGCAATTTAAATGTTTGAGTAACTGGTCAGTTGGTCATGAACTGCATGTACTTGACCTTTAACAATGAGACCTAGGGGTCTCACGTGTAGTTGAAAATCTGCTTACAGCAGTGACTCCCCCAAGCCTTACCGATCACATCAATATTCAATGAACACGTATTTTGTATGTTATATATATTATACTGTATTCTTATAATAAAATAAGCTAGAGAAAGAAAATGTTACTAAGAAAATCATAAGAGAAAATATATTTACAGTTATTGTACTGTATTTATAAAAAAACTGTACAGTTCAAGGGTCAACTGTATACGTTTAGAAACTTTTGTACACTCTTGGGACAAGATGGGGGAGGGAATTAAGGGGACCAGTGTGCTTTACTGAAGAATGATACTTTGTTGCCATTAATATCTTTGTAACCTCTCTTCCTACCACCATAACATGGATACAAGGATATTTTTTCCTCCCCAAAGTATTTTTCTGTTTTAAATGTCCTGTAACTATCCATTGATTCTTTCAGTAAAACTTCAGTACTTCAGTATAATCCTGTACTAACTTCAGACATTCAAAAACGTATTTTTAATGTATCATATTACATGCTTAAAGCATGCGATGTCATATGAAACATGTAAAACAAACATTTACAAACCATTAGCTCAATAACAATCATAATATATGGACAAAGTCAACCTGACCAAGCAATGAAAAGATATTTACAACCAAGTGGAAAAACAAAAACAAAATAGAAAAGAAAAATAAATCACCGCCTTGAAATTTTCTGTAAATAATGACTTCTTTCTTTTTCTTTCTAATTATTTTAAAATTTACAGAAGTTATATAAGCTTTTTGTAAAAAGTCAAGCCACTTGAATACCAATGGTCATAATAGTGTTACTCACAGGAAGCCAAAAAAGTGGAAACCATCCAAATGTCCGGCAACTGATGAACGGGTAAACAGGTGATGCATATATACAGTGGAATGTTATTCGGCAGTACAAATGAATGAGGTGCTGATGCCTGCTATGAAATATGTGAGCCTCAAAAAAATTATGCTGAATGAAAGAAGTCAATCATAAGAGAACTTATATCGTATAATTCCATTTATACGAAATGTTCAGAATAGGCAAATCCATAGCGACACAAAGTAGATTAGATGGGAGAGGAGAAAATAAAGCACTGGGTGTTTTACACAACAAATGAATCGTTGAACACTACAGCAGAAACTACTAATGTACTATATGTTGGCTACTGAACATAAAAAAAAAGAATAATTGTTAATGGATACCGTTTCTTTTTGAGGGTGAGGAAATGTTCTGGATTTAGACAATGGTGATGGTTGCACGACTTTATTAAATATACTAAAATCCACTGAATTGTTCATTTAAAAGGCTGAATTTATGATATGTGAATTATATCTCCATTTTTAAAATGCTGAAAAAAAATATTTATATCCTCCTTTATTGAATAAGAACGAGTGTGTCTTTACTTTTCCCTTCTTCACCCACCTGCCTTGTAGTGTCATTCTGCTACTTCTGGGCTGCAGCAGATTGTTGTAACTGTGCCCAGAGAGGCCGGCCCAGGGGACAAAAAGGGTCTAAAATCTTAGCTGTGCACTCATTCTACCTGAAAGAAGGGTGACTGTTTTTTGGGGGGGAGGGGCAAAGGGGGAGAGAGAGAAAGAGAGAAAGAGAGAGAGAATCTTAAGCAGGTCCCATACCCAGCACGGAACCCAATGCCAGGCTTAATCTAAGACCCTGAGATCATGACCTGAGCCAAAATCAAGAGTCAGATGTTTAACCGACTGAGCCGCCCACCAGCCCCAAGGCGAGGGACTTTCTCTAAACCATGCAGAAGTGCTTTAAGAACTAGCAGTGGCCTTAATCATTTTAATGGGCTTTTAGGGTAGTCAAGGTTGGTAAATATATATAGTCTACTACCTTGGATTAAAAGTCAAACACTTCATTACACTATAATACTCTAATGGACTTACTATAATGGATTATTTTCCAGAATGGAACACCCTTTGGCCCTCTCTTCATAAGTCGGGTTGAAAATTTTGTGATTAATCTCAAAAAGCACATTTCTAGTTTGAATGTGTGTGATACAGTTCCTTTAGATTGGCTTTTTTTGTTTAAAAAAGATTCAGTGTGTTGTTCAACTTTACATTATGATCCTCCAGTAGTTTTTATGTTTCTATCACTAAAGTACCACCACTACCAAGGGGATTTCCTGATAGTTACTTGTTCTAACAATGCAACTTTTCTGACAGCATTCTTGTAGATTTCAAAAGAGCTCAAATAATAGTATTTTTGACACTAAATTTAATCAGTGAGTCAATGCACATTTATTGAATTACTATTGAAAATAACACTCAATTTCAAACAGGAAGAACCCCCAAACCATGGTACTTTACATATAAAGTGCTTATGTGCCTGGTGCATAGTAGGTACTCAACAAATATTTGGAAATAAATCAGTGGATCACGTGCAATTTTGTTTATTTATGATACCTAAAAATCAGATACTGGCTAATAACCATAGATTTAATAGGTCCTTATTTCCATCTTCAGAGAAAAAAAGAGAAATTATCTGATGTAAAAAAAAAAAAGTGATATAATTAGTGACTACTTCTAAGAGAAGTCCCAGAATTCGTGCAAGTTAACAATTGTTTTAGTGCTAAGTATTTGCAGTGTTTTAAGCTGCAAATTTTCATCAGTGATTTTTTTTTTTTTGGCTTCGTTTTCTGTTTGTTTGTTTATAAGAGAAGTATTTACTGTTAAGTTTCAGGATTACTCAAAAGAATTTCCATATATAAATCAATAATCAGTGGTTCTCAAACCTGGCTGCATATCAAACACTTAGTATTTTGTTTTTGGTTTTGTTTATGTGTTTGTTTCTAATCCTAGAAAGGTGGAATCCAGAATTCCTAGACTAATTAGAGCCACATGGTTGAACTCATGAATCTTTGATTTAAGAAGCATCGTAAATGATATTTTGGGGAGCCTGGGTGGCTCAGTCAAGCATCTGACTCTTGATTTCGGCTCAGGTCATGATCTCAGTGTCCATGAGATTGAACCCGGGCATCAGGCTCCATGCTTGGTGTGGAGCCTGCTTGAGATTCTCTCTATCCCACTACCCTCCCTCCACACTTTCTTTCTCTCTCTCTCTCTAAAAAAAAAAAAAAAAAAAAGCATCCTAGGTGATATTTTAAGTTTCATTCTTAACCACTCAAACTCTTTATGAACATTTTTTTCTTAGAAAAAAATGGAAGATTTCAAATAATGCTGAATTCTCATCCTGGTTCCCAATCTTGGTTCCTTCTCTCCTTGCCTGACTTGGGAGCACTTCTTGTGCACAACTGAAAAATTTTGTTAGAACTCAAAAATATAAGGCCAGATTTTTAATGTTGTTATTATGTGAATTAGAGAGTACAAGTCCCAATAAAGAGAGGGAAGAATTGCCTTTTCAAGTATTTAAGGGCATCATTTAAGATGATATCTTACCAAAAGAATCTCTTCCTTCTCACGGAAAAAAAAAAGTTTAATTCCAATTACTCTTAGTAAGAAATGTGAGCCATGGAAATAGTAAACATATTCAGTATGTGGGGAAAACAGTTGGTATTCAGTAAACACCAAGTAATTTATTGGCTTGGCAAGGCTCCCTTGAACTCTAGTGTATAGTTAACTCTTACTTATCTAGGACCAGATTTACTATTTTGTAAATGTTTGTAATGTCATTGAGCTTCTCCCCATCATGTTGCTAAATTCCAGGCTATCAGTAGTACTCCTGCAAGAGCAATGGAATCAAGTCAACAGTGGGCTAATATAGTTGGCTTTCAAATCCTTATTAAGTACATCCTTTTTGTCACACATTGTGTTAGGTTGAAGGACAAAAACCCTGCTTTTAGGGAGTTCACAGTCCTGTAGAAGAAGCAGAGGCAGACAAGATACAACAACAACAACAAGACACTAGAATACCAATGCGGTAAGTGCCATAAAAGGGTTGTTCCATGGTGCCATGGGGTACTGGAAAGGGGGAGAAATCTAACTCAGGTTGGAGGGGTACAGGGGTGGTTATTGGGAAGGCTTCCCAAAGATGTAATACCTGAGCTTAATGTTGAAGGATGAGTACAATCTAGCCATACAAAAATATTTAGGAGGTAGGCTCCAAGGCTTTTAAAAAGCACAAAAACAAAAAAAACCAAAAAACATTTGCACTAGAGACCCTAAGTCTAAGCTTAAAGCTCAGGTTTTTGACTCAAGCAATTGATGGGCTCAGTTTGACACATGTTGAGTTCTAGATGTTTGTGAGGGATGTCCTAGTGAAGGTGTCCGTAGATGACTGGCGATCTCCTTTGACTTTAGGAAGGGGTCTGGGATGGAAATATAATGTGGAGTTGTCCTTGTTCACTTAGTAACCAAACCCACTGATGTGAATGAGTTTGCCAGGGAGAACAAGAAGGTGAGGAGGCCAGGGAGAAATTTGTGGGGAAGATGAGCTTTGAAGAGATAGGTGGAACCTGAGAAGGAACAGCCCAAGAAATAGAAAAAAGGAAAATGAGAACAGCTTGATATAACGAAGGTCAACACAAGAAGGAAGCAATCCTCTCCAATGGCACAGAGAGGTTGGTTAAGGCAGACCTGGTAACTGGTGAGATCCAGGCAAAAGCCATGTCAGTCGGGAACATTTATTGAGCACCTCCTATGTGCCAAACATTGAAAATGTCATGCTCTTTATTCTTCAGCACAGCCTTCCGAGGGAAGGCTTTATCATTATTACTGTCATCCTCATGTTATAGATGAGTAAATTGAGACAGAGGCCCTGAGCAGAGTCATACAACTAGCATGCAGCAGATCAAAGATAACTCAGCTCTTACTGACTTCTGAGTCCAGTCTCGTAGCCATTTCTGGTCACCAGTTGTGGCAAGAAAGGAGATAATGTATGTGGATGCCTCGTTAGAGACATTTATCAGTGAAATAAGAAGGGTAGATTTTACAAAGGGGATGACACAGAGTCTAAAAAAGGTGGTTGTAGGGCTTTATTTTTGTTTTTAAGAAGAGAGAGGTTTGTTGCACATCACTTGGCATTGGGGAAATACAAATAAAAACCGCAATGAGACACCACCTCATGCCAGTCAGAGTGGCTAAATTAACAAGTTAGGAAACAACAAGTGTTGGTGAGGATGCAGAGAAAGGGGAACGCTCTTGCACTGTGGGTGGGAACGCAAGCTGGTGCAGCCACTCTGGAAAACAGAATGGAGGTTCTTCAAAGAGTTAAAAATAGAACTGATCTATACCCAGCAATTGCACTACTAGGTATTTACCCAAAGGATACAAACATAGCAATCTAAAAGGGCACAAGCACACCAATGTTTATAGCAGCTATGTCCACAATAGCCAAACTATGGAAAGAGCCCAGATGTCCATTGACAGATGAATGGATAAAGAAGATGTGATATATACATGCAATGGAATATTACTCAGCCATCAAAAAAATGTAATCTTACCATTTGCAATGACATGGATGGAACTAGAGGGTATTACGCTACGCAAAATAGTCAATCAGAGAAAGACAACTACCATATGATTTCACTCATGTAAAATATAAAAAACAAAACAGGATTATGGGGAAGGGAGGGGAAATAAAATAAGACAAAATCTTATAGTCTCTTAACTATAAGAGACTCTTAACTATAGGAAACAAACTGAGGGCTGCTGGAGGGAGGTAGGTGGGAGGATGGGGTACTGGGTGAGGCATTAAAGAGGGCACTTGATGTAATGAGCACTGGGTGTTATAGGCAACTGATGAATCAATGAACTCTACCTCTGAAAACAATAATATACTATATGTTAATTAATTGAATTTAAATTAAAAAAGAGAGGTTTGCACATGATTTTTTTTCTTTTTGAAAATATTTTTATTATGTATGCTTATTTTTTTACTTTTTTTATAATATTTTTTTATTATGTTATGTTAGTCACCATACAGTACCTCCCTAGTTTTTGATGTAACATTCCATGATTCATTATTTGCGTATAACACCCAGTGCTCCATGCAATATGTGCCCTCCTTAATACCCATCACCGGCCTATCCCAATCCCCCACTCCCCACCCCTCTGAAGCCCTCAGTTTGTTTCCCAGAGTCCACAGTCTCTCATGGTTCATTCCCCCTTCTGTTTACCCCCCCCTTCATTCTTCCCTTCCTTCTCCTACCGATCTTCGTATTTTTTATGTTCCATAAATGAGTGAAACCATATGATAATTGTTTTTCTCTGCTTGACTTATTTCACTTAGTATAATCTCCTCCAGTCCCATCCATGTTGCTGCAAATGTTGTGTAATCGTTCTCTCTGATTGATGAGTAATATTCCATTGTATAAATGGACCACATCTTCTTAATCCAGTCATCTGTTGAAGAGCATCTCGGCTCCTTCCACAATTTAGCTATTGTGGACAATGCTGTTATGAACATTGGGGTGCATATGGCCCTTCTCTTCACTACGTCCATATCTTTGGGGTAAGTACCCAGTAATGCAATTGCTGGATCATAGGGTAGCTCAATTTTTAACTTTTTAAGGGACCTCCACACTGTTTTCCAAAGTGGCTGTATCAACTTGCATTCCCACCAACAATGTGGGAGGGATCCCCTTTCTCCACATCCTCTCCAACATTTGTTGTTTCCTGCCTTGTCAATTTTTTGCCATTCTAACTGGCATAAGGTGGTATCTCAATGTGGTTTTAATTTGAATTTCCCTGATGGCTAGCGATTTTGAACATTTTTTCATGTGCCTGTTAGCCATTTGTATGTCTTCACTGGAAAAGTGTCTGTTCATATCTTCTGCCCATTTTTTGATTTGATTATTTGTTTCTCATGTATTGAGTTTGAGAAGTTCTTTGTAGATCTTGGATACCAGTCTTTTATCTGTAGTGTCATTTGCAAATATCTTCTCCCATTCCGTGGACTGCCTCTTAGTTTTTTTGACTGTTTCCTTGGCTGTGCAGAAGCTATTTATCTTGATGAAGTCCCACAAGTTCATTTTTTCTTTTGTTTCTCTTGCCTTTGGAGATGTGTCATGAAAAAAGTTGCTGTGGCCGATGTCAAAGAGGTTGCAGCCTATGTTCTCCTCTAGGATTTTGATGGATTCCTGTCTCACATCGAGGTCTTTCATCCATTTGGAGTTTATCTCTGTGTATGGTGTGAGAGAATGGTCAAGTTTCATTCTTTTGCATATAGCTGTGCAGTTTTCCCAGCACCATTTATTGGAGAGACTGTCTTTTTTCCACTGGATGTTTTTTCCTGCTTTGTCAAAGATTAGTTGCCCAAAGAGCCGAGGGCCCATTTCTGGGTTTTCTATTCTGTTCCATTGGTCTATGTATCTGTTTTTGTGCCAGTACCATGCTGTCTTGTTGATCACAGCTTTGTAGTATACCTTGAAATCTGGCAACGTGATGCCCGCAGCTTTGTTTTTCCTTTTCAACAATTCCTTGATTCCTTGCACATGATTTTAAGCTAAGGAGAAAGAGCCAATGAAAAGGGAAAAAGGGAAGTGTTAAGAATGAAGAGGCTGATGCATTTCTAGCCATACCTCTACTTTCTGTGGCTGGATCCAAATATATCTGGAAAGAAGCAGTCAGTTTGAATAACTGAAGCTATTTTGTACTAAGTACGTTTTGTGAAAGAAAATCCCTATAATAAATGTCCATCCAGTCTTTTCTCATTTTGGAATCCATTAATATGATTAGTATAATTCATGATAAAGTAGGCTGAATTTCTTATTTAACTACAACTCACAACTGTACTTGCCATATCAAATGAGGCCGTATCTATCTAGGTTCAAGGCGAATATTAACAGTGAGGGATGGGCTCCATTTTTACATTTCCTTCTTACGTTCACATTATAAAATTGAATGCCTTCTTTTCTTCCATTGGTTACTGTGCTCCAGTAGAATGCCCGGAGTTCTTTTGTGGCACAAAAAAGGGTGCCCCTTGATGAGCTCTTACCTGATCCTGCTGGGGTACTAGAAATTATTACTTTCAGTTCTCCCTGGTCTTGTTTTTTTTTTTTTTTTAATATATGCAAATGTAGTTAAACTTGACTTAAACTGAGCTTCCAGTAATTATACTAGAAAGGGCAATACAATCTAATGTTTCTTGATTATAAAGGGCTTATGATGAAATCCATAACCAGAACTCTTTGTACATTCCTCTCCAAAAGATAGTAGTTCTGCAGCTCTGGTGGAATGACATCTAACTCATACTCTAGTTCATAGTTTTATACATTGAAGACGGACATACTAGGACCTCTGTGCCAAGGCATTAATGCTAGGGCTGTGGGGAAAAATGCAAAGTCCCATGCTTACGGCTTCTTCAGGGGCCTTCAACTTTCTTAGAAGAGATTACAGAAATGACTAGAATTCAGAGAAGTAAGGGGCCACTATAAATAGTAATATGGTGTTGGGTCACCTTAATTTCTTCCATTTAAAAATGATTAAAACAGTAAGAATTTATTTTTGTTCAAGAATTTATTATTTTTTTTAAAGGAATACAGAAATATCTAGAATACATTATAAGAGTTCCCCCTTACTACCTCCTCACTTCCACTTCCCTTCCCGGACTGAGGCGTTTCTCACTAATTTCTTCTCTACGCATTTTCATATGTGTGGAAGGACTTATGTAGTTTAGCACGGGCTCTTTCACAGCCGTTTGGCATAAATTATTTAAAATGCATTGTTCCATGAATTTTTCACTTAATAAAGGCTTTGCATGCCAGAATACACAGATCTACTCTTTTGATACTCAGTGTTGTATTACTGCTGAATAAATTTTTAAATGTATCCTACAAAAGAGAGTGAAACAAAACAATTAACTTCTAAAACTTTTGATTGGCAAACACTGGCGATTGTATTAAATTACTTCCATGTTTAATTTCTTGTTTGAGAAGACAAGCCTAATAGAAATTTTCTTTTACCTTTTTAATCTTTTAAAAACATAAATTTAATGCATTATTTTGACATGAAATGCCTTACATAAATATTTTGCTAAAAACCAAGTGTTCTTAAAAGGAAGATTTAAGTAGAAAATACTGGAATATTACCTCATAAGAATATATAATTGAAGGCTGTGGATCCCACAGGCAGAAATAGAATGAAATAAAATAAAATACAAATCTTAAATATCTAAGGATAATGGGAATTCTAAGGACAACGGGAGATCTTGTTTTTGTTTTTGTTTTTTTTTTAATTTCAGTTCTTTTCTCATCATTGTTAAACTTATAATTAAAATATTTTTTAAAAACAAGATGTGAGGCGCCTGGGTGGCTCAGTGGGTTAAGCGTCTGACTCTTGGTTTTGGCTCAGGTCATGATCTCAAGGTCGTGAGTTGAAGCCCCACATCAGGCTCCAAGCTGGGCTAGGCGTGGAGCCTGCTTAAGACTCAATCTCTCCCTCTTCCTCTGCCCCTCCCCCTCCCTCTCTCTAAAAAAAAAAAGATCAAACCAAAACAAACAAACAAACAAAACCAAGAAGCTCTCTACATCTTTTTAAAAATATATCTGTATGTATACATGCATAGAAAAATGTGGAGGAAAAAATAAGTTTATTTTACCAGTGGTTATCTCTGGGTGGCGAGATATAGTCAGGGTGATTTTTATTCTTTATCTTTTTCTGAGCTTTTTAATTTTAAAAATAATGAATACATATTATTTTTCTTAATTAGAAAAGTTGAAGCAATATAATGAATTAATACTTAATTAGAAAAGTTGAAGCAATATAATGAATTAATAGTATATGAGTTAAAAGACCATGTCTCTGGATTCAAGAAAAATAACCATTCCCTCTTTATCTTTGTATTTCCCCCACATCACTTTTTCTCAAGTAGTTGTCAAATTTTAAAAATTTATAAGGCCAAGAAATAACATTGGACCATTATGTGTAATGTATAAAATTATAACCTTGGGTCAAAATAAAGTTAAAAATAGACTTTCAATGTATAAATAAACACAACATCTGGAGTAGTTTATCCTAGTGCTATTAGGCCAACACACAAAACACATTTTGTATTTGCTAATAAGTTAGGTCTCTTTTGTTAAATAACTAAGATTTTTTTACTTTTAATTTAGCAAAATTTAGGTTTTAAAAAAGCTTATTCTTGTCATTTCCAAAAAAAGAGGGGAAAGGAGAGAGGAAGCTGTGCTTACTGGGAAAGTTGCAACATTCAGTTCGTAAGTACTTTTTGCTTGAGATATTTTTTTCAACTACTTCTCTTACATAAGAGCCCTGTAATATCTCCATAGGGAGAAATAACACTGGGCTACATTATGTCTTTTTAATTTTTCCTCCAGATAGTGTTTACAAATCAACATGTAGGAATGACTCCATACTCAAAGTTATTAGCCAACATTGGTGTCCATTTGCCATTAAGGACAATTGGTAATTTTAACAATCAATGAGAGTTTATTTTAGGAGAAAACTTACTGAAATTTGCAGGAAATAACCTTTTTGTTCCAAAACAGCTGTCATTGAGCACCATTATATCTACAACAATTAAAATTATCTTTGGTGACTTTTAGCATTTGGCATTGCTCCATTATTGTTCAGTTAAATATTTTTCAAGTTTGCTAGGACTTTTGCCCACTGTGTGCTTACGGCCCTTTATTGTCAATATGTATCTTAGAATTCACCTTTGTGACATTACTTTTTTGTATTGTGGGAGAGAGTGTAATTTCTGAAGTGAATTGCCAGAGAAACCAAGTAACATTTATTAGGAAAATTGCAGCACATATCTACAAGTTACTTACAAAAATATGATTACAATTTATTCCATTATGTTTGGCAATGGATATCCCTTTCTCTCTTTTTCTAGATCCTTGCAAAAAATTCCCAGTTTAAAGAATTAGCTAATGTTTAGAGGACAAAAACAGTGAAGGGTGACATGTGCTGTCATTTGATAAATGTAACTAAAAATTGTGAAGAAAATGTCTAAGTTTAAGTCACCTGGGCCATCAGGCAGGGGATTGATTGTCAAAATAACACCAAACAAAAACATATGATTTTGCATGGCAATGGAAGTCATAAACATGTTAGCCCAGCACCCATCCAAAATGAGTGCTGCTTAGAAAAGAATAACAAACCTGAGATCCTGTAATACGTCACCCAGTCTAAATCTTAAATAAGACCTCATGTGTGTGTTTGTCTAATTTTGAAAAAAAGGAAACATTTGTCTTCAGAAATGATTAATTAAATATTGAAACACAATAGCTTGGAGACCCTAACTGCGTCAGATGATAAAAGGCAACATTTTTACAATATCTCAGGCCTTGATTACTATTAGTTTATTACTGTATTTTGAGGGAAAGAGTTTATTTGCCATGATTTTATTCAAACCAAAAAGTTATTTGGAGAATATTTAAGCATTATAACTCATTATCTAAACCTAAAATACTGATACCAGTGAACATTTCTTATATCCTAATACTTTTCTCAATACTTGCAAGCCCATAATTAACCTTTCGGACAAAAAAATCCTGGAAAGGATTTAAAGGGCTAGTTGGGTGAAATTTATTTAAGTAACTTCAATAATCTGCAGAAATTCAAAGCAATTTAAGCTTTGTGTTACATATTTAGGGCACAAATTTCTTTACGCTGACTCGCTTTGACCCTCTTCCCTCTGTTAAATCCCAGCAGATATTTTTATTTCTGAATTCCTCCTCCCCCACCCAATTTCACATCATCAAATCCTGGGCTGTTTTTGAGGAGAAATAGTAATTAACACAACTTGGCTTTCCAACCCAGGAGGTCGAAAACGGAAGGTGTGCAATACATTATTTAAAAAGCAGATGCAAACTTCTGTAAAATTTAAAATTGACTAACAACTTGAAGACAGATACTCCAAATTGTTGAAAGGCCTTATGGAATACTCGTGATCTTTCTTTTCTTGATATTTCCTGAACTTTTCAGAAATTCATGTATGTTTTCATGTATCATTTTTATGGTGAGAAAAATAGTAAAACATGGGGAAGAGTATCCCATTGATCATGAAAGTGTGAATAAAATAGGTAAAACACTGAATTTTTTCAAAGAATAAAAAAAAAGTACTTTTGTAAAAGAATCCAGGCTGCTAAACTCTTCCTCTCATTTGTGGAACATAAAGTATATTTTGGATCAAAACATGGAACATTCCAGACAATGTGAAATCTAGAAAGGAACTGCACCTGTATCCCGATGCAGCGCCAAAAAAATATAGCTACTGAATAAATAGTCTTCCTAAATTAGGAAGAAGAATTCAAGTCCACTTATTACAATGCACAAAAGTGAAAGTTTTACTCTTGGCATGAATACGATAAAATCGTGAGATACGATTATCAAGAAGGAATTTTTCAGAGTTTTATTACACTGAGCAGTTTCAAGTGGAAGAGTAGATATCATAGAATATAACTCAGTGCTTTGCTTTAACTGAAAACATTTTTGATTAAACTATACCTATTTACTCTGTACATTTTGAGAACTATTTTATTAATTATTTTCCTCAAAACTATTACTTGTGCCAAATAGAAGATATTGTATATTTTAGGATTTGCTTAGCTAAACTGATACTCTTGGTGGGGATGAATTAAGCTTCTGCAGAATTTTCTGGAAGAAGAGTAACATTCACATAATGGTAATTCTAAAAAAGTGATCTTTTTCATTGGAAAATATGAAGCAATGTATGTGGAAAGCTGCAAAATCTGGAGTTACAGGCAGATTAGGCAAGGGATGTCTGGTACAAAAAAAGAATTAAATTATGGCTAAAGATTTTTCCAGCAAAAGTAGTAATTAATAAAGGGAACAAGCTATTAGCGTGACTTTTTAGAACACACTATTAGTAAAACTTTTAAAAAATAATCAGAAGTTGTAAAAGAATTCTGACAAGGAGAGGCATGAGATAAAGAGGGAAGTTGAAAAAGAATGAGTATGTGACCAGACATGTGACATTGCCATTATTTTTATTATTTTGCAGGAAACCTCAGACTAACCAGGAGAGAAGACTGAGGAGATGAGCTAAAATTTAGCTTCTAGATGAGATCTTTTGCTCATGTCTTATGTTTTTCCTTTTAAAAAAAGTGTGTGTGTGTGTGTGTGTGTGTGTGTGTGTGTGTGTGTGTGTGTTTTGGGTGCATTTCACGGTAGAAAAATCTCTTGAATATTCTATCGTTTACAATAAAAATTGAAAAGCAAATGAAGCATGTGGAACTGTTCTCAGATACAGATAAAGACAGACCAAAATTAAATCTTCACTTTCGCATTTTGAATTTCAACAGAGCTATGGTACGTTTCTTTAAACTCTGATGTTTGGCTGCACTCATTTTCATAGTATTTTTTTGCAGTTATCTTAGCAAATGCTTAAGAAATTGAAATTGACAAAACCAGTTCCAAACTAGTAAAATGATCCGTATTTATTTCTTCATTGAATCTTTTTATGCATCTTCCAGTTTCTCCATTTATCAGAATTCGAAGCCGCTGTTGAATTTGTTGTCTTCCATTTAAGGGTTTGGTGGTACAATCTACAGTAAGATGTATATATATGTATATATTTGTATATGTATATGTACGTATACACTCAGCTTTGTTCTAGACGCTGGAGATACAACACTGAAAATTCAGGAAAATTTCCTGAGCTTGCCGTACACCAAGTTCTTTCCCAAAATAGTCTGTAAAGGTTCTAATGATCTCTACAGCAGTATCAAAAATAATTCCTTCTTTCTAATTTGGAAAACAAGAACATTAGCCATTATTTGTTTCTTAGTAATTTTCCACATGCCAGTCATCCTATCTTGGAACTTCTCAATCTCAGACCAAACTCCTCTAACTGGTGTATGACTTTTCCCATGTGACCCTTTAAATAAATTCTAAGGTTTTTCCCATAATTAATTAATCTCAGAAATCAAAATGAAACATGTCACCAGGGTCTTATTTAAAGCCAAGAAATTTATTGGCTACCATCCAGGCTTCCTTCTAAATTAAACAACCCCAAACACTCCTCTTACCATCCTTGCTTCTTGATTTTAGGCATTTTCTCCCCAGACAACTGGCGCATGTATAAGAGTTTTGACATGTCTGTGTTTTAACCAAGATCGCATTTATGTTTTCTTGTGATGATGCGTAAGGAAACTTTTCTCTAAAATGTTCATATCCAGGTACTTTTATTTATTTATTTATTTATTTTTTTTAAGATTTTATTTATTTATTTGACAGAGATAGAGACAGCCAGCGAGAGAGGGAACACAAGCAGGGGGAGTGGGAGAGGAAGAAGCAGGCTCATAGCAGAGGAGCCTGATGTGGGGCTCGATCCCACAACGCCGGGATCACGCCCTGAGCCGAAGGCAGACGCTTAACCACTGTGCCACCCAGGCGCCCCCATATCCAGGTACTTTTAAAAAGGTACACACAATAGAAATTAATTTCCCCATCCTCAGTATTTTTTGCTTTTTCATTTTTTTGAAAGTTCTAAAATTTAGTGGCTCAAAATCTTTTCTCAAAGTCTGACTCTTTAGGCCTGGTAACAATTTAATGTACAACTAAATCTTTATGATTTATAGATGGATTACTTAAATTATACTTTATCTTTGGTGACTCAGTTCTTCCTCACCTTTGCCACTTGGCCAGGTTCAAGGATGCTGAACATGAAGCTGAACAGAGTCAGGGTCAAACATGTAGAGTGTAATCATGGGGTGTGCGTGCATGTGTGTGCACGGGGGGAGGGAAGACAGACAGATTTAATTCCCAAGCCAAACTTGAGATTACCCATTTTTTAGGAAAAAAAAAAGGCTCTCTTTTGTCGAGGTAGATAAAGCATTACACATAACTAAAGAGAAAGCTGGGCACCTCCTCCTCCTCCCTCCCTCCACTTCTCCCTCCTTTCCTCTCCCACTGCTTTCCTTCCTTCCTTTCTTCAAGGCCAACAGCTCCTCTGAGCCGAAAGCAGAGGATTCCTGGGCAGCAGCCTAGGCAGGATCCCTTCATATCCACCCCTCCATATCCACCCATCTGGTCCTCGGCTGGGCGGGACGGTGGTCAGGCTCTTGTGACCTCACCTCCCACCCCTCTGCCGGTGCCGCCCCCTGAAGCCCGCAGCCTCCGTAAGCCCTGTGCCTCCACTGACACATCTCAGGGCTACAATGCTTTCTCCCTCCCCTTTTCCCTCTTCTGCCTGTTGCCTTGGTCTTTCTCTTCTCTGTCTGAATGCCTCCCTCTGTCTATGTCTGCTCTCTCCCTCTCTGTACCTCTTGCATTTATTCACATTTTCTCCATTTTCTTTCTTGAATTGAGATGAGGGAGCTGGTGATTTGATAAATTTCTATTTCTTTAAAGATAGACTTGCTGTAACTTCTAAATTTTTCCCCCTACTAGTCAGTGACCTTTGATAGAAAGAAAGCATTCTTACTACAGCTTACTTACAGAATTGCTGCTTAGTACACGAATGAGGTGTGCAAAGGGGCTGCTGTTCATCTTCCTAAGTTTCTTATGATAATTTTAGAAAGAAAATATTGTAAACATCGAAAAGCATACTTATCCTTGGGTAGGGTTGCCAGATTTAGCAAATAAAAATACAGGACACCAGTTAAATTTAAATTTCAGATAAACAATGAATACTTGTCTAGTATGAAGTATTCTCATGCAATATTTGAGACATATGTATACTAAAAAAGTATTTTTATTTAACTGTTGCTTATCTGGGCATTCAGTATTTAGGATTGATCTTTTATATATATATATATATACACACACACACACACACACACACACACATATATATATATGATATTTGTAGCCAGGTGTTTTTTGTTTGGGGGACTAGTTGCTTAGAACTTCTTGTGCCGTTTCCCATGGAGATTTTACTGCTCCTGAGGATGGCCATCAGATAAAGGTGAGTAGGAGTGAAAAAAACTGTAATTAAAATCAGTTTTGCTATTTATTTACTTGTTCTGGCATGAGGTTCCACAGGAGGGAACAGTACACTTCTTATTTATTTGTCCCCCACTAATTCTGAATTCAAAATAATATATTGACTTTATCTTTTCTCCCTAGGGTATATATCTTCTTTCACTTCCTTCCCATTCCATCTAAAATGCAGATGGAGAAAAATGTACCTATATTCAATTCCTTACCACCTCCCTCTGAAACAGGCACTTATTTACTTAATAAACATTGTAAAAAGGGCAGCATTTCTGAACCTCTTAACAAAATTACATTTGCACTCGGTAGACTTTTTTCTTTGTCACTGCCTCATTTTAAAATAAAATACCTGAGAAACGTGGGTAGCTATGGTAGTAATAATAGCTGGCACTTTTTTGAGCACTTAACCATTCGTCAGGCACTGTTGAAATATTTTATATCAAATGGCTTCAATCATTTAAATCCCCCAACCCAATGAGGTAGGCAGTATTATTATCCCCACTGTAGAGATGAGAAATTGAGGCTCAGGGAAGCTAGGTAACACCCAGTTTCCTCTGTTATTAACATATTACATTAGTATGGTAACTTTGTCACGATTAGTGGACCAATATTGATCTATTATTTTTAAACTCTATACTTCATCCAGATTTCCTTAGTTTTTACCTAATGTCCCTTTTCTATTCTAGGATCCTACCCAAGACATCACATTACATCCAGTCCTCATGTCTCCTTGGCTATAACAGTTTTTTTGTTTTTGATCACCTTGACAGTTCTGAAGCATGCTACTCAGATATTTTTTAGATTGTGTCTCAATTGGTATTTGTCTGATGTTTTATTCATGTTTAGACTAGAGTTATGGGTTTTGGGGAGAAAGACCATAGAGGTGAAGTGACATTCTCAGCATATCATGTCAGCCGTGATCACCTGGCTGAGGTAGTGTTTGTCAGCTTTCTCCACTGTGAAGTGACTCTTCGCCCCCCTCTTTCTATACTGTGCTCTCTGAAAGGAAGTCGCTATTCCCCACCCACTCTTACTGGGGAGAGAGTTATAATTGAGCTATTATAGTAATAGCAGCTTTATTGAAATATAATTCACATACCTTATAATTAATCTATTTAAAGTGTACATTTCAGTGGTTCTCAATGTATTGGCACAGTTGTGCAAACATCACCACAACCAGCTTTAAAACATTTTTATCTCCCCCAAAAGAAACCCCATACCTATTAATAGTCATTTCCCCTTTTCCCTCACCTCCCCCTTCCCCCAGCTGTGACAACCTAATCTCCTTCTGTCTTTATGAATTTGCCTGTTCTGAACATTTCATATTAATGGAGTCCCAGTGTTTTGTGACTGGCTTCTTTCACTTAGCAAAATGTTTTTGAGGCCCATCCATGTTGTAGTGTGTACGTCATTGCTCTTTATTGCTGAATAATATTCTATTGTATGGCTATAACCCATATTCTATTGTATGGATATACCACAATGGAATAATTTTCTATTGTATGGATATACCATCAGCTGATGGACATTTGGATTGCTTTCCTTTTTTGCCTACTATGGATAATGTTGGTATTCACATTTGTGCACAAGTTTTTTTGTGGATATGTGTTTTCATTTTTCTTGGCTAAATATCTAGGAGTAAAGTTGCTGCGTATAATTTAGCTATTTTTAAAATAAGAAAAACATGGCTGACAAGGCTGTGGGCTGGCCCTGCTTTAGTTATCCACACGGGCTAGAAAAGTCCAGCTGATTGCCCTATAAAGCCATAACACAAGGCCCCACCTCTGATCCATTGGCAGGTAACCAAATTGTAAGCCTGTTGACTAAGATGAAAGAAAACAGCTTCATAAAAGCCTGCTCACACATCCCATTCTATAAACCTATGGCAAATAACACAGTTTATATGCACTGGAAAAAAAATACAGATCCCATATAATCACTAGTGTCTGTTAAGAAGTTATGATGAGAAAGCTTTGCTTCTCCTAGGTCTAGATGTCCTTCAAGATGCATGGAGTAGGTCATTTACCTAAATCCTCTTTTTGACATTTTTCTATATTGCTGCCACTGTCATTGTTAGGACAAAGTATTATTTATCAAGAAAATAGGTACTAAGCAGGAAGCAGCAGCCACTACTTTCTAGTGTAAGGGACATACGTATCAGTTTAAGGAAGTATTTTGTGGCAGGAAAAAAAAATACATGATTACACAGCTTTAAGCACAGACACTTCTATACTGGAGAGTGTGGCGGAGGGGGGCGGGGCGGGGGAAGAGGAACAGAAAAAAACAGCAAACCTAAAGTCTAGACTACCACTTCTTCCCATTAACCACTCATGGTAGGAACTAATTCAGGTAAGCAGCAATTTTAGAAAGTCAAAACATACTTGTTCATGTTCCTATTCTTGGTGGAAAGAAATGAAACCCAAGTGGTTTGTAACAGATAGCATTATATTATTCCCTTAAAAATAAGCAGCTTGTCAGTGCTTCCAGATAAATCCCTTTGACCCTATTCATTAATCCTTGGAACTACAATCACCAAAAATAAGCAGGACACTTAGGGCTAGTCCTTTAGCAGAGGATGAGAAAGAGGGAAACAAGTCTGTTTTTAATGAAAAAACACCAGAAAGCAGTGTTCCACACAAACTTGTCATGTCTTCTCTTTCTTTTGTTCCTTGTCCCCTCCCCAATCATCTATGACAGATCCCACACAAATGGAGGAAAATAACTGTTGGCTGACTCTAACTGATTTACTTTTGTATCTACCTCTAGAATTTTGCTGACTCCTGATTGAAAAGATACTTATTAAGCAATCTGTGAAAATGCAAGTGATAGTCTGGTCCCCATACATAAGGTATGCGTGGTGACAGGAGATTGGTTTTCTGAAATATGTAATCACGGCCGTCCACCTAACATAAAGTCCTTAAAATAAGCTAGATTAGCAAGTGGTTTAAAATAAAGGATCTTTGGCTGGTATTCACATGGCGAAATCTGAGGGAAAATTTTACCTCGGGAAGAGGGGTAGAAACTCTTTTCCTGGGGACATTTCCAAACAGACTAGATGTGCCTCTGCTTGGAATGATGCAGGTCAGAGCTGGTGTGCGGGGAATGTGTCTCAGGTGTGCGGAGATAGTGATCATTCAGCCGTAAGGGAAGCTGGGCAGGGCCTGGGGCCCACAGAGACCCAAGACAGATCATCTTTGTGCACAAGCGTCCTCATGGATATACGCCTGAGTGCCATATAAATGCCATTTTGTATGTGCTCCACAATGTGAAAAAGGTTGAGAAGCTCATATTTAGGGGAAGTTTGCCAGAGGTTGACCTCCATGATTATTCAGTAAGGATTAAGGATATAATAAATTCCCCATCATTCCTTCTCATGGAGTTAAATAATGATGTAATAATTGCAGTCATTTTTTAAATTTAGCTTTAGAATTTGATTTTGTATTTATTCATTGATTTGATTGTTTGCTTGCTTGTTTATTTAGATTTTGTTTTTAAATGAAAATACGGCCACTTCTTAGGGAGCAGGACCGAAGTGTTTTAGCGGGCGTTACAGACCCTGCATGAAGTAGCTGCAGCCAGGACTCGCTGAAAGTTTCCGTGCATTTATGGTTTACTGCGTTAGTGTGATTCTTGGTGTCTCGATTGATGACTGGGGTTCCACCCTATTTCTCTGCCTGAGTTTCTGTCTTGGTGTTTTGCCTGATACCCCAGAACCTCCCAGACCATAAGCCCTGTCTTGTTCTTACAAGTCTCTCCTCCAAAAGAATGAATGTCTCTGCTCCTGAAATCAAGCCCACAGCATTCCAGGGGAAAAAAAAAAAAAGAGAAAAAACAAACCAAACCAAAAAACCCCCAGCATCTGTAGATAAACACATTCAGAGAGATTGCAAGTAGTTCAGCATGACTAAAATGAAGTGGAAAGATCTGAGACGAATAAAAAATAAAATGAGGTAAGTAGGGAACATATCATGAAAGACCTTATATGTTATTGTAAGGGTATATAATCTGATCCTGTTCTGCTGAGGACATAATGTGGTTATAGAGGTATCATGTATGGCATGTATAAATATATTTTAATAGTTTACTTGATAATAAAATAATGCATGCTCATTAAAGAACATTTGGAAAATATAATGAAATTTAAATAATAAGATAAAGATTACCTATTATCTCATTACCCAGACAGAATCACTGATGATATTTTGGTGTATTTCTTTCCAGGTTTATTTTATATGTATGATATAGTGCTATTTAGCATAAGTAAAATAGTCTGTTTCTTTCACTTAATGATACATTTTGTACTTTCCCTATGCTGCTAAAATTCTTCCAAAACACAATTTTAACGATTGCTGAATATTTCATCTTAAGTCATACAATTTATTTAGGCATTCCTCTAGTTCTTGACATTAGGTTGCTTTCAATTTTTTTCTTCTTATAAGTAATAGTGCAATAAATATTCTTGTACGTAAATACTTATATTCTTCTCTGGTCATTTCCTTGGGATGGTTTCCTGGCAGTAGAACGTCTAGGTCAGGGCAAAAACTTCACATTTTTCTGCCTAAGAATTTTCAAATTACATTCCATCAAGGGTGTATTCATTTTTATTTATATCAGTGTATCTCATCATACTCTTTTCAACACTTAGAATAAAATTATTTTTTATCTTTGTGAATTTGATAAGCAAATAACGATATTTTCTTTTAATTTAAATGCATTTGGTAACTAATGAGGTGAATGTTATTTTTAGTGATCATTTGTATTTTTTTTTATTAAGTGGCTTATCAATGCCATTTTCTGATTTTCCTATTGAAATGTTAGTGTAAGACTATTAAGAATAACTTAGGGGTGTCTCGGTGGCTCAGTTGGTTGAGTGTCTGACTCTTGATCTCAGCTCAGGTCTTGATCTCAGGGTCGTGAGTTCAAGCCCCACCTTGCACTTGGAGCTGGGTACGGAACCTAGTTAAATATATATATATATATATGATGTTGGAAGTAATTACATTTCTTCTTATTAAAGGTAAGCTAAAAATGGACAGATAACCTTTAGGAAAATGTGACTCACTAACCTAAATAGAATTGTCTGCTCTGATTATGTTGTTATTGTAGTTACTCCTTTCCTCAAGGGTTGAAAATAATCAAATGTATTTTGTTTAAAAGATCCTATCTTCCGGGGCGCCTGGGTGGCACAGTTGTTAAGCGTCTGCCTTCGGCTCAGGACGTGATCCCGGCGTTATGGGATCGAGCCCCACATCAGGCTCCTCTGCTATGAGCCTGCTTCTTCCTCACCCACTCCCCCTGCTTGTGTTCCCTCTCTCGCTGGCTGTCTCTCTGTCAAATAAATAAATAAAATCTTAAAAAAAAAAAATCCTATCTTTCATCTTCTGTTGGGCTGTGGGCTGCTTAGAAGTATATAGAAATAGCAATGATGGCCACAGAAGATTTTTTAGAGACCAGGTGAAAACATTCAAATAAGAATTTGAGGGCACAATTTGCCATGAGTAAACTTCAATGCAAATAATCTTCTGTACTTAACCCAAAGCATTCACAACCGAAGGATATATACAATATGAACATGGAAAGATCTTTAAATGATAGTCAAAATGCAAGACCACCACAGAACTTTCCTCCCCTAAATTAAACCAAATAAAAAAAGTGAAGTGAAAAGAGCAAAAGATATATAGTTGATGCTGCAGGCATGCAAGGGTGTCCATCTTATTCTACAGAGTTCAAGAATATCATCCGATATAACACAAATTTTATCAAATTATAAGGTGATTCAGGAAACAGACTCCTGACTTTCTCTCTCAAGAGAGAAACACAATGAGGCAATCAGTAGGCAGATAAGATTCTGGAAAACCTCACTGAGGTTTGGTGGTATGAAGAGTGGGGATGTAAATAAAATGCATAGAACTTTAAACTTGAAGCCCCACCTTCTAACCTCAAATAAATAATATGAGCCTAATTTAGAAAAACACATAGAATTTGCCTCTTTTCCCTTTGGTGTAAAGTGAAAGGGGATTTTGTTTGTTTATTTTTGTTTTTGTTTAAGTAGCAAATAAAGTCCCTGGATGACAGGTGGGAGGGAAAATGTGTCACACCAAACTGAAAATCAAAACAGCCAATGCTTGCACACTCAATACACCAGCTTGATGACCCTGAAACAGGGAAACATAGTGAAACTTAACTATTTGTTAGCAAGGACAGACCCTCATCCCCCAACTCAATGGAATGGACTTGTTATGCAGGGTTCATTAAAGAGAGGTGATAAAGTTCCATGATCTCCATCTCCCCAAATCCCAAACTCCCCAGGCCCTTCCTGCTCCCACAAGCAAGTAAAGGATAGAACAAAACCATAGCCCATTAACATGAGGCCTTAAAATCCTGTTTGAGGGGAGGACTCAAATATTACCCAGATGAAAAAGATATGGAGTCAAGGAGAATTTACTACATTATTTGGGGGCTGAAAGGCCAGGATAGGATTGTCAAGCCAAAAATTAGTGGGTAAAACAAGCTGAAATGGGACTCATGCAAGAATTTGTTCGTCTCCCCTCCATAGGTCCCCCCAAAGAGAAGAAATGCAGTGAAGAATCCAAATTAGAAGACATGTCACCATGAAAAGAAAAGAAATGTTTAGATACTACATTCTTCACACTCTTGAGAAAATTAAGGAGGATGTGAAATAACAAAATGACAGAATAAGTTCTGTCAGGGCACCTGGGCGGCTCAGTCAGTTGGGTGTCTGACTCTTGATGCCCGCTCAGGTCATGATCTCAGGGTTGTGAGACTGAGCCCCGTGTTGGGCTCTGTGCTGGGCAGGAAGCCCACTTAAGATTCTCTCTCTCCCTCTCAAAGAAAAAAATAAACATAAATAAATAAATTAATTAATTAATTAAAAGGAGCAGGAAGTTCCTTCAAAGAAAGGAACTGAGAAGAAAACAATCCAGTCCCAGAACACAGAAATACATTAGAACTAAAAAGGCACAGAATGAACATGTGGAAAACCAAATCAAAGATATATTCAGGGGAAGAAATATTTCTGAAATGATTAGTTCAATTTACATGTTAAAGGGTTTCAGGGAAAAAATAACAGAAAATAATTAACACCAAAGCTGCTGGTGAAGCAGCTGCAGATAAATTTCTATAGGCTTCCCGGAAAAGGGATCAAACCGCCTACACAGGGAAAAGGAATTAAACTGGCTTGAGACTTCTTGTCTGGAACAATCATCTGAAAACTGAAGCAACATCTAAATGTTTTGAGAGATAAGGGCTTTGGCTGATAAATTCTATACCTGGTGTCATGTAGGCAACAGATACATACAAGCAACATACAAACAGTAGATAGCATCAGATAAACAACGATTCTGGAGATAGAACATTTCTTGAAGTCTACTTGATGATATAATTCAATCAACAAAGAACTGAAATAAAATGAAAACCTGCAAAGTCTGAGTCACGGAGTATGCCTATTTTCAACTTTACTGGTGGTTGCCAAAATGCTCTTCAAAGTGGTCCTTTGGATTTACAATGTAGCAAGCATACACAGTATGAACTTTCCCACCTGCTTGCCAATACTTAGTATTGTAAGATTTTGAAATTGTTTCCAATCTGATGTGCACCAAATGGTATCTCGTTACTGTTTTATTTTGCATTTTTCTGATGTGAAGCTTGATTGCTCTCCAAAGTAGCTATACCAACTTTCATTCCCATTAACAATATATTAGCATTTATTTTGCCCCACATCATTGCCCACACTTGATATGTGGGGAACAAGGATGTCATCAGTTGGCCTAATGTAGCCTGCAAATTTGATATTACCTCTTTTAACCATTTGTGTAAATACTGCTAGACCCTCTCATACAGATTGCATATTATAATACACATCATGACCTCCCATGTTCATTCAACAATACATTGTGGAGGATTCTGCAGTCCTCCTTCCTTCTACCCCTTACCAATGACAAAGTCTATGAAGGAATTGTATAGGAAACTATTTCTTCCTTCCTTTGTCACATAATTTAGCTAAAACTCAGCAAACTTTTAATGGAGTATCAAGTTGAAAATCCTGAATGATAAATGGAATTTTCTTCTCCCTTGATTTAGTGGACCAGCCAATGGATCTTCCTTTTCCTACATTATGTCACTGTTTGTTAAGATAAACTACCCCAAAACTGGCTGTAGTTTCACAAAAATATGAATATTTATAAATAAGCTCTTGCTTCAGCCAAATTGCTTAATTTCCAGTTAGTTATGGGATCATAAAATACAGTTTCCTTAGATATATAAGTAATGTTTTATTGGGCAAATCCCTCTGAGATAAGTCAAACTGCACTGTAGGCAGATTATATTTTACAGTCACTCTCCAGTTTTATTACCATATAGAGTCAACCAGTTTCCTTATTTCATCATTGTAACTTGAGTTTGTCTGCATTTCTGTCAAAGACACATTTTCTCCTGCTGGGGGTATTAATGATAACCTAGCATGAACATCTGGGAAATAAGCACATAGTATGGTGCCTGGCACATACAGGGTTTCTAACATTAGTTGTTGAACACGGGAAAATTAAGTTCTGTTCTCTCTCTCTCTTTCTTTTTTAGAGAGCAGAGGGTGGGGAGAGGCAGAAGGAGCAAGAGAGAGAATCCCAAGCAGGCTCCATGCTCAGCACAGAGCCTGGAGTGGGGCTTGACCTCACAACCCTGAGATCATGACCTCAGCTGAATCAAGAGTTGGATGCTTAACCAACTGAGCCACCCAGGCACCCCCCCTTTTCTTAATAGAAGTATAATTAAAATATAATGTTATATTTGTTTTCAAGTGCACAACATATTGGTTAGACAATTCTAAACATTAGTCAATGCTCACTATGATAAGTGTAATTTATTCACCAGTCAGTGTTATTGGAATATTATTGACTAGATTCCCTTTGCTGTACTTTATATCTCTGGGATTTTTTTTTAATAACTTGAAGTCTGCACCTTTTCAAGTTCTGTTTTATGATTGAATTTCCTATTAAATCCATTCCTGCATCCCATGTGATATTTAAATTGTCATTTTAAATGGTGAAATATAGATCATTTTTATCATATCCACATTGTGATCTCTAGTACTGGGTCTTCTTAAAGCTGTTCCATTTTTCTAGGTCAATCTTGCAAAAGTATGTGGGTCATTGCAGATGAGATATAATTTTACATATTATATAAAGAAATATGATGTTAATAGCTTCTCTTGATACCTTTCCCTGAGCAGTTACATCAAATCCTCCCCCACGCTAATCCTTTAGGATCCTGTCTTTCCCCTTGATCACAAAACAAACTTAAATGCCCAGAACTCACACCCAGCAGCCATTTCCACTTAAATTGGAAAAGATTGAGTGCAGGTGGCCAGAATGCTAATTTTAATCTTGGATTTTGCTATTCTCATCCTATTTCAAATTTTGTTTATATTCTAGTTAACAAGGTGGATCAAATCCATATCTTTACCTCTTTTGCTCTATGAAGCATCATCAAAATGACAGAACAGGAGTTTAAAATGGCAGAAACTCACTAGTACAGACAGAGTGAGAGAGGAGATGACAATGGATGGAAGATTCGACAAATTTCTAAGAAATGGAAAGTAGAAGGACCCATCATAACTGACTTAATGGAGTGAAGAAAGCTAAAACCTAAGTCTACAGAAGACAGAAGGCAATGAGAAGAGAGTTAATTCATTCTACAGAACACTAAAAGTTCAGGAATTGGAGACATCAGGTAAACCTTGGGATGGAGAGGATTGAGCATGGTTGAGACTCTGTACCAAGACCATTTAGCTCCCCCCATCTACTCCATTACTCCACCCAGTTAGGCAATTACTCCTCTCTTACCCTGTACAAGAATGGAGATTTATTCCTTGAAGAAACTGAAGGAGAGAGAGGCTCTGAGCACAGGGACTGTAGGCATAATGGAGGGTGTGGGTGAACACTGTACAAGAGTTCCTCCTTGTGCTCCACACCCAGCTTCCTCTTGCCCCCATCAGTCCTCCAACTCCCTCCCCACCCCTACAACCACCACAGTTTTCCCCAACCAGAGGCTGGATAATTCTCCCCTGGAGAAACTGCCTCAAGAGAAAACAAATCTAGACACTGACATTTGGAGACATCTCAGTGAAACAAATGGGCCCTACTGAATCACATCACAGTGAAGCCCACCAGTTAACAAACCCTACCCATGCCTCACTCACACTGTAGTAGAATTTGTCAGAGAACACTAAACATTTGAGGAACACCTCCACCATGACAGGCACACAAATAATAATTTTAAAAAACCCAAATAATAATTTGCTTTCAATAATCTGAAAAAAAAAAAACTCAGGGAAAAGAAATAGAAACAATGCAGGGAGCAGAAAATAGGTTCAATAGTGTTCTGAAAGGCCGGAGAGTATATACCACATCCAAGAAATGAAAACAATCAGAAACAAGAAAGAGCTCTCAAAAATTAAAAATGTAATAGCTAAAATTAAAAACAGCCAATATAAGGATTTGAAGACAAAGTTGAAAAACTGTCCCAGAAAGTAAAATGAAAAGACCAAAAGGTGAAAAACGGAAGAGAAAAGATAGGAAAATTAGAGGTTCATGCCAGAATTTGAAAAATAAGGATTCTAGAAAGAGAGAGTAGGGACAGTAATGAATTATAAAAAGAAATCCATGAGTAGTCCGTACCAAGAATAGAGAGATAATGGATATGTAGATAGATAGATGACAGAAGGATGGATAAATGGGTGGGTGGATGAATGGATGGATGGATGGAGATATGAGAAGGGAAAGGAAGTCTCTTTTGGTAGAATGCTGAGTGCTTACTTATAAATGTGAAGGGAGTGCAGGAGTTAAATCATCATTCGCAACCATCAAAGTAAAGATTGGTTTAGGCAAGAATCATCAATGGTTGCAAAATCTAGGGGGAAATTTCGATGAAGAGAACATTAGTATGGTCTTAAAGTGTCCTCCCACAGATTACTTATTGGAAGAAGGGGAAACAAGCTATCTAATGGGGAAAAAATTAACTAGCACCTTGACTGGATGACCAAAATTAACATCATCAATAAGGGGCAGATGGACACACGATGTCTCCAAATGTGATGCCCTAAAAAGAACATAAGACCAGGAATTCTGACCAGGAGTGCATAACTTGAATCTAATCAGGAAGAAACAACAGGAAAACCAAAATGAGGAACATCTTATTTAAATAGAAGGGAGGAGGGCTTTATTTTATTTTATTTTATTTTATTTTATTTTATTTTATTTTATTTTTATTCTTTTTTTGGGTGGAGAAGGCAGAGGGAGGGGGGAGAGAGAGAGAGAATCTTAACAGGCTGCATGCCCAGCCCAGCTCGGAGCCTGACATGAGGCTCTATCTCATGACCCTGTAATCATGACCTGAGCTGAAACCAAGAGTAGGACTCTAAACCCACTTGAGCCACTCAGGCACCCTGGGGCTTTATTTATTTTAGAAAAAACATCATAAAAGACAAAGATAAGCTGTGGAAATGTTCCAGATGAAAGAAGATCAATGACATCTAAATGCAATACCTGACCTTAGACTGGATCCTGTAACAGAGGGGGGAAAATAATATTAAAAACACTTCTGGATCAACTGAAAAAATTGATCTATTGGAATATGGATGGCAGATTACTGTGTCCATGTTAAATTTATCAAAGTTGACGATGGAACACATACACATCTTGTGTGTGTGTGTGCACAAATGGGGCAAAATGTTAAGAACAGGAGAATCTGCAGAAAACTATAATATATGATTACACCCATCTAACCTTGAAGCTATTTACAAATAAACAGTTGTTAAAGATTGCTTCCCTCTTCCTTTTCCTTAGGAAGCTACTAGAAGACATACCCTAACAAGGGTGCAGAGCAGACCAATTAGAAAGAAGACAAAAATCCAGGAGACTGGGGAACCAACACTGGAGAAAGGGAAAACAATTCTCAGGATGGTGGGAAAGGTAAATTTGGCAGCTTTGCAGGAGGTGGAAAAGAACAATTAATCCCACCTGGAGTGGGAGGATGGAGAAATTCCAGAAAGATGTCTCCCTGATTCCTCCAAGATGAAACCAATAGATCACCTGATGTGGCTATGTTGAAAAGAGTTTTATGATTCTTTTGAAGAGTTTGGTAAAAATCGTCAGGAGTAAAAAAAGGGTGGGGAGTGGTGGTAATTATTAACTCTAGGGGAAAAATAAAGGTACAGAAAAAGAAATGTAACATACTATGTTATTGGCTCACTCATGAATAATGTGTACATGGTAATAATAATGTAAACACAGAATGTTCATTTGTCAAAAACTTGTGATAGAACTAGTTGAGAAAGGAAAGAAGGAAAGAAAGGACAATATATGGGTGGGTAGGTGGAGGGAGGGGGAGGGGAAAATGATAAATTCACAGCTTCCATAGGTGCAAGTTAGATAATAAAGTTAGACTAATAAAGAAAAAGCAACATAAACAAATCATTTAGAAATTTGGAGAGAACTCTAGAAGAAACAGAAAGAGCAGAAGAAATTGGTAAAAGACATTGTATCTGAGAAGCAGAACTCAGAAATGGTGGCGTGAGGAAGTGGATTGTAGTTTTGGGGGGGAGGGGCACTCTTCTTTTGTTTGTAATAAGCTGTAATACTATTAGTTCACTCATTGCGTGTATTGTTTGAATAAAGGAGAATGTTTTAAAATTTCAAAGATCTGCTGATTTTGACGATTAACAACGTATTTTACATTTCTTTTTTTTTTTAAGATTTTATTTATTTATTTGATGGAGAGACAGACAGCCAGCGAGAGAGGGAACACAAGCAGGGGGAGTGGGAGAGGAAGAAGCAGGCTGTTAGCGGAGGAGCCTGATGTGGGGCTTGATCCCAGAACACTGGGATCACGCCCTGAGCCGAAGGCAGATGCTTAACGACTGAGCCACCCAGGCGCCCCTACATTTCGTTTTTCAACAGCACTAGGATATAAGTAAAGCTAAGGGGTCTGCCCATTAGAGAGGTTTGATTGTTATATTCATGATAAAATTTAGTTTATATTAATTTTTTAAAGCTGTGTGTGTGTGTGTGTGTGTGTGTGTGTGTGTGATGTGTGCTGGTTTGGGAGGGGAGTGGAAAAGGAAGAGTGGGTTTTGAACAACTTGGGTATTTATGGGAGGAAAGAAGGAGAGTATTCATTACATGTGCTATAATATGTTCTATGCTCGAGAAATAATTATGATCCAAGGGGAGTTTAATGCTTAAAAATAAGAAAAGGAAGGGGTACCTGGGTGGCTCAGTTGGTTGAGCGTCTGCCTTTGGCTCAGATCAAGATCCCAGGGTCAGATCAAGTCCCGCATTAGGCTCCCTGCTTAGTGGGGAGTCTGCTTCTCCCTCTGCCCCCTGCCTGCTTGTGCTTGCTTGCTCTCTCTCAAATAAATAAATAAAATTTAAAAAAATAAGAAAAGGAGGGGCAAAGAGAGGGGCTCCCATCAAATAGAAGGGTGTAGTCTCTAATTTTAGATACAGAACAGGACAGAAAGGGAGAAACACAGAAAAGATATTTGATTTTTATAAACTAAGTGCACGATAGCGTTATGTGGCGCAGCTGGGAAATCATTTCACCTGCAGGACAGGTGTAACAGAATCAGACACACAAGGAGTTTATACATGTTATATGGGTTTCAAGCTGAGATTTCCCTGGGGAAGTAGGGACGCCACGGAGAAGAGTGTGGGTGGTACCCAATCACTCAGTCTGGTTGGTGGAAATTTCAAGGCTAAGCAGAAATATGCTGAATTTTCTTTGGCAAAAAAACATGTGTTAAGAATACCAGTGATTTCTTAATCCAATTTTGCAAGTACAAACAATGACTGTCTATTATAAAAAGAGCTTTTCAGATTTAGATTTCTTCATAGTTCCAATAAGGCAAAGATCAAATTTTTAATGTAAAAAAGGAAAAACAGAGAAGTAGACCATGAGTGAGAAGCTTCTAAAACTTTAGAGGCATTGTCATTGCTTTATAAGTGATGGCGTTTCATACTATAATTTTTGCAAATGGAAGTCAATATGCAAAACTAAGTTAAAATGTTATGGTTATGGGTTTTTTTTTTAAACTCTTGTGTCAATCTAAAAGGAAACATATGTTTCTTCAAAGTCTGGTGATGTCAATATTATTGACTGGGAATGCTTCTTGGTTATAATGCCAAAATCTCATCAAAACAAGAATTTTTAAGGGGCACCTGGGTGGCTCAGTCAGTTAAGTGTCTGCCTTCAGCTCAGGTCACGATCCCAGGGTCCTGGGATGGAGCCCAGTGTTGGGCTCCCTGCTTAGCGGGGAGTCTGCTTCTCCCTCTCCCTCTTCCTTTCCCTCTGCCCCTGGCCCTGCTCATCCTCTCTCTCTTGCTCACTCTCTCCCAAATAAATAAATAAATAAAATCTTACACACACACACACACACACACACACACACACACACGCACACAAGAATTTTTAAGCCCATCATCTGGATGTTCCCAAACATCTAGCTGTTCAATGCCACGTAGACAAAACATGTGAATAGCTTAACCCAAAACACAAAGACATCTCACAGAGCTTCACAGGTTGTGTTCAGATATTTGGGATGGCATAGTTCGATGCTCATTGCTGTTATCTCAGCCCTTAGGAAATGGGCTGTGCAAAGTGCATGGCTTTGTTTAAATCTGCTTTAAGCTAGCTGGATTTTTTGCTGAAATGAGTTATGATTACAAATCTTTGCTTTAATAATCCTACATGCAAGTTTGACCATTTTATTTAGCACATCCAGCAAAAATTAAAAAAAAAAAAAGATTTGTACCTTGGGGTGCAACCCAGGATCAGGCATTTGTTAAATTTATGTTAGTGTTCTGCTTGGTCTCAAGTGGACAAACTGGTAGCTGCATTTTTTAAAATAACACAAAGCACCAACCACATATGACTCAGTTGTCTTTTTTCTTGAACTGAAGACAGCGCAAGAATGAGTATCCTCTCTAACCATAGCCTCCCCCTGGAGAGCAAGAGTAAGGATCACTCATTCTACCAGAGGAACATTATCCTAAGGGGGACAGTTTAACCAAATAAGAAAAAAAAGAGAAAGGAAAGAAAGAAAGAAAGAAAGAAAGAAAGAAAGAAAGAAAGAAGAAAGAAAGAGAAAGAAAGAAAGAGAAAGAAAGAAAGAAAAAGAAGAAAGAAAGAAAGAAAGAAAGAAAGAAAGAAAGAAAGAAAGAAAGAAAGAAAGAGAAAGAAATGGAGAAAGGGAGAAAGGAAGGAAGAAGGAAAGAAAGAAATGCTTCCCTTACCAATAACTTCCAAGGTTATTAATATAAATGTTTACATGCATAGATATGGACCTAGAGCCAACAACAATCAGGCTCCCATGACTCTAATATAGAAATGAATAACGACCCAAACCAAATCCTCCTGTATGGTAAAGAAGTAACTGAGACAGGGAAAAAAGAAAATGCTTCCTGATTTTCTGAGTTTCTGAGGTTTTTAATGAAAGAGATCATGCTTCTTGGCTCAGGACTACTACCTTTTCACTGGTGGCCCTGTGGGAAGCTTACACATTCTTCCATAACAATATAGGATTCTTTTCCAGGACCACCTATGGTTTGGTGCCCATCGAACAACAGAATTGTAGCGTGTGAGAGCAGGAAAGGGCACCTTCAAGGGAATTCAGTTCAACCCTCTTGGTTTTTGTTTTTTTTTTTGAATTTTATTAAAAATTGTTGTGCTTTATTTTTTTTAGGGGGGAGGGGCAGCAGGAGAGAGAGAGAATCTTAAGCAGGCCCCATGCCCAGCGGGAAGACCAACATGGGGCTCCATCTCATGACCCCGAGATCATGGCCTGAACCAAAATCAAGAGCTGGATGCTCAACTGACTGAGCCTCCCAGGCACCCCCCAACATTGTTGTACTTTAAAATTACATTGCTAGGGGCCCCTGGCTGGCTCAGTCGGTGGAGTGTGGGACTCTTGATCTCAGGGTTGTGAGTTCAAGCACCACGCTGGGTGTAGAGATTACTTAAAAATAAAATCTTAACCAAAAAAAAATTATATTGCTAAAGAAAAGCCACATATGAAAATTTCTTCCATTTAACATTTAGTTATTGCTCATTTCAATAAAATAGGATTCCCATATATTTTATGTTATATATAACATATACTTTTTTTTTTTTTTTTTTTAATCCATGAAGGAACAAAGATGCAGGGATATGAAGGAACTGATTCACATTCTGGAGCTAATGAGAAGCGGAGCCCCGGGATCCCGTCACCAGGTCTAACCTTCAAATTCTTGAACCTTTGCTGAAATGGCATCTATAATAACTTATTAATGTGTCTTTGAAAATGTTGTGGCTAAATAGTGCCATAAAAAGAATATTATATTTGGATTTAGGATTCCTAGGTTGTAATCCCAAGGATGTCTTTCATTTTCTTTAACTTTGGGCAAATCATTTTGAGTCTCTCGTGCATACTTTTCTAATCTACAAAATAAAGGCATCGGTCTGGATGGTCCTTAAGATTGCTTCTACTTCTAGAGCTCTATGACTATTTTGCTTTTTAAAAAATTTAACTGTGAAAACAAAACAAGAAAAACCCACCTATTTTTTTTAATTGTCACAATTTATCACCCGCTGGAACAAATCTATATCGTTCATGCTGTGCCTCGGCCTTAGCTTCCCCTTTCCACCCAGCAAAATGGGAATTGCTTCTGTGTAGTTAGTTCTCCTTATACATTGCTTACCACAGCACCATGCAGGCTCAACGGCTTAATAAGTATTTTTCAATGTGATGATGACAACAATTGTAAGATGTGGTGCCAATGTAGACATTCCAATCCCGGACGTTTTAAAAATCTTTACAGAAACATCTCTGTTATTTCTGTTTTCCTATTCCCCTCAAAGACCAAGAATAAAACACTGGTTTTGGCAGAAATAAATTGATTAAATTCCTTTAGGGTCTACCCCTAGCCAAAGTGTTAGCTAATTAAGTCTGAGGAGATCCTAGGAGAGGCATCTTTCTTTCCTGGCCCCTGATCGCCAGGCTTTATCTAGTCCATTCGAAAAATATTGGAATTCAAGTAGATTAAAAAAAAAAAGTTGAAATGCAGGCTTAATAAGATTTTAGCTCTTGGGAAGACTGGTATTTCTTTCTTTTTAATGTGTATTTAAAAGGAAAGAAAAAAAAACCTTTTTAGGAGATGAAAGGCGTTAACCTGTTTATAAATAAGACTTATGGAGGTTTATGGTCTCCAGGATTTGCCATAACACGTTCCCTAGAAAAGGAATTCCGAACTATTGAAAAGGGTGCAGCATGCCTTCAGTCTAAAATGAAAGTTGAGTAGCCAAAGGTAACTGCCCAGTAGCAACGATGAGTCACCATTCCAAACGATAAGCAAAAGACAAAAATAAAATAACCAAGAGTAGGAAAAAAAAACACAACAGAATTACTGGAAGCTTTATTGGATTACCCAGGAGTGTTAGCTCAACTCCTGTTCTAACAGAATTGGATTTGCCTTTTGAAGCTGTTCTAGCTCTCAAGCAGCCTAATAGCTAGCCTGGCTGTGTGGCTTCATTGGTTTATTGGCAATTACTTTTTTTTTTTTTTGCTTGTTTGAAGGCAGTTTGTGTTCGAGAGATGGTTTATGGGTACGGTTCTTCCTTAGAAAACAAGTGCTCATTTTCAGCTTTCTCCTGCTTTATACAGGTGTTAGGAACACGGGGTTGGCTTGAAATATGCTATAGGAGAGATTCTTGCTTTATTTGGCCTTACACTTCAAGGAAAGAGCAATGCAAGGAAAAATGGGGGAGGGATCTCTTAAGCCAAGTTCAACTAAAAAGAGTGAACATTATCTGATCTTTCATTCCTACATCTCAATGTGAGTGAGAACAGAAAATCCATGTATTAGTATGAAGACTGACACTCAGATATTTGGGTGTCTCACTAGAGAACAAAAGATGAGCTGTCATTAAAAAGACATACAGGAAGCCACACATCTTTATATTATTGCGTTCAGAATGGCTAGAGAGTCTCCTCATTGACCATAACGCCAGCTATGAATTGAGCCCAGTGCTTGAGTGTCTTTGGGTAATTTAGAAGGATATATGTGCCATGTCTTGAAATGCTTTTCAGTGAAGAATTTATTTTGTAGGAGAGGGGTCCACCTCTTCAATCCATATGTACCCAGTCATATCAGAAACACATAATTAAAAGAAGATCACTTTGGCCAAGTCAGCCCCCAGTAAGACAAGGAGCTGATAATTCCATATTACTCATATCCTCCATTTCTTTACCACCTTCCTTAGCAATTTTTGACCATAGATCATGGCTCACTAGCTTCTCCAACAAACATAGAGGAAAATTTAAAAGATGGAGCTCAAATGAGAATTGCATGCTATGCAAAACAACAGGTTTGGGGAAAATTCTATGAAGAAGAAACTGAAATCTTACCAGAAATTTAAGAATTATGTTTCATCTGGCCATTCCTTTGATGTTTCCAAATGAGAATTTTTCAGAATTGACCACCTGAATAAATAGCAATTTTGAGCTAGGCAAGTCATTCACTATAGATTTTAAACTACTCAAAAGTAGGACTTTGTCATTTATCTCTCTATGAAGCCAAGCACCAAAACATTGCAAGCTTTTCCCTTAAGGTGACATTCTCTAGAGACAGGGCAGCTGTGGCAGGAGTGGAAAAGTAGGAAAGAAGGAAGAGACAGAGCTTGATGTCCTGTGGACATGTACCTCAAAGGCCTTGCTACTTTAAAATCATGGTCCCAGAGGCCTGTCTCAGATGGCTAAAATGTCACCACAAAAGAGATGACCATTTGAATTGTTACCTACTATAATGCAAATATTCCCTGAGAGATCAGCGCATATAAATAAACTGTTAACTCCTCATGCTGCCACAGTATGATTTCTGTAGTCTGACTCTATTTTTAGCATGACAGTTGCCAGAAAGCAAATGTGGATAGTGTGTAGGAGTGACAGTGACACTGGTGGGGAGTGGGATGGCATAGAGATGGAGGGAAGGAGAACCATGTGCAAGAACCACGTGTAGAAACCACAGAGATAAAGTTGTGCAAAGCAAGGGCACTGACCCAAACGTCTCTGGGTTGAGCACAGTCAGTGCCTCCTGTCTGCCTGGCAGCTGCATGAGGGCGCTGGGCAGCCACAGCCAAGGGAAGTAGGAGAGAAAGAGACTCCTGAGATAGACCTTTTCTTCACAGTTTGGTTTAACTCTGACCCTGGGCCACCTACAGAGTAGAAGTGACGACAAGGATTTTGGCTTTGGGGACAGGTTAACCCTGGGGAGGAGAGGATTGCAGAATGGGATGAGGATTTTGGCTTACCATGGTGTGTGCTCTGTGTGTGTGTATGTGTGTATGCACGCACGTGTATGTGTATATGGGTATGGGTGTAGAAATTGGGATCAGAAATTTGACAGCAGAGCAGGGAGTTCTGACATGAACAGTAGAGTGGTTTTGGTAAGCAGCTGGACAAGTACAGTAAATGCATCTAAGAATCAGAACAGAAGGCTGGATTTGGGGGTGCAGGTGCAGGTGGTGGGAAGCTCCATGACTGGGAGGAACTATGTTGACCCTTGCTTTTCTTGGCATTGTTCCTTCTTTGTCTCTTTCTCTTTTACTATTTTATGTTTGTCTCTTCTTTCCTTTTTGTTTGTTTTCATTGGGTAAAAAAAAAAAAAAACACGTAACATAAATTGTACCCTTTTAACTATTTCTAGCACAGTTCAGTAGTGCTAAGTATATTCATACTGATGGGCAAACAATCTCCAGAATGTTTCCATCTTGCATGACTGAAATGGTGCCCATTAAATTACAATTCCTCATTCCCTTCCTCCCTGAGCACCCCCCCTCCCCCGGCTTCTCAGATCCCAGCAACCACCCTTCTACTTTCTGTTTCTGTAAATAAAAGTACTTCATAGGGGTGGAATCTTACTGTATTTATCCTTTTGTGACTGGCTTCTTTCACTCAACATAAGGTCCATGGTGTAGCCTGTGTGGGACTCTCACTCCTTTTCCAGGCTGGTAAAGTTCCTCTGTGGTACAGACCACACTTGATCTATCCATCCAACCATCTGAGGACACAGGGAATGTTTCCATCTCTTGTTTACTGTGCCTGCTCTCCATGTCTAGCAGTCCCTTTCCCTCTTCTTAGTTGTACACGTCAGGAAGCTGAAGTATATTTTAAGTCATTTCTTCACTAAATAAATCCATCAAGAGGAAGGGAGAAAGCATATGGAAATCAGGTTAACAGCTTGGTATCCAGTTACTAGTTAACTGCATGATCGTTGACAGTTAATATGGCTGGGTCTCTGTTGGTACATCTGTAAAATGAGGGGTTTGGTCTAGGTGGATGTCCTTCTAAGGTCTATGATTTCTTGTTCTTGTTCCTTATGTTTAAAGCAAGAAGGCTAACGCTTATCTCAAATCAAGTAGACTGTTCCCCACTTGTATCAGACTATTTTGGGTTTTCTTCCCTTTGAGCAAATGATTCTTTAAGAGAAAAAGTATCTACTTTCAAGCTCCTTTTATGAGTCTGTTTGTATTTTCAACTCGCATTGCCTTTGGCATGTAATGAGTTTCATCAGTTTCCTTTAGATAAACTCTTAAGATTATCTCTTTTAAACCTTAGCCCTTTTAATACACAAATATTTATTGAGCACTTATATATGTCCAGAATTATGTTAGTTACCATGGGGAATTAAAAAAGAAAGAGAGCGCAGTATAAAACAATGGTATGGCTCTAAGGAAACTCCAAACCTAGTCAACTGTGTCCTAGGTTTGGGGGATTATTGATTTTTCAAATTTCCTTTCAACTCATCTTAACTTATACTTGGATTTCATCATCATTATTATTTCTAAAATTTATTAATCCTATGATATTTCTCTGGTTTTCTTTCCCCATTCAGAACATTATGTTTTTTTGTCTGGGTGACACTAACATGTATCCAGTCATTTACAAGGTAAAGCTCTTGCAAATATGGCAGGGTACAGAGAGTTCTGTATTTCACCCATGAAGGCATGTCATGAAGAAGAATTAGAAACTAAAATTTTACATTATTCAAAAAGTGTGTTGAGTATACAGTATGCAAGTTGTCTTAAAGGACTAAGATTCCTACTCTGGAGCGGTGAAGGCTTATGAGTGACACCATTACTGTCTAACAAATATTGATAGATTTGAATGAAAGGATACTGGAGTTAGGGAGAACCCAACTGAACTCAAAAAATAAATCTGGACCGATGAAATAAGCCAAATGTGACACTTAAATGTGCGGCTCTGCAGAAGTAGCCTGGGCTTACTGAACTCATCGAGTCCCCAGGAGAGGTGCAGGCTGTAAGTCTAGTTTTAATAGAGTTTGATAAATGAATACAATAGGTTTAAAGGAGAACTTATGCAGATAAAAGGGCCCCCTTGCACATGGTTTGGTAGCTGCTTTTACATGTGGCTATTTCAACTGTACGTAGTCCCTCTGGAGATAGAGGAGCTCATGTTAAAGTTGCTGTTATGGGCTGAATTGTGTGCCATCTTCTGCGCCCACCCCACCCAAATTCATATGTTGAAGTCCTAAACTCCGGTATTTCAGACTGTGACTGAATTTGGAGATAGAACCTTTATTGCTGTGATTAAGTTGCAGTGAAGTCATTAGGGTGAGCCCTGATGCAATATCAGTGGTGTACTTAGAAGAAGAGAACATTTGGACGCATACATATACGGAAGGAAAATGGCGTGCAGATCCCAGGGTGAAGGCTGCCATCTACAACCCAACGATCAAGGCCTGGGGCTGGTTCTTCCTTCATTACCCACAGAAGGGAACAATCCTGCCAAAACCTTGGTTTAGGACTTCCAGCCTCCGGAAGTTTGAGACAATAAATTTCTGTTTTTAGGGGCACCTGCCCCTAAACAGTCAGTTAAGCTTTTGCCTTCGGCTCAGATCATGGTCTCCGAGTCCTGGGATCAAGCCAACATGGGGCTTTCCATTCAGCGGGGAGCCTGCTTCTTCCTCTCACTCTGCTGTACCTCCCCCCATTCGTACTCACTCTCTTTCTCAAATAAATGAATAATATCCTCAAAAAAAAAATTCTGTTGTTCAAGCCACCTAGTCCATGGTATTATTATGGCAACCCTAGTGAATCAATGCAGTTGTAACACACTTTTATATTATTTATTTAGCAAACACCTATATAGAGCTTACTATGAGCCAGACACACTTTGAAGCACTTTACAAATTTTATTTTGTTTCATTTTTTTAAAGATTTTATTTTTAAGTAATTTCTACTACACCCAATGTGGGGCTCGAACTCACAACCTTGAAATCAAGTGTCTCGTGCTCTACTGACTGAGCCAGCCAGGCACCCCAGCACTTTACAAATGTTGATATAATTATCGTAACAACCCTATGGAGTAGGAACTGCTGTTGTCCCCATTTTACAGGTTGGGTAACTGAAGCACAAAGGCATTAAGTAACCTGACTAACTTGGTGAGTAAAGGAACCAGTATCTGAACATGGGCAGTCTGATTCAAGTCCAAGCAATGAAATCCCTGTCTCTACAAAGTCTGTCGTCCTTTGTCTCCTGGGATTTAACCAGGGGTTCCAAGATACAGGTTAAAACTTGTCTCCACAGAGTTGTGTGTGTGTGTATGTATGTGTGTGTGTGTGTGTGTGTGTGTGTGTTTAAATCTAATGCTACACCGTCCCTTGCTGCCAAGTAGATAGAAATCACATTTCATAATGTTTTTCTAGATTTTTAAGCCTCACATCAAGGAAAACAATCCAGAATTCTTACAAAATATCTGCTGGTCCTTCATGAGGAGCAGACTACTGGACTCTTCAGGCTTTGGATGAACAATTCTTATTTCTTACCTAGCAACATTCCACAGAGGTATGAGAGGAGTGATGTTGTCTTCTGTGTTAGCCAGCAAATAACTCCTTCTAGTTATGCAGAACTTGAAGAATTGCATGAAAGGCTCTGTAGTCACACAAGACAGCTTGCAGGCAAAGGGCTTTTCCATCTGCGTCCTTAGCTGTCAATGGAGCATCAACCAATGTGTGTGCAGATGTATGACTTCAATGTGTGAAAAAATCTTTCTACAAAATCAACCGGAGAAGCCAAATTTAATTAACAAACATTTTAGGACATGAGCAACTGGGGGGAAGAATCAGCAGGGAAAGAGGGAACCTTTTATCCCTGGCCAGAAAACACAAGGGCTTTGAAGGTTGGTGTTGTGGTGGTATTTTCCATGAAGAGCATTGGAAGCCGGACGGCGGCTCAGTGGGGAGAGTTAGTTATTAAATGAAAGGAAAGTACACATGTCCAACCTGCTGAGCGTGCACCATTTTGCACACCTCCCCACACCCTGCCCTTGAGAGTTTCAGGTTGAAAGACTTTGTTTGCAGTTGTTCATCGCTCAGTCTTGAGTGGAGGAGCCAGAAACACACCTCTTTACTCTTTCCCATTTCAGCTGACTCACTTGGAGATTTTGTGGAGGTGACCGTGAGAGGCCAAGGCGGTGCCAGCAAACGTTTGGACTTTAATGGATCAAACACACTTAGCGATGGGAAAAAAAGTTAGAGTGATGGCAGGGCTTCATGTTCTACATACATTCCATAGCTTTTTCACTCCCATCAAGAGTTGTTGCTGGACCCCAAGTTATACAGGAACAGCTTGATAGAAGGTTAGTAAGAGAGCCTTTTCCAATCATGACAGAGGCAACAAAGTCTGCTCAACAACAAGGAGGCAGGGACATGGGACCTCTTCTAAACCATTCCTTCTCACTCCAGTCCAAAGCTTGGCTTCTTTAAATGATCTGTGAGGTTTTCTATCTTGTTCTAATAGGAAGCATTGGCACTACTCCCTCCCCAAGTTATCTCTGATATTTCCAAACAGGCACCAGTCCCAAAATTTCCACTGCAGAGAAATCCTAAGCAAGCTTGTTGGCAAGTCTCTCCTGTTGTTCTGGGAGCCGGCTCTGGCCCAGGTGTTCTAATGTTGACATGCGCTGCAGGGAGCCGACTTAGAACATCTGAGAACAAAAGGAGAAAAACATTATGAAACGTGATTTCTACCTGGGATATGCCAGATAGGAAGGAAACAAGTCCTTTGTAAGGAAGCAGGTCTCAGCCTGAATCGCAGTGCCGGGTAAAGAATGCCAGGAGGTTGTTATTGGGGAGGGGTGGTGGAGGGGTTTGTGTGGAGGGAGGGTCAAGATTTGTGAATGAGACCACCTAGCTCCTGAGAGGCAGCATGATGTTGAAACGCTCACAGTGCCATTGCTCTCAGCCCCTATCAAACCCATAGTAGGGACGTGGTTCATTCGGTGTGGTCCCTTCATAAAAATAAGAAGCAAAAATAAGATGCAAGGCCAGACTCACCCACACCAGCCATGAGACAAAACTTCATAAGAAACCAGGGAACTGAGAAACATTTCTATAACTGAAACCTTTGTAGATCCGTGATATCTTTGGAGATGTTGCTAGAGAATGGAGTTATATGTGAGGTCAAGACTGGATCTGACTTCCTCTCTGGGTAGTTTAACCTAAATGGAAGACTTTGGAGAATTCAGTTCTTCATCTATGCTGAAGCCTCCCACTTCCCCAAACTGACGTTCTTTATCAGTCTCTTAAGCAGATACCATGACAACACAGCAGGTAGCTTTATGCTCCTTCAGGTTGTTCTAACTCGAATAACAACATTGCTAGTTTATCATTTCTAGCTAAGTCAGGCAATACCTGCTATGCAGGATTTCTAAGCAAAATAATTTACTGCAAGAAACTGTCAATTGCCTGTCTGCCTTGGTGACTCTGAAGAGATTGACCAAGACCAGAGATATGAAAGGAAAATATTTGTAAAACAGAATCAGAGTCCTTGCTCCCTCTACTTGGCATCATTCTTATCTTTCTAGAGTAATTCTAAGACTCCTATTCAAGTTGAAACTCACCCTGATGCCTTTCCATGATGAATTTTTGTATAACTGGTTGTTCATTTGTTCCTTATTTAGTTAACCAATTCATTTCAGATGAAGCCCAAGTATATGGAAGTGAACCAATCTGCATGTACTTTTAGTCGGAATAAGTGTTTCATCCTACCACAGGTGAAGCTAAACTTCACACAAAGAAGCATATTATGCGAAGCACTTTATAAAAGGAACATGCACATTTTCTGACAATTATTTTAGCATATTGTGTTCAAGTAGAACTTATGAAAAGGTCTTATCGGGTTATTCTTTTAAGAAAAACCCTTATGTTGATGAAAGTACCTCAGTATTTTCTCACCCGAGCAAACTTGTGTTGGTTAAATTATGCTGTCGGTTGCATAACTGAATTAGGAAGCGGGAATACCAGAAACCCACTTGAGGTTTAAAGAGCAATGAAGTTGAAATAACTGTGGTCTCCAAAGTATTGAGTCAAGAAAATGCTCTGAGTTCACAGAGTGATTTGGAGAGAAAGCAAAAGGAATTCAGTGGTTATGTGGTAAGGTAGTAAGATTTTTGAGCCAATAGGCAAAGGATCTAGCTTCGGATTCCAGCTTTTGTTGCCGCACACTCGGGAATTCATTTCTCCTCTCTGGGTTTCAACCATAGAATAAGGTGCTTGGATTAGATGATTTCTCTGAGGTCCCTTCCAAGTCTATTAATCCGTGAAATAGGTGACCTTAATTTATGGTATGCTGGTTTTGATCAATGATACATTTTTTTATTGTTTATACATGATTTAATTAAATTAAAATTTGTACTACATTAGGATGCTTGGGATTTTTTCGATTTTTAAAAAAATCCCTGCATTCAAGTTGGTTAACCAGACTATTTAAATTGTTTAAGACTAGAAATTGCCAGGTAAAATTGATAGGGAAGGATTGTTAACTATATGTCAACAAAATAACAAAAAAAGAATGAATGGGCATGGAGATTATCAGAGCAAGCTGTCACAATAGTAGCGTGGAGACCTTATATCAAAGACAAGGATGAAGAGATTTAACACTTGTCTAAATTTTAGCAGACAGAACATAAGAGCAAGAGAATTTGAAGAAGGCCATGGTGGGAAAATAGATGTTCGTAAATATTTCTTTATTTCAGAGCATAAATTTTGGTTTAAAAGAATAAAAGAAATAGAGGATGATCAAAATGAGCATTTGTGACATTAAAGAAATAAAATGATGTCACGTGAAAAAGCCCTTGATACTTCATAGGCTATAAGCAAAGTCTAAATACAACTTCTTCAATAAAAGTGGTTATCTGAGTAAATGTTAGCTTCTAATCTATCTTTTGAAGCCTAATTTTTATGACTCAACTAGTAAACTTTAAAGTCTCCACTCTAAGGATTTCTGTAGAAAGTATGGAAATATAGAAGTTGGAGCAAAAGATGAGCAAGATAGAGGTGTTATCCTAATGCATAAATGTTGATGTCACAGAACTGTGAAGGATGCCACTAGCCTGGCTGCCATTGGCTGAGGAACTCATTACTGCCTCTCTTAGGGTAGGTTGCCTGAGATGGGGACTCTGGGATGGAGATTTGCCTGAAGAAGATTCAACAGGAATTCTCTCTAGGCCATCGCCTGGAAGGGAGTGAGGTGAGCGGGATTGGGCAGGAGAAGCTGAGCTGTGGTACGGTTGCAATAATGGGTTTAGCCAATCCCACAGAAAGCTCTGGAGCCTTTCAAAGTTGTCTTCAGTCAAGGTAAGAAGACTGGACCTATGTACACTCACACACATTGGTCATTGGATGTGAGCTGCACCTGGGGGAGGAAACACAACCTGGGGCAAAGCAGCTCCCCCTGGCTGAGGGCAATGCCCAGAGAGAAACTCACCTGTGAGATTTAAGTAGCTAATGCTGTCAACTGCTGGGGGAGAGAACACCCCAGTCCTGAAAGGCCATTTGGGGTCCTGTACCAGAGCATCCACTACTCATCTTGATAGTACGAAAACTAACTCTTCACTGTGTAAAAACTGTATAAAATAGAATCAAAACATCAACAAACAAGAGCTCAGCTCCTAAGCAACCTCGCCTATCTTTTCCAAAAAAGATTGTGATAACAAATGCCTTTGAACAAACGAAACAGATTGCCACCAAGTCTATGCACCAAAGCGAGTGAACTCGATTCATTGGAGAGTCTCTGCACAGGAAATCTGGCAATATACCATCTATGCCCATATCCAATAATAACAAGTTAAGAGAAGTATTTAAAAATTTCTTAATAACAGGAACTAGTGTCCACTAATACTGTGTCTGTGAGGGAAGAGCCAAACAAAATGACATGAGGGGAAAACACACAGCAACTTAAAAAGGACAGGAGTCTGGAATCAGTTAGTATCATAGGAAAAAATGTGTCCTAGCATCTCAGTATACCTAAGGGTATCACCACATTACAGCTCATCACTGTGACTGCAATTTTTAATGATTAAGTAGGTGTTCAACAAAATTGTATTCTGTACATTTTGCTTATAAAAGAAAAATAAATTTCAGAACTATTTCCTTTTAGAATAGTTAATTTTGAAAAAGCCTGATGCTTATTCATAGTTATCCAGAAAACCTTGGCTGTCCAGATTCCAGTCAGTTCTCAAAAGGATCCGTATAGCCAATATTTACTATATGCAGACTTGGAAGTTAAAGGTTAATAGGCACGGCTTCACAATGTTTTATTAGGTAGATGTTCACACAGCAGATCTGTGGCAGTGGCTCCAAGATCCTATTTCTTTCCTTCCTTAATCAGGTCCCCTAGGGAGTACACTTGATAAGCAGGAAGCTCGGTGCAGATTCTTTCAGGTGAATTAGACAATTCAATTGCAAGGAGTTTGGAGCATGCTCTTTGCCTCACCGGCCGTCTCACCCTTGCTAACCTAGCTTAGAAAAACTGTCTGCCAGGAGATAGAATTCTGCTCTGGCTTGGTCATCCATTCAGTCTATTTCCTCTTGCTTTCACAGGGGAAAGTGGATATAAACAAGACAGTAAAATCAGGGCTCCAACCAGCCTTCAGAAGCTATGACTGCTTTGGGAGTGAGCGATTTGCCTTTCCACTGACTCAGTTACATAGGAGGAGAAAGTATTCCTGAAAATTTACCTAACTGGAAAGTCGATGGAAGTAAATTTTTTGTGAAACGCTGAATCATTCTGATATATTAGCCAGAAGTTTATGCAATTTCTCTTTTATCACCGGAAGATCTTTAGTAATTGTAGGCACTCCTCTTATTTCAATAGCTTCAGAGAGGGATTGTTGACACCTTAGATTAAGCCAGTGGATACATGCCACCTTTTTTCCATTCATAAAGTCAAAGAACGAGGCATGTGCTGAAAACCTGAAAGTCTTTATGGGACTGGACTTCAGAACAATTTTTTTTTTTTTGTCTTGAAGTCTTTTTAACATTCCTATAAAATCTCCATACCACGAATACAATTAGGAATCCTTTAATCTTTTTTTCAGATTGTAATAAGAACACTTAACATGAGATCTATCCTCTTGACATAATTTTAAGTGTACAATACAGTGTTGCTGACTATAGGGACAATGTTGTGCAGAAGTCTAGAGCTCATTCATCTTGTTTAACTGAAACTTTATGCCCCCCTTGAGTAGTAACTCCCTGTTTTCCCCTCCCCCCAGCCCCTGGCAACAATCATTCTACTCTGCCATCCTACATATTTGACTACTTTAGATACTTCGTATGAGTGGAATCATACACTATTTGTCTTTCTGTGTCTGGCTTAGTTCACTGAACATAACTTCCTCAGGGTCCATCCATGTTGTTCATATATTGCAGAACTTTATTTTTGAGGCTCAATAATATTCCATTATATGTATAAGCCACATTTCCTTTATCCATTCATCTGCAGGCTGTTCCCATATCTTGGCTACTGTGAATAGTGAGCGTTGTGATGAACATGGAAGTGCTAATATCTCTTCAAGATTCTGGAAATCTTCTCATCTTAAACGCATACAAATCATATTCATTCTCTGCCTTTCTCCTCCCCTCATCTTTCTTTGCTCTCAGGTGAGCCTCCTGGCTTATACAGCATTTCTGACATTCACCTCAATTACTGTGTTTCCATAGAACAGCATGACACATTACTCTATACGCTGACATAACTAACTAAATCCACCCGTTTTACAGGTAACAGTTTTGCTTACACTGGATCTTCAGTGCTGTGGGCACCTAAATAAATATTAATGAGCAAAAATAATTATGTCTCCTTTATTTACCTTTTTGTTTGAAGTTGCTTAACATTTCCCATAGTCCTGACCACACATAACACAAGTTATCTCAAATTAGAGATTTTTATACTTAAGAAAGAGACTCACCTTTCCATTTATCCTAATTGTTAATTTTCTACTCAGATGAAATATCTAGCACTACGTAAGCCTTGAAGTGGAGACATCTATCTGAAAGTATACATGAAAATATGTAAGACTCATTCAAACTATTAATCATGTCCCCATGGTTAAAAAAAAATCCAAACACTCAACACAAATCGAGTGAGAAAACTGGCCATAATCTCAAGAAGTAGTTAGTAATCTAATTCTAATCTCTTAGAAGTAGTTCTACTTCTAACCATGGCAGAAGAACTGGAACAGACTTGTCCTCCCACTGTAAATGACAAGAAAACAGATCAAAATTTATGAAACAACTGTTTTCAGACATCAGACAATAGAGAGCACAGGACTGTGATCCTTAAGAGAAACAAAAGAAGCAAGTCCTATGATCACCAGAGCTTTCTGCCAAAGCACTTTCTGGACTACAATGTAGTGAAGGGTACCCAAGCAGAACAGGTAGGTCATACTAACTGAGGAGACAGAGATTAGAATTCTGGGGAGGCTGGAGCCTATGGTGTAGAGAAACAGTGAGGAGAGAAAAGTTCCAGAAGTTTGCATGAGTTCCCCTTTAGTTTGTGCCTGAGTACTAAGCTGAGCAAGCATAGAATGGGACCATGCAAGGCAGGGGTAGTAAAAACTATAACAATTACTGGGAAAACAACTATCAGGGAACTATCAGCACATAGTTCAATTCATGGAGCACAATTCATAGAGCTCACACAATGCTGAGAGACATTCAGGTATAGACCTCTTAAAACACCTGGCACATCCAGTAAAGACCTCAGGAAGACCATGCTTTAGAAGGAGGACTACGGGCTCCTGTGTGGCTCAGTTGGTTGAGCATCTGACTCTTGATTTCAGCTCAGGTCATGATCTCAGGGCTGTGAGATTGAGCCCCAGGTCAGGCTCCACACTGGACACGGAGCCTGCTCAAGATTCTCTCTCTCTTTCTCCCTCCGCAGCTTCCTTCCTTGCCCTGGTGCTCTCTCTCTCTCTTCTCTCTGAAAGAGAAAGAAAGAAAGAAGAAAGAAAGAAAGAAAGAAAGAAAGAAAGAAAGAAAGAAAGAAAGGAAGGGAGAAAGAAAGGAAGAAGAAAAAGTAGGGCTAAACTAACCATAGATTAAGGCTATTCTACACCTATGTAACAAAACTTAAAAACCAAGCCTCGAAAAGACAAAATTTATCTCCAAGTATTTTAACGGCCTTTTCAAATCCTACAATACTCTTTGAAGGAAAATAACAAAATCCAAACAATCAACACAAAAATTCACAATGACCAGTATCCAATAAAAAGTTGTTAGACTTGTGAAGAAGCAGGAAATTGATCCACAGCTATAATAAAAATTAGTCAATAAGGGAGAAAGGGAGTCAAGATGGCGGAGGAGTAGGGGACCCTTTTTTCAGCCGGGCCCCTGAGTCAAACTTGATAGATACCAGACCAGCCTGAACATCCACGGAATCAGCCTGAGATGCAGGAAGATACATCTGGATCTCTACAAATGAACAACTCCAGCGCTGAGTATTGAGGTACGAAGCGGGGAGCCGTGAAACTGCGCACAGATATCGGAAGATAAACGGAAGGGGGAGGGAGCCGCCGCCTTCGGGCACCAGGAAGCGGTAGCCACCTGCACGGGGAGTGGCTGGAGCTGCACCCGCGAGACAGCAGACTGAGACCATGAGCCGGGAACGTGTGCCACCAGACTTCTCATGGAACTCCGGAACTCCGGTGTGCTCACTGGATCCAGACTGAGACCGGGAGCTCCAGGAGCACGCGTGGGGGGGTGTGTGGCTGGCAGCTGGCGGCGTTAGAAACACAAAGGACAGAGACGCAACGGCCCTGGAAGTGAGGGCTGGGACGCCGGGTGTGGGGCGCACATCCCGGGACGCTGCAGGGTCGAGCAGCACCGACAGTCACAGAGTTAAAGTGGCCAGAACATCAGTGGGGAACGATCTGCGATCCCTCTGTTCTGAGACAGAGGCTGAGATTCAGCCGCTGCTGCTCTGACTCTCAGAAGAGGCACAGCAAACCACCAGGGAGCCGCCAGAGAACAAAAGCCTGGAAATACCGGCTCACAGGGTGCCCATCCCCATCCCCCCTCGCAGGGGAAATGGAGACTCTACCCAAACAGGGTTGCCTGAGTATTGGCGTGGCAGGCCCCTCCCCCAGAAGGCAGCCTGAAAAATCAAGAAGCCCACATCCCGGGGCGTCTGGGTGGCGCAGTCATTAAGTGCCTGTCTTCTGCTCAGGGCGTGATTCCGGCGTTCCAGAAAGGAGTCCCTTATCCGTCTCCTCCGCTGGGAGCCTGCTTCTTCCTCTCCCACTCCCCTGCTTGTGTTCCCTGTCTCGCTGGTTGTCTCTCTGCCACATAAATAAACAAAATCTTTAAAGAAGAAGCCCACATCCCTAAGATCCCTATAAAACAAGTGCACATGGCCTGGGTCCCAGTCAATAATTTGGGCTCTGGACAACCCCGCAACCTCTCCTCATCAGAATGATGAGAAGGAGAAGTCCCCCCCCGACAAAGAAAAGACAATGAGTCCGTGGCCTCTGCCACAGAACTAAATGGATATGGAAGTAACCAAATTATCAGAAATGGAATTCAGAGTAACAATGGTCAAGATGATGTGTAGACTTGAAAAAAATATTAACGAAAATACTAATGAGAATATAGAATCTCTAAGGGCGGAAATGAGAGTGAATCTGGCAGAAATTAAAAATTCTATGAGCCAAATGCAGTGAAAACTAGAGGCTCTGACAGCCAGAGTCACTGAGGCAGAGGAACGTATTAGCGAATTGGAGGATGGCTTAGTAGAAGAAAAAGCAAAAGTAGAAGCTGGACTTAAAAATATCCACGCCCACGAATGTAGGTTACGGGAGATTACTGACTCAATGAAATGTTCCAATGTCAGAATCATCAGCATCCCCGAGGGGGTGGAGAAAAAGAGAGGTCTAGAAGAGATATTTGAACAAATTGTAGCTGAAAACTTCCCTAATCTAGCAAGGGAAAAAAACATTCGTGTCCAAGAGGCAGAGAGGACCCCACCCAAGCTCAACCATGACAAACCTACGCCAAGTCACGTCATAGTGCAATTCGCAAGTATTAGATCCAAGGATACAGTATTGAAAGAGGCCAGGGCAAAGAAATTTCTCACGTACCAAGGCAAAGGTATCAGAATTACGTCAGACCTGTCTACACAGACCGGGAATGAGAGAAAGGGTTGGGGGGGGCATTTTTAAAGCTCTTTCAGAGAAAAACATGCGGCCAAGGATCCTCTATCCAGCACGGCTGTCATTCAGAATTGATGGAGAAATAAAGACCTTCCAGAATCGCCAGTCATTAACCAATTTCATAACCATGAAACCAGCCCTACAGGAGATATTAAGGGGGGGTTCTATAAAGGTAAAAAGGCCCCAAGAATGATACAGAACAGAAAGTCACAACTGATACAAACAAAGACTTTACTGGCAAGATGGCATCATTAAAATCATATCTCTCCGTACTCAGTCTCAATGTGAATGGCTTGAATGCTCCCATAAAATGCCACAGGGTTGCAGATTGGATAAAAAGAAGTGACCCATCCATTTGCTGTGTACAAGAGACTCATTTTGAACCCAAAGATACATTCAGACTGACAGTAAAGGGATGGAGTACCATCTTTCACGCAAATGGACCTCAAAAGAAAGCTGGAGTAGCAATTCTCATATCAGATAGACTGGATTTTAAACTAGAGGCCATAGAGAGAGATACAGAAGGGCACTATATTATTCTTAAAGGAAGTATTCAACAAGTGGATATGACAATTATTAATATATATGCCCCCAACAGGGGAGCAGCAAGATACACAAGCCAACTCTTAACCAAAATAAAGAGACATATAGATAAGAACACAGTAATAGTAGGGGACCTCAACACCCCCCACATCAGAAATATGCAGAACACCTTGCAAAAACTAAGCAAAGAATCAAAGGCTTTGAATGCCATACTCGATGAGTTGGACCTCATAGATATATATAGAACACTACACCCCAGAACCAAAGAATACTCATTCTATTCTAATGCCCATGGAACATTCTCAAGAATAGATCATGCTCTGGGACACAAAACAGGTCTCAGCCAATACCAAAAGATTGAAATTATCCCCTGCATATTCTCAGACCACAACGCTCTGAAATTGGAACTCAACCACAAGGAAAAACCTGGAAGAAACTCAAACACTTGGAGGCTAAGAACCATCCTGCTCAAGAATGACTCGATAAACCAGGAAATCAAAANGTAAACCAGGAAATAAAAAGTCATTTATAACCATTTATGGAGACCAACGAGAATGAAAACACGATGGCCCAAAACCTATGGGATATTGCAAAGGCAGTCCTAAGGGGGAAATACATAGCCATCCAAGCCTCGCTCAAAAGAATAGAAAAATCTAAAATGCAGTTTCTATATTCTCACCTCAAGAAACTGGAACAGCAACAGAGGGACAGGCCTAACCCACTGACAAGGAAGGAGTTGACCAAGATTAGAGCAGAAATCAATGAATTAGAGACCAGAACCACAGTAGAGCAGATCAACAGGACTAGAAGCTGGTTCTTTGAGAGAATCCATAAAATTGATAGACCACTGGCAAAACTTGTCCAAAAACAAAGAGAAAGGACTGAGATTATTAAAATTATGACTGAAAAGGGAGAGGTCACGACCAGCACCATTGAAATTGCAAGGATTATTAGAAACTTTTATTAACAGCTATATGCCAATAAATTAAGCAATCTGGAAGAGATGGAGGCCTTCCTGGAAACCTATAAACTACCAAGACTGAAACAGGAAGAAATNAGAGCTTCTGCACAGCCAAGGAAACAGTCAAAAAAACTAAGAGACAGCCCACGGAATGGGAGAATATATTTGCAAAGGACACCACAGATAAAGGACTGGTATCCAAGATCTACAAAGAACTTCTCAAACTCAATACACGAGAAACAAATAAACAAATCATAAAATGGGCAGAAGATATGAACAGACACTTTTCCAATGAAGACATACAAATGGCTAACAGACACATGAAAAAATGTTCAAAATCATTAGCCATCAGGGAAATTCAAATCAAAACCACACTGAGATACCACCTTACGCCAGTTAGAATGGCAAAGATAGACAAGGCAAGAAACAACAATTGTTGGAGAGGATGTGGAGAAAGGGGATCCCTCCTACATTGTTGGTGGGAATGCAAGTTGGTACAGCCACTCTGGAAAACAGTGTGGAGGTCCCTTAAAAAGTTAAAAATTGAACTACCCTATGACCCAGCCATTGCACTACTGGGTGTTTACCCCAAAGATACAGACGTAGTAAAGAGAAGGGCCATATGCACCCCAATGTTCATAGCTGCATTGTCCACAATAGCCAAATCATGGAAGGAGCCGAGATGCCCTTCAACAGATGACTGGATTAAGAAGCTGTGGTCCATATATACAATGGAATATTACTCAGCTATCAGAAAGAACGAATTCTCAACATTTGCTGCAACATGGACGGCACTGGAGGAGATAATGCTAAGTGAAATAAGTCAAGCAGAGAAAGACAATTATCATATGATGTCTCTTATCTATGGAACATAAGAACTAGGAGGATCGGTAGGGGAAGAAAGGGATAAAGAAAAGGGGGGTAATCAGAAGGGGGAATGAAACATGAGAGACTGTGGACTCTGAGAAACAAACTGAGGGCATCAGAGGGGAGGGGTGGGGGAATGGGATAGACTGGTGATGGGTAGTAAGGAGGGCATGTATTGCATGGTGCACTGGGTGTTATATGCAACTAATGAAGCATCAAACTTTACATCGAAATCTGGGGATGTACTGTATGGTGACTAACATAATATAATAAAAAAATCATTAAAAAAATTAGTCAATAAGGACAGTCATAAAAATGACAGAGATGATGGAATTATCAGAAAGGACTTTCAAAGTTATTGTTAATGTATTAAGGATTTGAATAAAAATATGAATACAATGAAGAGTGAAATTAAAGATATGTAAAAAGACTGGATGGACATTCTAGAGTTGAAAAAGACAATATTTGAATTGAAAAAAATCCGCTTGATGAGAGTAACAGTACCTTAGGAAATATAAAAGAAGACCAGGGAAATTGAAGCTATAGCAATAGAAATTACGTGGACTAAATATGGAAGAAATTCATTGAGAAAAAAATGGATAGAGTCATGTGACTTTGTGACAACATTAAATGGCCTAACATGAGTATAATTAAAGTCCAAGAAGGAAGAGAGGTAGAAAAAAAAATGAAGAAGTAAAGACCAATTTTCCCCCAAATTAAAAAAACAAACAACCTATAATCCTACAAATCAAAGAGGCTTAATGAATTCCAAGCAAAATTAATATGAAGGAAAGTATATCAAGACACATCATAATCAAATTGCTGAAAACAAGTTATAAAGAGAAAATTTAAAAGCACCCAAAGAAAAAAGGCACATTATAATACAGAGGAAACAGAGATAAGAATGACTTCTGATTTTTCCTCAGAAACCACACAAACCAGATGATTTTTAAATGCTGAAAGAAAAAAAGACAGTGAAAATATCTTTAAAAATGGAGGTAAAACAATCACATTATTAGACAAACCAACCCTGGAAGAATTGGTCAGCAGCTTACAAGCACTGCAAGAAATGTTTAAAAAGTTATTCGGGATGAAGGACAATGATTTTGAAGTTTGGATTTACACAAAGAAATAATGAATCTCAGACATAATAAATGCGTGGGTAAATATAAGAGCTTTTTCTTTTTTTATTGTATTGAGTGTATTGTATTCAACATACAGAGTGTTTATAACGTATATAGAATTTAGAATGTATACAATAATAACACAAAAGCAGGAGGGAGGAATGGAATATGTTTTTTGCATTTTTGTTGGTTTTTTGGGGGTTTTTTGCATTTTTTATTGTGGTAAAATATATATAACTTAAAATTTGTCTTTATAACCATTTTTAACTATATAATTATGAATTTGCCTATTTCATATAAGTGGGATCATATCATATTTGTCCATTTGTATCTGGCTTGTTTCACTATGTTTTCAAGTCTCATCCATGTGGTAGCATATATCAGAACTCCATCCCTTCCTATGGCTGAATCATATTCTATTGCATGTAATACTACATTTTGTTTATCCATTCATCTGTTGATGGAAACTTGGGTTGTTCCATCTTTTGGTGATTGTGAATAATGCTGCTATGAACATTAGTGTTCAACTATCTGAGCCCCTGTTTTCAATTATTTGGGGTATATCTGGGAGTGGAATTGCTTGGTCATGTGGTAATTCTATGTTTAACTTTTTGAGGAACTGACAAACTGTCTCCACAAGGGTCACACCATTCTACATTCCCACCAGCATTATAGGAGGGTTCCAATGTCTACATTCTCACCAACATTTGTTACTTTATAATATTTTAGGTAAAACATCCATTCTATTAGGTGTGACACAGCATCTCACTGTGGTTTTGATTTGTATTTCCCAACTGACTAATGATGTTTAGCGTCTTTTCACCTGCTTACTTGCATTTATATATTTTCTTTGGCAAAATGTCTATTCAATTCCTTTGTCCATTTTAAAACTGTTTGTCTTAATGTTGTTTGTCTTTTTGATGCTGAATTGTAGAGTTCTTTGTATTTTCTGAATATTAAACCTTTATCATGTATATATTTGTAAATATTTTCTTCCATTTTGCATATTGTTTTTCATTCTCCTGATAGTTTTCTTTGATGCGCAAAAGCTTTTTTGATAGACTCAAATTTATCTATTTTTCCTTTTATTGCCTGTGCTTTTGGTGTCATAGTTATGAAGCCACTGCCAAATCCAAAGTTGTGAAGATTTGTTCTATATTTTCTTAGACTTTTAAGAGATTTAGCTCTTAAATTTAGGTAAGTTAAAGGTCCAACTTCATTTCTACATGTGGATATCCAATGTTCCCAACACCATTTCCTGAAGCCTGTCTTTTTCCCATTGAATAGTCTTTGCACTCTTGCCAAAAAGCAATTGACTAGAGATGACAATTTATGGGCTCTCAATTCTATTTCATCGGTCTACATGTCTATCCGTATGTTGAGTAGCACATTGCTGTAGCTTTGTAGTAAGTTTTGAAATTGTGAAGTATGAATTCTCCAACTTTGTTCTTTTTCAAGATTATTTTGGCTATTTGGGATACCTTGAAATTCCTTATGAAAACACAGTTGGGATTTTGATAGGGACTACATTGAATCTGTAAACTACTTTCAGGGGTATTGTCACCTTAACAAAATTAAATCTTCTGACCTATGAACATGGAATGTTTTTCTGTTTATGTAGGTCTTTAATTTCTTTAAGTAATATTTTGCAGTTCAGGATACAAGTTTTGCATTTGTTTTGTTGAATATGTGTAAGTATTTTATTATTTTTGGTGTTATTAAAATGAAATTGTTTTCTTAATTTCCTTTTTGGATTGTTCATTGCTAACACGTAGAAAGGCAACTGATTTGTGTGTGTGTGTGTGTGTGTGTGTGTGTGTATCTCACAACTAGCCTGAATTCATTTATTAGCTACAACAGGGTTTTTTTGGGGGGGGTGGATTCTTTAGGATTTTCTACATGTAAGATCATATTATCTGCAAAAGAACTCATTTTGCTTCTTCCTTTCCAATTTGGATGCTTTCGATTTCTTTTTATTGCTTAATTGTTCTGGCTAGAACTCCCAGTACTATGTTCAATAGAAGTATCAGAAGCAGGTATCCTTGTTCTGTTTTTGATCTTAGGAGAAAATTTTTCAGTATTTCACTATTAAGTATTATGTTCAGTAGGATTTTTCATATATGGTTTCAGGTTCTATCATGTTGAAGAAGATCTTTGATATTACTAGCTTACTGAGTGTTTTTATCATAAGAAGGTGTTGCATTTTGTCAAATGCCTTTTCTGTGTGGATTGAGATGTTCGTGTGGATTTTCTTCCTTTCATTCCTTTCATTTCTATTTTAATAGTGACATTTCCAAACTGTATTTACAGAGCCTGTGTTCCTTGTTGTGTGTGGTCACTGAAATTTCTATTGTTATTTTTGAAGTCAGTCTATGATGGAAAGAGTATGATCTCCTCAACAACGTGTTCTATCTCTTTAAATCTTCTGATAGGTGCTGTCAGGGAAGTTGTCACAACCTGAGAGGGCTGAAACAGAGGTAAGTGTCTGTGCTGGTCCCCCAGGGAACAACCAGATTGACCAAAATGTACAACGCAATTATCCTTATTGCCCATCCCAGCACTATCTCCACAGCAACAGAAGGACCGAGGCATAGGGCATGGTAGCTCGTTCACATGTGCTGCTCTCTTACCAAGGTTCAGTAGTCTCTCCTTTCATCACATGTTCCACCAGTTACTGTAAATGCCTGGCCAGGTTCCAGAGTTCTGAAATAGTTGATTCTGATTTTTTTCAGGTTAATGTTTGTCTCAGTGAAGGGACTGACCCTGAAGCTTTCTCCTTCACTATTTTCTATGATCAGGAAGTATCTTTTTTAAAGATTCTTACATTATATGTGAAAAAGTATAATATTACTTAGCTGTATATAAAGTTAAAAAGTGATGCAAAGATGCATAGATATTATGTGCATTATTATATGCATTATATGCATAGGTATTATAAATCTAGAGCAAATGCAAAAGGCAACAAAAGTGTTTATCTAATATGCCAGTCAAAGGTATAAGAGAGTACTCTTAAAAAATATTAAATTAAACCAAAGGAGGCAGGAAAAGAGCAAAAAAGGAGAAAAAAGAGAAGGGACAAATAAAAAACAAATAGCAAGGCAACAGACCTGAATTCAATCATATCTATTATAGATTACATGTAAATGATCTAAACACTCCAGTTAAAGTGCAAAGATTTCTAAATTTTCAAAAAATTTTCAAAATTTCTCCTAGTTGTATGTTCTTTGTGCAAAGTAAAGTTTACATATACAGACACAGATTAGTTAAAAGGATATCATCCAAAATATACAAAGGATTCTTTCAACTCAGCAATAAAAAGACAAACACCCTAATTAAAAAATAAGCAGGGGTGCCTGGGTGGCACAGCAGTTAAGCGTCTGCCTTTGGCTCAGGGCGTGATCCCGGCGTTATGGGATCGAGCCCCACATCAGGCTCTTCCGCTATGAGCCTGCTTCTTCCTCTCCCACTCCCCCTGCTTGTGTTCTCTCTCTCGCTGGCTGTCTCTATCTCTGTCGAATGAATAAATACATAAAATCTTTTAAAAAAAATAAAAAATAAAAAATAAGCAAAGCGTTTGAATAGACATTTTTCCAAAGAAGATATACAAATGACCTATAAGGACCTAAAAAGATGCTTAGAATCATTAGCCCTCATGGAAGTGGAAATAAAAACCACAATGAGATACCACTTCATACTCATTAGGGTGGCTATAACCCAAAAGACAGATAATAACAAGAGTTGGCAAGAATATGGGAAAAGTAGGTGGGAGGGTTTAGGGTGAAATAGGTGATGGGGATTAAAGAATACACTTATCATGATGAGCACTGAATAATGTATTGAATTGTTGAATCACTATATTGTAGACCTGAAACTAATATAACACCGTATGTTAACTATACTGGAATTAAAATTAAAAACTTAGGGGCGCCTGGGTGGCTCAGTTGTTAAGCGTCTGCCTTCGGCTCAGGGTGTGATACCGGCATTCTGGGATTGAGCCCCACATCAGGCTCCTCTGCTGGGAGCCTGCTTCTTCCTCTCCCACTTGCGCTGCTTGTCTCTCTCTCATTGGCTGTCTCTCTCACTGGCTGTCTCTGTGTCAAATAAATAAATAAATAAAATCTAAAAAAATTTAATAAATTAAAAACTTAATAAAGATTAAAAAAAAGAATATGGGAAAAGTAAAACTCCAGTATACTGCTAAGCGAAATTAGCAGGGCCACAGATTAGACAATGAATATACAAATTCATTTGTATTTCTACATACTAGCAAAGAACACATGGAAAGTAAAATTAAAAATATATTCATAATAACATTCCCAAACTTAAATTACTTAGGAAAAAAATTGATGAAATGTGTTTAAGACCTATACACTGAAAACTACAAACTTGGCTAAAATATATGAAGGGAAGAATCATGTTTATGGATTAAAAGACTCAGTTCTTCTCAAATTGACCTATATATTCAATATAACCCAAATCAAAGTCCCAATAGACTTTCTAAAGAAAATAAATGTATAAGCTGAATCTAAAAATTATATGGAAACATAAAATACCTGGATTAGCCAAAACAAATTTGAAAATTCTATTACCTGACTTAGTATAAGCCATAACAATCAAGGCAGTGTGGTATGGCATTTAGATTGACCTATATTCTATAAAATGATGAGATTATATATAACAATGAGATTATATATATAGTTAATATATAACTAAATTCTAATATACGAGACTATATTCTATAAAACTATGAGGCTATGTATATAATTTTCTTGTTATATATAATCTCACTTTTATAAAATATATCTCATTTTTATATATAATCTTACATATATAGTTTTTTATATTTATAGTCTTTATATATATAGTTTTATATATAGCCTCATTCTGTATAGAATATATATAGAATATTATCATAGAATATATATCTATATATAGAACATATATATAAGTATATGTAGATATATAGAAGGTATAATGTCTATATATTATATAGTGTATATAGAATATGATCACATATATTATATATATTATATAGAAGATATATATGTATCTATATATTATATAGAATTGATTTCAACAAAAAAATCTAAGGTAATGCAATGGGGATAGAAAAATCTTTTCAACAAACAGTGCTGAATAACTAGATTTCTATACAGGAAAAAATGAGCCTCAGTCTTCATCTTACTAAGCTAGCTGAAAATGGATTATAAGCCTATATATAAAATAAAAGATTGCAAGGTATAGAAGCAAAGGAGAAAAATCTTCACAATTTTAGGATAAGCAAAAATTTCTTATATAAGATGCATAAAGAACTAACCATAAGAGAGAAATAATGATAAATCTGACTTCATCAAAATTATAATCTACTCTTAGAAGAAATCTACTAAGAAAATGAAGACAAGTCACAGACTAGAATATTCATAATACATATTTGTGACAAGAGACTTGTATCCAGAAAATATAAAGAACTCTTATGTAACAGGAAGACAAATAGGCCAATTATTTTTAAGTGGGAAAAAGGTTTGATTAGACACTTCACAAAAGAGGATTCACAAATGCCAATAAGGACATGAAAAGATGCTTAATATCATTAGCCATCAGGAAAATGTAACTTAAAACCACAATGAGATACCACTATATACCCTCTAGAATGGCTAATATCAGAAAGACATACTATCAAGTTTTGGCAAGGATGGGAACACTTAGGACAGCTATACATTGCTGGTGGGAACACAATACAGTTCAACCACTTTGGAAAACCATTTGGCGGTCTCCTGTAAAGTTAGTATCTTACCATCTGACCAAGAATTTTCACTCCTAGACACTCCTCAAGAAAAATAAAAACATATGTCCACACAAAAGCTTATAAATGGATGATTATGGCACTTTCATTTATAATAGTCCCAAACTGTAAACAACTCAAATGTCCATCAAGAGATGAATAAATAAATCGATCGTGATATGTATGGACTACCAGACAGCAATAGCAAGGAATGAACTACTGCTATAGGCAACAAGAATGATTCTCAAAAACAATATACTGAGCAAAATAAGTCAGACACAAAACATTACCCACTTTTTCATTTCATTTAAATGAAATTCTAGAACAGATACAACTATCTTTAGTGTTAGAAATCAGATCAGTGGTTGTCTTTAGCCCAGGGCTGTTTGGCTGGTGGAGAAGAACAGGAATTGATTGCAAAGGGCACAAGGGAATCTTTTGGGGTGGTAGAAACATTCCATATTCTGATAGGTGGGTGGTTACATGGGTATAATCATTTTTAAAAGTTTTTAAAAATGCTGATTATAGTAACATTCAGTTAATATTCAGGTTGGTTTAATGCAATACAACTTTGCACTATATGCCAAGGAAGGAGTATAAAGTTGAGTTAGACATGGCCTTGCCTCTGTATACCTTTCTTCAGACAGATAGTTATATAGATAATTATTATACAAAACAAATTGTAATTACATCCTTTTACAATTTCATACTACCATGAAGGGACAAGACTTAGTCTAGCCTTCTAAAACCATGCAAGAATAATGTGGATTCAGCTAGTGCAGGGCACAGAGTGGGTGCAGGGCTTTCACCATAAAACCTACATATAACCATGTATAACAAAGCATTAAATATGTTCTCTCAAACCCTATTAATTGTACATTTGTAACAATATGCAAAGCACATTTAAGAAATTCTTGTTGAATAGGAAGTTATGTAATTTAGGACTAATTTAGGACTTTAGAGGTAAGGTATCATTAATAAATAATAAAGAACCAAGGGCCATTGTATACTTTTTTCTTTATCACATTCTTTTATGAAGATAAATTGTCATGACAAAATAAGTGTAAGCTTCAGAGATAAACATAATAATAATAATAATAATAATAATAATAATAGCTAACATTTATGAGGGTTTAACAGGTGCCTGGAAGTGTGCAAAGTTCTTTGCATGCCTTCCCTTATTGAATCTTCACAATGAATCAACCTGTGAAATTAAGTCTTCTTCTTATTATTATTATTACCCATTTACAGATGAGGAAACTGAAAATTGGAAAGGTTAAGTAACTTTGCCCAAGTTTACAAGTTCATAACAGACAAAGCCAGGAACTAAACTAGAGTCTATTGCTCCTGGAGCTCAACTTCCCAACTACTTTACTGCCTCAAATTCCAGTTCAGTACTTATTAGTTTTGTGTTTTTTGGTAAGTAACATAGGCCTTTGGGCCTCAACTTTCTTGTCCACCAGGCAAGAATAATTTATGGAGCGTTCTTGATTAAATGAGATGATTTAAGTTAAATTACTTACCACAGTATTTGGAAAGGATACAATTAACATAGCTCTTCTTTGCTGCATAATTTAGACTTAATTTATAACATGTATAGTTTAGGACTTTGTGACTATCAAATGAGAGAATTATGTAAAAGTCCTTGTCAACAGAACACCTTATAAATTCTGACTATTATTATAAATCTACAGAGACATAAGTAAAACTTAGCTTTGTTTTTTTCTTTTTTTAATTCAGCATGTAAAATTTAAACTCTTAAGACTGCCCTAAGAGTAGTTTCCAAACCTGGCTGCCTAGCAGAGCTACCGGAGGAATGTTGTAAAAACCATATTCCTTAATCACATTCTATCTACACAGACCTACTAAATTTAAGATCTCTATGACCCTGAAATCCAGACGATCCTAATGCACCTGCCTGGTGATGGCTGCCCATATAAAAAACACTTACGTTTATCATTCATTTAGTAAATATTTAATGTATTTCAACTATGTCAAAGCACAGTGTGGGTCCTATGATTAATGATTTGTTATTAGAAACACCAATTATTCATAACTGGATATCTCTGATATGTATGATAGCATTCTTTTAGTGTCTTAAATGTTCTAAGATCTGCTTTATATTCTTAACTTATCTAGAAAAGCATTTCTTGAGAAAATTCCTTTTTTATTGAAATACATGGATTGAATTAAGATGGTCAAATGAATGTGAAATAAATCTATACATTCCTCCTATGCACAATTCTATATAATGATAAAAAATATATGTGTATAAAGAATAAATACTAAGAGAGGAGTCCAAAATGGTGAAGGAGTAGGATATCTTAGTTTTTTTCTGTTCCCAGGAATTCAGCTAGATAGCTATCAAATCATTCTGAACACCTGCAAACTCAACCAGGGATCTAAGAAAAGAATAGCTGCAACTCTACAAATAGAAAAGTGACCGCTTTCTGCAAGAATGCCAAGATGGAAAACTCACCTCAAAAAAGAGAACAAGAGACAGTACTGACTGCCAGGGACATAATCAGTATGGATGTAAGTAAGATGTCAGAACTAGAGTTCAGAATAATGATTATAAAGATACTAGCAAGGCTTTAAAAAAGCATAGAAGACACTAGAGAATCTCTTTCTGGAGAAATAAAAGAACTAAAATCTAATCAAGTTAACATAAAAAAGGCTATTAATGAGATGCAACAAAAAATGGAGGCTCTAACTGCTAGGGTAAATGAGGCAGAAGAGAGAATTAGTGATATAGAAGACAAAATGATGGAGAATAAAGAAGCTGAGAAAAAGAGAGCTAACTACTGATTCATGAGGGAAGAATTTGAGAGATAAGTGATGCCATAAAGCAAAAGAAAATTAGAATAATTGGGAACCCAGAAGAAAAGGAAAGAAAGAGAGGGATGCAGAAGATATATTGGAGTAAATTATAGCATAGAACTTCCCTAATCTGGAGAAGGAAGCAGGAATTCAAGTCCAGGATGCACAGAGAACTCCCCTTAAAAATAGGTCAACACCTCAACATATAATAGTGAAACTTGTAAAACTCAGAGACAAAGAAAAAATCCTGAAAGCAGCTTGAGACAAGAGGTCCATCACCTGGAAGGGTAGAAACATTAGACTGGCAGAAGACCTATCCACAGAGACCTGGCAGGTCAGAAAGGAGTGGCATGATATATTAACGGTGCTAAATGAGGAAAATACACAGCCAAGAATTGGCTAAATGACAAGGAAGGTTGTCATTCAAGATAGAATGAGAGAGATAAAAAGCTTCAAGGACAAACAGAAACTAAAGGAATTAGTGATCAATAAACCAGCCCTGCAAGAAATATTAAAGGGGATACTCTAAGCAGAGAGAGAACCCCAAAGTAACATAGACCAGAAAGGAACAGAGACACTATAGAGAAACAACGACTTTAAGGTAATACAATGGCACTAAATTCATATCTTTCAACAGTTACTCTTAATCCAAATGGGTTAAATTCCCCAGTCAAAAGACACAGAGTTTCATTGGATAAAAAAGCAAGACTCATCAAAATGCTGTCTGCAAAAGACTCATTTTAGACCCAAAGACACCACCAGAGTTAAAGTGAGAGGGTGGAAAACCATTTATCATGCTAATGGACATCAAAAGAGAGCTGGGGTAGCAATCCTTATATCAGACAAACTCACTTTTATTTATTTATTTGTCAGAGAGAGAGTGAGAGAGAGAGCACAAGTGGGGGGAACAGCAGGCAGAGGGAGAAGCAGACTCCCTGCTGAACAGGGTGACTGATGTGGGACTCGATCCCAGACCCTGGGATCATGACCTGAGCCAAAGGCAGACAATTAACCGACTGAGCCACCCAGGAATCCCCAAACTCAATTATAAACTGAAGAATGTAATAAGAGATATGGAAGGACACTATATCATAATTAAAGGGTCTATCCAACAAGAAGATCTAACAATTGTAAATATTTATGCCTCTAACTTGGGAGCAGTCAAATAGATAAGCCGATAAATAACAAAATTAAAGGAACACATTGACAATAATACAACAATAGTAGGGGACTTTAACACCCCACTCACAGCAATGGACAGATCATCTAAGCAGAAGATCCACAAGGAAACAAGGGCTTTGAATAACACGCTGGACCAGATGGACTTCACAGATATATTCAGAGCATTCTATCCAAAGCAACAGAATACACATTCTTCTCAAGTGCACATGGAACATTCTCCAGAATAGATCACATACTGAGTCACAAATAAGGTCTCAACCAGTACCAAAGATTGGGATCACTCCCTGCCTATTTTCAGACCACAGTGCTTTGAAACTTGAACTCAATCACAAGAGGAAATTTGGAAAGAACTCAACTACATGGAGGCTAAAGAGCATCCTACTGAAGAATGAATGGGTCAACCAGGAAATTAAAGAAGAATTTTTAAAAATTCATGGAAACATATGAAAATGAAAATACAACTGTTCAAAACCTTTGGGATGCAGCAAAGGCAGTCCTAAGAGGGAAGTATATAGCAATACAAGCCTTTCTCAAGAAACAAGAAAGGTCTCAAATACACAACCTAACCTAATACCTAAAGGAACTAGAGAAGAACAGCAAATAAAGCCTAAACCCAGTGGGAGAAGAGAAATAATAAAGATTAGAGCAGAAATCAATGAAATAGAAACCAAAAGAACAGTAGAACAGGTCAATGAAACTAGGAGCTGGAATTTTTAAAGAATTTATAAGATTGATACACCACCCCCAGTCAGACTTATCAAAAAGAGAAGAGAAAGGACCCAAAATAAACAAAATCATGAATGAAAGAGGAGAAATCACAACCAACACTGAAGAAATAGAAATATTATAAGAACATATTATGAACAGTCATATGTCAACAAATTAGGCAATCAGGAAAAAATGGATGCATTCCTAGAGACAGAAAAACTACCAAAACTGAAATGAGAAAAAATAGGAAATATAAAGAGACCCTTAACGAGCAAGGAAATTGAATCAGCAATCAAAAATCCCCCAAGAAACAAGAGTCCAGGGCCAGATGGCTTCCCAGTCTAATTCCAAGAAACATTTGAAGAAGAAGTAATACCTATTCTTCTGAAGCTGTTTCAAAAAATAGAAATTGAAGGAAAACTTCCAAATTCATTCTATGAGGCCAACATTACCTTGATCCCAAAACCAGACAAAGAACCCACCAAAAGGAGAA
>NC_048221.1:51541935-51760880 GCF_002007445.2 Ailuropoda melanoleuca | reverse complement strand
AAAAAAAAAAAAGAAAATGATTGTCCTTAGACCCTCAAATTTGAATTTCTGTAACTTGTGGAAGGTCAGGAGTTCTTTACCTGTGAAAATACAGATTCCCATGCAAACTGTTCTGTGCATTGTGCATTTTGGCGGGTTCCCAACACACACAAAAAATGGTAAAGAATTATTGTTTTAAGGAGTGAATTTTGATTTAAAAAAAACATGTAAAATTCTTTTGGAGTCAATTCTCATGATTAAGCTAGATAATATGTAAAGCTCAAAACAAAATGAGACTATAAATTAATGAGATAATTTTGGGTGGTTTATAAACTGGTTCTGAAGGAAATTAATTCCATTAAAGGAGTCTCATATGTTTTGAATTGTTTCTCTTTAAAATAAATGTCAAGTCCCATCAAGGTTATTGATTTTGAAAGACAGAAGATGCATTTCAACAGGCAAGTTCTGTTGTATGTTAAAAATAACCTTATTACTGTCTATTCTCAAGCCACAGACTACAGTCAGAATAATGTTTTCCTCCTCAAATAATCATAATCATCATCCCTTACATTTATGTAGTATTTTACAGTTTAGCACCTTGCAATTTAAAGGCACTTTACAGTTTATAAAACACTGACTCCTCTATCTTTTTGTTAGATTCTCACAACAGCTCCATGATGCTATCCCTCTTTATGGGTGATTTCTGAGTGTCTGAGCTTTGGGCTCCCAGTTGAATGGTACTCTTCCTTCTACAATTCTCCTTGGACTTCAAAGCCTGTTGATTGTAAACATGTGGGGAAAATAATACAGTTATTAATTCTGTCTGATGTACCCTCCCTCTTCAACACCCTATCACTCTTTGAGAACTTGCTTTCTATCTTGTTTGGATATTGATATAGTCACACGTGTGCACATATGCACACACACATATTTGTGCAGGTCCACTGGTCTATATTTTCAGGAATCTTTTCTTCTCTTGTTTCACGGTCCATACTCCCTGGCCTTTCACCTGCATCAAGGAAATAACCTGAGAGAGAAAAAGGGCAGGAAGGAACACCAGAGAACTGTTTCAGGGACCCCACATCATGTGTAAATAAATTTTCCCCAGGGAACACCACCCTTCTCGTTTTCATCCACCTCCGTATCCATATACATCTCTTTTGATAAGAATTTCCACCCTTCAGCTAACTCCTTCAGGCAGTTTCCAAGAGAAAGCCACAGCCATCCCAGTGGATCGGGTTAAGTTCAGTGACTGCCTGACCAACCCTGATTGTTCTAGAACCAATTCTTGGGGAAAGGGGACTAGCTTTGCTGGATTACTGATGGGATGACACAGGTTTGGATTCTTGGATCCACTCTAGAGCTCATGGGTAGTGATAGGGAATTGAAAGACTAGATCCAAAGGAGTCCCATAGATGGCTCAACCGATCCTGACTTATCAATACTCTAAAGACTCTGTAGGGGCGCCTGGGTGGCTCACTTGGTTGAGCCTCTGACTTTGTCTCAGGTCATGATCTCAGGGTCCTGGGATTGAGTCCCACATCAGGCTCCCTGATCAGTGGAGCATCTGCTTCTCCCTCTCCCACTGCTCCTCCCCCCAGTCATGATCTCTCTGTCACTCTCTCTCTCAAATAAAGAAATAAAATCTTCTAAAAAAAATACTCTAAAGCTTCTCAAACCAGCCCTGAGACCTGAGTAGCTTGGTAAGTGGACTGGAATGACATTTGGGCTGCTCATTTGCCTTTGGAGTTTCACTGAGCTAACACAATATAACTCCTAAAGACACTTTTGATTTGAATATTTAATACTAAAGCAGTGAATTTCTCAATATATTATTAGTAGGAAGAGGTCAATAGATTATTTCTTCTTAAAGACTATTCCTTTATTCTGTCTCCATAGATATTATTCTGGGGTAAGACATTTATTCACACCTCTTACTGTGACAGTCTCCTAATTGTGTTTCCTGGCTTCAATTTCTTGCTTATTTCTGCAAGGTACACTTATTTCAAGATCTCTGATCATCAAAATCTTTCAGTGGATATCCAGTCAGAAAGTGGAGCCCGAACTCCTTATCTTGGTAGTTAAGCCCCACTAGAGTCTGGCCTCAATTTACCAGGTAAACATTATGTCTAATAGTTAAGTAGTTGGGCTTTGGGGTTAGACAAACCTGGTTTCAGTACCAGTTCTACCACTTATTAGCTGTGTGATATTGGGCAAATGACTAAACTTCTGTAAACCTCAGTTTCCTTACTTATATGATTGTAGTTGTAATATCTCATATGGTTGTTTTGAGGATTAAATGAGATAATGCATGGTAAGTGCTATGTGCAGATACCTCACACATATAAGGAAGATTCTAACACATTTTATTTATCACTATTATTGCTTTTCCATCCTATCTCCCCCTTTTAAGTTGCAGCTAAGCTGATGTAAAATTCACTGTCCTTGTTTTTGCATTCTTGCTCTATACATATATTCATTTTATAGTTTTTAAGCTATCCTCAGCTTCTTAAAAATTACTTTTCTAGGGGCGCCTGGGTGGCACAGCGGTTGAGCGTCTGCCTTTGGCTCAGGGCGTGATCCCGGCGTTATGGGATCGAGCTCCACATCACTCCTCTGCTATGAGCCTGCTTCTTCCTCTCCCACTCCCCCTGCTTGTGTTCCCTCTCTCGCTGGCTGTCTCTATCCCTGTCAAATAAATAAATAAAATCTTTTAAAAAAATTACTTTTCTTATCTTCATTACCCATCCAAATCATGTACATCCTTCAATACCCAGCTGAAATATCACCTACTCCATGGAGCACTTTTTTTCCACCTAGTAGTCTCCTGTGATTGGTGTCTCTCCTCTAAAGTCTTACAATACAGTAAGTCTCTTACTTACTTACTATTTTAAGTACTACTTACAATACAGTAGTTTCCTGTGATTGGTGTCTCTCCTCTAAAGTCTTACAATGCACTTATTGTTTCTTTTGCAAGTTCACAAAATTTTATTAAAATGTATACATTTATTTCATCTCTACATTCTATTAATAATCTTGAACTCTTTTTTTTTTTTAAAGATTTTATTTATTTATTTGACAGAGATAGAGACAGCCAGCGAGAGAGGGAACACAAAGCAGGGGGAGTGGGAGAGGAAGAAGCAGGCCCATAGCAGAGGAGCCTGACGTGGGGCTCGATCCCATAACGCCGGGATCATGCCCTGAGCCAAAGGCAGACACTTAACCGCTGTGCCACCCAGGCGCCCCTAATCTTGAACTCTTGTTGATTATTTTTATACTGAATTATTCTCTTCAGCTTTTTTCCCCTATCCAAATCTATGTTTTAGGCTATTCTCAGTCACACATTTCCCCCCAACATTTTATTTTGAAGAATTTAAGATACACAGAAAGTCAAAGTACCTATAAAATAAATATTCTTATACTCACTACCTGTATTCTACAATTAACATTGTATTATGCTTGCTTTGTCCCATATCTATGCATCCCTCTACGCATCCAACAATCCATCTTACATGTTTAATGCATTTCATAGTAAGTTGCAGACATCAGAACACCTTGCAAATCATGACACAAATTAGCTCTATCTGTTAAGGATTGTGAGGATGATCTACCTCGTCCCCTGGTTTTATAGATGAAAAAACTAAAGCCCTAAGATATTAAGCAATTAATTTAACATTGATCAGTTGATCTCCAAGTATATATTGATCACCTACTATGTCCCTGGTATTCTGCCAGGTCCCAGAAATATAGTAATGAACAAAACAAATAAAGGTTCTGTCATCATGGAGTTTACATCTTAATGGGGGAAGATAGATATTGAACAGATCATTACAAATAGCTAAATAATAAAGTACATGAGTATCCAACTAAGTCTGGTGGTTTGGAAAAAGGATCCTGAGAGGAGTCACTACTTACTGTTCGGATCTCCAGATCCTTACTACTGGTGATATCTGAACACTTTCATGTATAATAATAGTCTCTTTTTTTCTGCATGAATAAATGTAGTATAGAATTATTCTTGTTGTACATATAAGAGAAACCTCATAGATTCCTCCAGAGGAGAAGAAATACTGTGAAATGGAGTTGAAGGTGTAGCGTCTGTGGAAGAAAAGATTCTCAGGGGGGTGCCTGGGTGGCACAGCGGTTAAGCGTCTGCCTTCGGCTCAGGGCGTGATCCCGGCGTTGTCAGATCGAGCCCCACATTGGGCTCCTCTGCTATGAGCCTGCTTCTTCCTCTCCCACTCACCCTGCTTGTGTTCCCTCTCTCGCTGGTTGTCTCTATCTCTGTCGAATAAATAAATAAATAAATAAATAAATAAATAAATAAATAAAAAGATTCTCAAGAACATGGAGATGTTAGCCTGAGCCCAAGAGTTCAAACTGTGAACCAGAAACAGCAGTCTCTCGGGAGGTAGGGCAGAGATGCTCAGGTCAGACTACAGGAAGCATATGAATTCAGGCAAAAGGAACCCTAAACTTGCAGGAAGCTCAATTTAGGGTGGGACCAAAGAATTACAGATACAAGGATTTCATTAAGAGTGGCCTCCTGAGCTGGACTTTGTAACTATTTTTAGAGTTGTAATTTCCTAGTAGACTGAATACCTGTGAGTGAAACAAACTTTTCCTTAGGAAATTTCTAGAGATTCTCTCCTATTGAATGACCTAAGGATTTCACAATATCTCTTCCAAGTTTGTGCTGTTGGGATCTGTTTTTCTGTTTTAAGGTAAAGAAATGGGTCCATGGCTCATCTCAAGACAAGGGAATAGGTTAAAGATTTATCAAGGCTTTAGATCTGATCTTTAGAATTCTGAAGCCAGAGTTTGGCCCCTAAGCTAAGTTCATGGATTGACTGAGCACATTTTCCTAAGACTGCCCTTTCAAAAAACATTGTTATAGCTGGAGAGACTGGCTTTCTTCTTTCTTGTTGTTTTTTTTTTTTAACATTCTTTTTAATACTTTTTTGGTTGAGGTATAATTGACATATAACATTATGTTAGTTTCAGGGGGACAACATAATGATTTGGTATTTGTATATATTGCAAAATGATCACCACCTTATGTTTAGTTAACATCCATCACCACACAGTTACAAGATTTTTTTTCTTGTGATGAGAACTTTTAGGATCAACTTAGCAACTTTCAAATATGCAATATGGTGTTATTAACTATAGGTTACTGCCTGTGTTCTCATCTAGGATTTTTATGGTTTCATGTCGTATATTTAGGTCTCTTATTTATTTTTAATTTATTTTTGTGTATGGATGTAAGAAAGCAGTCCAGTTTCATTCTTCTGCATGAGACGTGTCCAGTTTTCCCAGCACCATTTGTTGCAGAGACTGTCCTTTTTTTTTCCCCATTGGATATTCTTTCCTGCATTGTTGAAGATTAGTTGACCATATAATTGTAAGTCCACTTCTGGGTTTTCTATTCTGTTCCATTGACCTAAGTGTCTGTTTTTGTGGCAGTACTGTACTGTCTTGATGATTACAGCTTTGTAATATAGCTTGAAGTCCAGAATTGTGATACCTCCACCTTTGCTTTTCTTTTTCAAGATTGCTTTGGCTATTGAGGTCTTTTGTTGTTCCATATAAATTTTAGGATTGTTTGTTCTAGTTCTGTGTAAAATGCTGGTGGTATTTTGATAGGGATTACATTAAATATGTAGATTGCTTTGGGTGGTATAAACAATTTAACAATATTTGTTCTTCCAGTCATGGACAGCAAGTCTTAAAAGTCTGGGGATCTGTGCATTCTCTAGAAAATTTATAAACTACAAGTATTATTTTTAATCCATTAGTTTTGAAGCTTAATTTTTTTGTAATAGAACACCTTTTATTTTCAAAAAAGTTTTTTACATGGAAACTTTATGTATAAAATAGATAAAATTTATTCTGGTTAAAGCAGGACAGCAGGTCAGGCACACCACTCAGTTGACCTATTGTACCCCAGGGTGATCTCTGCTTCCCTTCCAAGGAATGCCAAGTGTGCTGGTCTGGTCCAATTCTGCTATCCGGTCTATAACATCCTGATGATTGTTCATCCAGCCTGTCTTTTTTTTTTAAGTTTTTTTTTTATTTGAGAGAGAGCACATGGGGAGGGGCAGAGGGAGAGGGAGAAGTAGGCTCCCCACTGAGTAGGGAGCCCAATGATTTGGGGCTCAATGAGGGGCTCAATCCCAGCACCCTGGGATCATGACCTGAGCCAAAGGCAGACACTTAACCAACTGAGCCACCCAGGCACTCCCTTCCACCCTGTCTTTAAATCTAAGATCTTAGACCTCCTATTTAGCTGAATCTGAGCTATAAGCTAATATTATACCCAGTATCAAAATGAAGAAGTAGCAGCTACTCAAATCAAAATCCACCTGGGATGAACAGGTCAGGAACCTTCAACAGATAGCAACATGTGCTGTGCATGCCAAAGTACTCAGACAACAATGAAGGAAGGGACTCAATGTCAACCTCTGGATCATAGCCGACCACTTCCAGCGCAGTGAAGACAGCAGGAGGAGTTCTACAGAACGTACCTTGGAAAATGGGATTGGGCTCTTTGACACTATCTTTATTCCTTACAATTGTTTCAAGCCTCAGGGCTGCTGGCTGTTTGAAATATTTTAATTAAAACATTTACTCTAAGTGACAGGATCTATCTAATGAAAGGTTACAAAGACTAAGGCCAGAGAACATTACAAATGTGTATCATATTGCCATTTTTTTTTCACTCACACCCATTCCAGATCTTTCTCTTTTGTAATGAAGTCCAAGACCAATAGATGGGGTCTTCCAGGATCACAAAATACATGTATTTTTCCTTTCATGGAAAAAAGAGCATTGTGGGAAGAAGGATTCCTCATGCCAGGTTCCACATCCAAATGAACTGAGGAAAAGCACTATGTGGCAGATTATTGATAAACACAAGTAGGAAGCTTAACTTCCTCCTGGTGGCTGTCCAGAGCCTCTTGGGTCTAAGCCAGTGTTCCCACTCCCACTCCTGAGTTAGATGTTATTGCCTTCCAACAAACCTGCAAATGTTTCATGGTTGTAAGATAGAAGGAAGAGAGGAAGACACAACTCTGTATGAAAGGAAGTGATTCATTTTAAAATGTACTGTATTTAAATACAATATTAAAATAAGTAGAGGATTCTCCACTCTACTGTGAGTAAGGGTAAGTCTGCTGGGAGCCAAATTGAGAAAAAACAAAACAACTGAAGTTGGATTTTGGTAGATGTGCCCCAGCCCATGGGTAAAATGCCAGCCACGTGCCTACCAGAAGAATGTATATTGGAGAGCACAAAAGAGAAGGGTGTTTCTGAGAAAACACCTGGCAAACCCTCAGAATGCAGAATTCAGGCAATCAAACAGAACCATGAAACAAACACAACATAAAACCTACCAATCAGCCACATTGCTTCTTCTGAATTATGCTGAGGCTGGTAACATACTTCCAAATATAGATCGTATGTTATTTAATGGGTAGTAACAAGCTGCTGGCATAGGGGTTTCACGTTGTCAGTGTATAAATAGGAGTCATTTGGGCTCCTTGCTGCACAATTGCCCTTGCTGGAGATAAACAGTGTGTACAATTTCTGCTGTCAACAGAACACAGTGTAATAGGCCTTTAGCGCAATAAAATAACAGTGGGCAGTGGCGCTGAGAACAGGGGCCCTGGTTGGTAATGACCAGAATTGTATTCAGTCCCCTGTACTTTTGCCACCTCCACTTTATTTTAAACTCACCTCGCATAGGAAATTGCCTGCTTGGCTGCAGTCAGTTTAGGTGTTAGGGACAGAATGAAGACACTTGCTTTTTCTCTGAGCCATAAAATCTTTCTGAGGAGAGAAACAACTATTTTTAAAAATTAATTTTAAAGGGGCACCTGGGTGGTTCAGTTGGTTAAGCATCTGCCTTAGGCTCAGGTCATCAACCCTGGTCCTGGAATGAGCCCTGGGTCGGGCTCCCTGCTCAGCGGGGAGTCTGCTTCTCCTTCTCCCTCTGCCACTCCCCCCCACCCAGCTTGTGTGTATGCTCTCTCTCTCTTTCTCAAATAAATAAATAAAATCTTTTAAAAATCTTATCTGTACACATACATTGAGAATAATTGAATCTTAGAATTGGAAGGAATTTCAGAGGTGATCTAGCCCGAACTCACCTATCACAAACCCGGCATGGGGCGGTGCATGAGGTTTGCAAAGTACAAACAGATGAGCAGTAAAGCTTCATGCTTTCGAGTTCTATTATTTCAAATTTTGCAATGTTTCTTAAGGGGCATAGAAAAATAAAAAGGAAAATAAAAAAACCTATGTTATTTATGATATTTGAAATATATATAATCAAAGAACCTTAGGGTCAAAGGGAAAATGCAACATGATATTGCAGAATTTCTAAAAAATGTTGATACTGAAAGCAGACATGTCAGAATCTCACAAATATAGCTAAGCAGTACTCAAAGAAAATTAATAGTATTAGATATTTATGTTGATAAATATTAAAATAAATGAATTAAATGTGCAACTAAAAATTAAATAAGCAACTGAAAATAAAATGAATTGAATATGCAACTAAAAAGAAAATAGCACAAATGGAAAGAGAACAGAAGAAAGAAATTGATAAGGATAAAAGCAGAAATTAATGAGATGTAAAAACTGACACTATTACACCAAAAAGCTGGTTCATTGAAAAAATTAACAAACATAAATGATCTAATAGCCAACCTAATTTTGAAAAAGGAGAGGAAGCCTGAAGAGAGAAAATAGGAAATGGCAAGGGGAAAGTAACCATTAAAAGAGAAGCAATTTTGCCGTCTCCAGACCCAAAAGAATTTTCATTTATGTGGGTTGTATCTATTACTGTTTACCATGTTTGATATTAAATTTGACAATTTAAACAATATTTATGTATTAATTAAAATTTTAAATAATTAAAAACCCATTGCATGTTAACATAAATAACAATTTTAGGAAAAATAAAAATTCTGTTCTTTAAAAATTACCGAGAGGAGTAGCTGATCTTTTTTTTGCAGATCTCTTTAATATCTGGTTTGATGGAAGACAGCTGGATTCTCACCCACTTCTGCCCTGAGTTTATTGTGATGTTACGTGCTGTAGCCTCTGGATACCTCTACCATGTATTAGTGAGACAATAAGAGAAAGACCTGGAGACTTGATGTTCTAGGAAAATATAATTTACAAAAAAATATATGTAATTTACCACCACCAACAACAAAAAACTACAGAGCAATCTTGCTTATGAATACTAATGCAGAAATTATTAAATAGAATATTTGAAAATAGAACTCAATAGCATTTAAGCAAATGTCATGATCAAGCAGGACTTGTTCCAGAAAGCAAGAATGCTTTACTATTAGGGAATCATTAGTTATCATAAGTCAATCAAATAGACAAGTCATCATATTAGCAGATCGAAACATTTGACAAAATTAAAAACCCATTCCTGATAGAACCACTCAATAAAACAGGAACCAATGGATACCTTCTTAAAATCACAAAGCACAAAAATTATCATGTTATTTCATTAACATGAATTTATATACACACTGCTTTTATGCTTTTATTTTTATATATGCTATAGATGTAGATATGAAGGTGGAGATAGAAACAGAGATAGAGAGAGAGAGACAGCGACAGAGATAGAGACAGAGATATCTTAGTTCCCAGACCAGCATCTTATTTCGTGGGAAATCCTAAAGGCATTCCCACTAAAGTCAGGTTAAGACAAGGATGACCACAGTCGCCATTTTATTAACCTGATATTGGAGGTTATTGAGGTTGTTAGTCCATGCTGTTCAATAAGTGAAAGCAATTAGAGGCATAAGAATTGGAAAAGAGGGATAAAATGATCTTGTGGTGGAAATCCAAGAGAATTGATGGAAAACTATGAATAATTAGAGACTTTAGTTATGAAGCAAGAAATAGGTCTGCCCCCCCACCACTTATTTAATATGACACATTCCTGTTTACTCTGTTCTGTTCCATTGGTTTGTTTTTTCCATTTGTAGACCAGGATCATGCAATTTTAACTATTATAACTTTACCATGTGTTTTTATTACTAGGAAAATTCTAGCCTTTTCTCCCTTTCCAAAGTTGGCTTTATTATTTGATTGGGGAGGCATTGCATTTACATATTTATTTACCAGGAGAATTGACATTGCTACAATATAAGACTTCCCATCTTGGTAGCATATGCTGTCCCTCTAAGCAAGGCCTTCCCTACCACCCTATTTTAAATTGCGTCCCCCCAGCGCTCCTTATTCTTCTACCCTGCCTTGTTTTTCTCCATAGCATTTGTCTCCATCTAACATACTTTATATTTTATTATTTATTTTGTTTATCATCTGTTTCCCCTTACTAGAATGGAAGCTCCATGAGGACAAGTACCTTTGTTTTCTCTACTGCTGTAAATAGCCCCAATGCCTAGGACAGTGCCTGACACTTAACAGGTGCTCAACAAATATTTGATGATAAATTAATACAATTGTGTCTTCTTTTATTCCTTAAATAACAATTTACAGTTTTCTGCATATATGATTTGCTAATTTCTTTTTTTTCTTCTTGACATAGTTTATTTTATTTTTGTAATAATATTTTTTATTATATTATGTTAGTCACCATACAGTACATCCCTAGTTTTTGATGTAAAGTTCCATGATTTATTACTTGCATATAACACCCAGAGCACCATGCAATACATGCCCTCCTTAATACTCATCACCAGCCTATCCCGATTTGCTAATTTCTTGAAAATTAATTCCAGTTATGTGTGTGGTTGTTGCTATTGTGAAAAGAATTTTATTCCATTTAACTTTCTAATTGGTTGGAAATTAGAAAATTCTAATAGTTTCTTACTTGACTGTCTTGGACTTTCTAGATCAATAATCATATAATTTGCAAATATTGTCTTTTCCTTTCTGATATTTTTACCTGAAATCTTTCCCTGTTCTGTATTTGCATTGGCTGGGACCTCCAAAAAAATATTGAAAATTATGAGTAAGAAGCACCCTTGTTTTGTTTCTTAATTTTAGGAAATGCTCATCATAGTAAATTATTAAATACCATTAAATATGATAGATGAACTTTATCAGGTTAAGGAACTTACCTTTTATTCCTGGGAAATAGGAAGCATGAAAGCTTTAAATTTTAATATGCTCAAATTATTAATATTTTCCCCTATGGTTTGTATTCTCTGTGTCTTATTTGTGAAATCCTTCTTTATCTCAAGGTCATAAAGATACTTTCCTAAACCTCCTTCTATAAATCTGCCACTCCCATTTAGGTCTTTGGTGTACCTGAAATTAATATTAGTGGTATTGTGATGTAGGAATACAGTTTCATTTTTCTCCTTTATGGATAGCCATGATCCCAGAATCACTTCTTGAATAATCCTCATCTACTTGCAGTGATACGTCTATCATACATCAATGCTTGTGTCTATTTGTGGCTCCTCAGATTTGTTCCATTAATTTATTCATCTGTCCTTACACAAATACTGCACTATCTTCCTGTAATTAATAAATCTTAATATCTAATAGGAAAAGTCCCTTACCACATTCTCCTTCAAAATTATCTTTGTGATTCTTGACTCTCTGCCCTTCCATAAAAATTTAGGATTAGTTTATTAGGTTGACAAATTGACCCTGTTGAGATTTTTATTATAATTTTATTAAATACATAGATGAATTTTAAGGAGAAGTGCCATTTTTACAAACTGAGTCTTTTAGCCCATAAATATCCCTCCATTTATTTAGGACTTCTTTTATGTTTTTCAGCGGTGTTTTTAAATTATCTTCACATAATTATCTTGCATAAGCTTTCTTAGATTTATTCCTGGATAGCTTATAGTTTTTGTTATTATGATAGACATCATTTGTTCTGTTACATTTTCTAATTGAGTTATTATTACTAGTGTACAGGAGTGCTACTGGTTTTTCTAAATGTCAATTTCTTCAGGAATCTTGCTGCATTCTCTCATTAGCTGTATGTTTAGAAATTTTTGGATTTTCCATGTAGACATTCTTATTGTGTACAAAGAAGGATTATTTTCAATCTTCCTTTACAATCTTTTAGCCTCTAATTTACTTTCCCTACCTCTTGATGAACAGAAGTTCTTGATTTTAATTAAGTCCTAAATATCAAGATTTCCCTTCATTTTATTGCTTTCAGTTCATATTTAAGAAATTGTTCTGGGGGCCTGGGTGGCTCAGTCATTAAGCATCTGCCTTTGGCTCAGGGCGTGATCCCAGAGTCCTGGGATCGAGCCCCACATCAGGCTCCTCCGCTGGGAAACTGCTTCTTCCTCTCCCACTCCCCCTGTCTGTGTTCCCTCTCTTGCTGGCTGGCTCTCTCTCTCTCTGTCAAATAAATAAATAAAATCTTTAAATAAAAAAAAAAGAAAGAAAGAAAAAGAAGTTGTTCTGTATTCTCCTATATTCTAAAATTTTTATTGTTTTTCCTTTTATATTTAGATCTACAAATCACCTGGAATTGATTAGTGTATGGTAGGTGATAAGAGTCAAGATTTATTAATTTTTCCATATAGATATCAAATCAATTCAGCACCATTAAACAAAAAGACAACCTATGGCCTACTAAATTACAGTGACTACTTAGTCACAAATATCTGGAGGTCTGTTCTAGAATCCCCTATTATGTTTTAGTGGTCTATACTTTTGTAAATAGCATTGTCTGAATTACTATATTTTTATGGTAAATCTTGTTATCAAGTAGCTCTAACACGAGTGTTCATCAGAATTATCTTAATATTCTTCAGCTTGTCATTTTCCACAAAAAGTCTTCTGAAATTCTTTTTTTTGGTTTTGTATCCAGTTGGAAGACTTAACATGTTTACAATATTGAGCCTACCAATTCATGAATATGGTATATCCTTCTAGTTATTTAGCTCTTTTTTAATTCCTTTAAGTAATGTTTTGTAGTTTTCTGTGTTGTCTTCCACATCTCTTGCTAGATTTTTCCCCCTGGATAGTTGATTTTTTTTCTATTACAAATACATATATATAATATATTTATAAAGATATACAAATAATCATTTAAAAACTTGTGTTGTCTAATTGTTTATTTCTGGTATATGGAAATACCACTGATATTTTTGTATGTGGATCTGATATCTAGCGATTTTGCTAAATTCACTTATTTTTAATGGCTTGCAGACTTTTTTGGATTCTACTTATGCAATCATGTCATCTGTGGATGATGATTGTTTCTTTCTTTTCCAATCCTTATATCTTTTTTCTCTGTGACTACTGCACTGGCCAGGACCTCCAATATAATGTTGACTGAAGTGGTGATAGCATATATTCTTGTCTTGTTTGGTTTCTCCTGAAGCTTCTCTCCTTGGCTTGCAAATGACTGCCTTTTTGCTGTATCTTCACATGGACTTTTCTCTGTGCATGCACATCCCTGGTGTCTCTTGTAATCCTAACCTCTTCTTCTTCTTCTTTTTTTTTTTAAGATTTTATTGATTTATTTATTTGACACAGAGAGAGAGAGATAGCAAGAGAGCACAAGCAGGGGGAGCAGTAGGCAGAGGGAGATGGAGAAGCAGACTCCTCGCTGAGCAAGGAGCCCATGAGGGCCTCGATCCCAGGACTCTGGAATCATGACCTAAGCCGAAGGCAGACGCCCAACTGACAGGGCCACCCAGGCATCCCATAACCTCCTCCTCTTATAAGGATACCAATCAGATTGGATTAGGGCCAATTGCAATGCCATTGTTTTTACCTTAATTACGTCTTGTAAGGCTCTATCCTCAAATATAGTCACATTCTAAGGTACTGACCAGGGTTAGAACTTCACCATATGAATTCAAGGTGACATAGTTCAGTCAATAACAGTTAGCATGGCCTATCTTACATGCTATCTTTCTGTGTCCTTATAATGGAGGTGGCTATCTTACAGACAACATATAGATTATTTTAATTAGACAATCTCTGACCTTTAACTGGAGCTGTTGGCTCATTTTCAGTTAATGTAATTGCAGTATACTTGGCTCAAATCTACCACCTAATTTTTTTTTTTCAGTTTGTCTAATATGTCCTTTGCCCTTTTTTTTTTTTTTAACTCCTCTCATGTTTTCTTTTGGATTAATTAAGAAATATTTATTATTTCATTTTATCCCTTCTCTTAGCTTGTATTATTCAATTATTAACCTTTCTTTTATTGTTACTCTAGAGATTACAATGTGTATTCACTGAAAGCTTTATTTTAAGATATTTAATTCACACACCAAGCAATTCTCCCACTTGAAAGTTCCAATTCAATGTTATTTAGGATTTTCATAGGTTTGTACAACCATCACTACAGTCCGTTTAGAACATTCTTACCATCCCCAAAAGAAACCATGTACAATTAACAGTCACTCCCTACCTCTCTCTCAGCCCTAGGCAACCACTAATCTATTTTCTGTCTTTATAGATTTGCCTCTGCTACACATTTCATATAAATGGACTCATACAAGATATAGTCTTTTGTGACTGATTTCTTTCACTAAGCATAGTGTTCAAACATCTTGTAGCATGTATCAATACTTCATTTCTTTTAATTGTTAAATAATATTCCATTATATGAATATACCACATTTTATTTATCCATTCATTAGTGATGGACATTTGGGTTGTCTCCATCCTTGGTCTATTATAAATACAAATATTTGTGTACCACTTTTGTATGGGCACATGTTTTAAATTCTTTTGGGTGTGTACCTCAAAGTGAAATTGTTGGTTCTTATGGTAACTGTTTAGTTTTTTGTTTTGACTTGTTTTGCTTTTTTTGAGAAACTGTCAGACTTTTTCCAAAGAAACTGCACAATTTTACATTCTTACCAGCAGTGTATAAGGGTTCCAGTTTTTCACATCTTTGCCAGTGCTGCAATAAACTGTCTTTTGTATTATAGCCATCCTAGTGAGTGAGAAGTAGTATTTCATTGTGGGTTTAATTTGCATTTTCCGAACAGCTAGTCATCTTCAACATCTTTTCATATGCTTTTTGGCAATTTATATATGTGTATCCAATTGTCCCAACACCATTTGCTGAAAAAACTACTTTCTTCCATTGAATTGTTTTGGCACCTTTTTTGAAAATCAATTGACCATAAGTGTAAGGACCTTTTTGGGTTTTGCTTTTTATATTTTGCAGATATTTTTACATGTCTAAAGCAGATAAGGTATGTGAAAGTGTGAACTTATTGCAGTATATTAATGGAAAATCACTATATTTATTTCATACTTTTCTGTTAGCTCAGTAATTAATGTCTTTATTGAGTTTAATGCTTCTTTTATCATGCTGCTGATTTTTTTTCAAATATTTGGTGATTCTTCTTTGTATGCTTATCTTGTATGTGAGATCCTTATGTGAAGGCTTTTTCTGTTTGCCATTGTCTAACTTAGATGCTAAATTAAAGAGGACAGATATCTTCCAAATGTGAAATTACAGTGGTTTGTTTTTGGCTGTGGAGATTCTGTCTCTCATGGTTGGCTTTTACTGGTACACTGCCTACTTTTTATTATCCCAGTGCCCAAATTCAATGCATTCAATGGATTAAACATCTAAATGTGAGATGCAAAACCATAAAAATCTTAGAGGAGAACACAGGCAACAACCTCTTTGACCTTGGCCGCAGTAACCTCTTACTAGATATGTCTTGTGAGGCAAGGGAAATAAAAGCAAATTAAACCATTGGGACTTCATCAAAATAAAAGGCTTCTGTGCAGCAAAAGAAGCAGTCAACAAAACTAAAGGCAACCTATGAAATGGGAGAAGATATTTGCAAATGACATATCTGATAAAGAGTTAGTATCCAAAATATGTAAAGAACTTATCAAACTCAAAACCTAAAAACCTGAATAACTTTTTGAGGAAACTCCATACTGTTTTCCAGACTGGCTGCACCAGTTTCATTTCCACCAATAGTGCAAGAGGCTTCCCCTTTCTCCACATCCTCAACCACAGCTGGTGTTTCTTGTATTGTTTATTTTAGCCATTCTGACAGGTGTGAGGTGGTAATTCATTGTGGTTTTGATTTCTATTTCCCTGATGATGAGTGATATTGAGCATCTTTTCATATGTCTGTTAGCTATCTGTATCGCTTCTTTGGAAAAAGTCTATTCAAGTCTTCTGCCCATTTTTGATTGGATTATAAGTTTTTTGGGTGTTGAGTTTGATAAGTTCTTTATAGATTTTGGATACTAACCCTTTATCTGATAAGATATTTGCAAATATCTTCTCCCATTCCGTGTTGTCTTTTAGTTTTGTTGATTGTTTCTTTCACTGTGCAGAAGATTTTTATCTTGATGAAGTTCCAATAGTTTACTTTTGCTTTTGTTTCTCTTGCCTTTGGAGACGTGTCTAGCAAGAAGTTGTTGCCGCCAAGGTCAAAGAGGTTGCTGCCTGTGTTCTCCTCTAGGATTTGGATGGATTCCTGTCTCACATTTAGGTCTTTCATCCATTTTCAGTTTATTTTTGTGTATGGTGTAAGAAAGTGGCCCAGTTTCATTCTTCTGCATGTGGCTGTCCAATTTCCCAACACCATTTGTTGAAGAGACTGTCTTTTTTCCATTGGCCATTCTTTCCTGCGTTGTCGAAAATTAGTTGACCATTGAGTTGAGGGTCCATTTCTGGTTCTCTATTCTGTTCCATTGATCTATGCGTCTGTTTTGTGCCAGTACCTGTCTTGATGATTATAGCTTTGTAATATGGCTTGAAGTCCAGACTTGTGATGCCTCTAGGTTTGCTTTTCTTTTTCAACATTCCTTTGGCTATTCAGGATCTTTTGTGGTTCCATACAAATTTTAGGATGTTTGTTCCAGCTCTGTGAAAAATGTTGATGGTATTTTGATAGGGATTGCATTGAATGTGTAGATTCCTTTGGGTAGCATAGACATTTTAACACTATTTGTTCTTCCAGTCCATGAGCATGGGCTGTTTTTCCCTTTCTTTGTGCCTTCCTCAATTTCTTTCATAAGTTTCCTATAGCTTTCAAAGTACAGCTCCTTTACCTCTTGGGTTAGCTTTATTCCTAGGTATCATGGTTTTTGGTACAATTGTAAATGGAATAAATGCCTTGATTTCTCTTTCTTCTGCCTCATTGTTAGTGTATAGAAATGTAACTGACTTCTGTGCATTGATCTGATATCCTGCCACTTTGCTGAATTCCTGTATGAGTTCTAGTGATTTTGGGGTGGAGTCTTTTGGGTTTTCCACATAGAGTATCATGTCATCTGCGAAGAGTGAAAGTTTAACTTCCTCTTTGCCAATTTGGATGCCTTTTATTTCTTTTTGTTGTCTGATTGCTGAGGCTAGAACTTCCAGTACTATGTTGAACAACAGTGGTGATAGTGGACATCCCTGTCATGTTCCTGACCTTAGAGGAAAAGCTCTCAGTTTTTCCCCATTGAGGATGATATTTGCTGTGAGTCTTTCATATATGGCTTTTATGATACTGAGGTATGTTCCCTCCATCCCTACACTGTGAAGAGTTTTAATCAAGAAAGGATGCCGTACTTTGTCAAATGCTTTTTCTGCATCTCTTGAGAGGATCATATGGTTCTTGTCCTTTCTTTTATTAAGGTAGTGTATCACATTGATTGATTTGCAGATGTTGAACCACCCTTGTAGCCCAGGGGGGAAAAAAATCCCACTTGGTTGTGGTGAATAATCCTTTTCATGTACTGTTGGATCTTATTGGCTAGTATCTTGGTGAGAATTTTTGCATCCATGTTCATCAGGGATATTGGTCTCTAATTCTCCTTTTGGTGGGTTCTTTGTCTGGTTTTGGGATCAAGGTAATGTTGGCCTCATAGAATGAATTTGGAGGTTTTCCTTCAATTTCTATTTTTTGAAACAGCTTCAGAAGAACGGATATTACTTCTTCTTTAAATGTTTGGTAGAATTCCCCTGGGAAGCCATCTGGCCCTGGACTCCTGTTTGTTGGGAGATTTAAAAAAAATTTTTTTTGAAGATTTAATTTATTGAGAAAAGTGAGAGAAAGTGAGAACGAGAGAGAGAGCACAGATGAAGAGGAAGAAGCAGACTCCCTACTGAGCAGGGAGCCCAACGTGGGGCTCGATCTCACGACCCTGAGATCATGACCTGAGCTGAAGGCAGACACTTAACTGACTGAGACACTCAGGTGCCCCTGTTGGGGGATTTTTGATTACTCATTCAATTTCCTTGCTGGTTAAGGGTCTGTTTAGATTTCTTATTTTTTCCTGTTTCAGTTTTGGTAGTTTAGCTGTCTCTGGGAATGCATCCGTTTCTTCCCGTTTGCCTAATTTGTTGGCATATGACTGCTCATAATATGTTCTTATAATTGTTTGTATTTCTTCAGTGTTGGTTGTGATTTCTCCTCTTTCATTCATGATTTTGTTTATTTGGGTCCTTTCTCTTCTCTTTTTGATAAGTCTGGCCAGGGAGAGGGTATCAATCTTATTAATTCTTTAAAAAATCCAGCTCCTAGTTTCGTTGACCTCTACTGTTCTTTTGGTTTCTATTTCATTGATTTCTGCTCTAATCTTTATTATTTCTCTTCTCCCACTGGGTTTAGGCTTTATTTGCTGTTCTTCTCTAGTTCCTTTAGGTATTAGGTTAGGTTGTGTATTTGAGACCTTTCTTGTTTCTTGAGAAAGTCTTGTATTGCTATATACTTCCCTCTTAGGACTGCCTTTGCTGCATCCCAAAGGTTTTGAACAGTTGTATTTTCATTTTCATATGTTTCCATGAATTTTTAAAAATTCTTCTTTAATTTCCTGGTTGACCCATTCATTCTTCAGTAGGATGCTCTTTAGCCTCCATGTAGTTGAGTTCTTTCCAAATTTCCTCTTGTGATTGAGTTCAAGTTTCAAAGCACTGTGGTCTGAAAATAGGCAGGGAGTGATCCCAATCTTTTGGTACTGGTTGAGACCTTATTTGTGACTCAGTATGTGATCTATTCTGGAGAATGTTCCATGTGCACTTGAGAAGAATGTGTATTCTGTTGCTTTGGATAGAATGCTCTGAATATATCTGTGAAGTCCATCTGGTCCAGCGTGTCATTCAAAGCCCTTGTTTCCTTGTGGATCTTTTGCTTAGATGATGTGTTCCATTGCTGTGAGTGGGGTGTTAAAGTCCCCTACTATTGTTGTATTATTGTCAATGTGTTCCTTTAATTTTGTTATTAATTGGCTTTATTTGACTGCTCCCAAGTTAGAGGCATAAATATTTACAATTGTTAGATCTTCTTGTTTGATAGACCCTTTAATTATGATATAGTGTCCTTCTTCATCTTTTATTACAGTCTTCGGTTTAAAATCGAGTTTGATATAAGGATGGCTACTCCAGCTTTCTTTTGATGTCCATTACAATGAGAACTCCACCCCCTCACTTCCAATCTGGAGGTGTCTGCATCTAAAAGGAGGCTCTTGTAAGCAGCATATCAATGGGCCTTTCTTTTTATCCATTCTGATGCCCTATGTCTTTTGATTGGAGCATTTAGTCCATTTACTTTCAGGGTAATTATTGAAAGATATGAAGTTAGTGCCATTGTATTACCTTTGTAAAGTTGCTGTTCCTGTAGATTTTCTCTGTTCCTTCCTGGTCTTTGTTCCTTTTGGGCTCTCTTCACTCAAAGCATCCCCTTTAATATTTCTTGCAGTTTAGTGTTGATGAATTCTTTTAATTTTTGTTTGTCCTGAAAACTCTTTATCTGTCCTTCTATTCTGAATGACAGCCTTGCTGGATAAAGTATTCTTGGCTGCATATTTTTCCCATTCAGCTTGTTGAATATATCATGCTAGTCCTTTCTGATCTGTCAGGTCTCTATGGATAGGTTTGCTGCCAGCCTTATGTTCTCCCCTTGTAGGTTAAGGATCTCTTGTCCTGAACTGCTTTCAGGAATTTCTCTTTGTCTTTAAAATTTGCAAGTTTCATTATTATGTGTGGAGGTGTTGACCTATTTTTTTTTAACTTTGGACCATTTTATTTTTTTTATTATTAACATATAATGTATTATTTGTTTCATGGGTACAGGTCTGTGATTCACCAGTCTTATACAACACACAGTGCTCACCACAACACATATCTTCCCCAATGGGTGTTGACCTATTTTTATTAATTTTGAGGGGGGTGGTTCTCTGTGCCTCCTGGACTTACATTCCCAGATTAGGGAAGTTCTCAGCTATAATTTGTTCAAATAAAACTTTGTCCCTGTCTCCCACTCTTCATCTTCTGGGACCCCTATTATCTAGATATTATTTCATTTTATGGAATCACTGAGTTCTCAAAGTCTCCCTTTGTGGTCCATTAGTTGTCTTTATCTCTTCTTTTCAGCTTCCTTATTTTCTATCATTTTGTCTTCTGTATCACTGACTCTCTCTTCTGCCCCATTTAGCCTCACTGTTAAATCCTCCATTTGTGACTGCATCTCAGTAATAGCATTTTAATTTTGGCCCGATTAGATTTTAGTTCTTTTATTTCTACAGTAAGGGATTCTCTAGTGTCTTCTATGCTTTTTTCAAGCCCAGCTGGTATCTTTATAATCATTGTTTTAAATTCTAATTCAGTCATTTTACTTATATCTGTATTGATTAAATCCCTGGCAGTGAGTATTACCACCCCCTGTTCTTTCTTTTGGGGTGAATTTCTCCATCTAGTCTAATCATTTTGTCCGGAAAAGAGAGGAGGAAAGGAAAAAAAGAAAAAAAAAAAACAACTCAGTAAAAACAGCAACAACAACAAAAGTTTCAAGAAGTGTTTCTGCTGAATGCTGTGTACACTCTGGTGTTGTGTTTTGGCTGCTCTCTCCCACTGGACCTTCTTCTAGAGTTCCTCCTTGATTGTAGTGCAGTGTTTGAACTTTAAGTAGGTGTGCTTTGATTTGTTTGTCAAAATAAGCCTCGCATCTGCCATGTTCTCTCCCTCCAACTGTGCAGATTGTTTCCTTAATCCTCAGATCGCCTTCCTTGTTGTTCAAAACAGTTGAATGTTGACCTAGCTTTTGGAGATCAGGAGCATCCAAGAGAAGCACTTCTGACATGAAGGAGAATTCTGGAGAGCAAGAACTGAGGCAAGAAGAAATTTTCTTGCTCTATTCATGTACTCTCACTGTGCCCTGAGGCAGAGGTCAGAGACCTGCACAGGCAATGCTTGGTGGTACAGACCACTAGGATTTAGCGACAAGCCAAGCACTGCCAATAGGATCTCCCGCATCCTTTTCATCTTCTTTATCTGTTCATCTATCGATGGATGCTTGGGTTGTTTCCTTATCTTGGCAATTGTAAACACTGTTGCAATGAACATAGGGGAGCATATATCTTTTCAAATTAGTGTTTTCATTCTTTGGGTGAATACCCAGTAGGGGAATTACTGGATCATATGGTAGTTCTATTTTTAATTTTTGAGGAACCTACATACTGTTTTCCACAATGGCTATTCCAGTTTGCATTCCCACTAACAGTGCACGAGGGTTCCCTTTTCTCCAGATCCTCGCCTTGCCAACACTTGTTATTTCTTGCATTTTTGATTCTAGCATTTCTGACAGGTGTGAAGTGATATTTCATTGTGTTTTAATTTGCAATCCCCTGATGATTAGTGATGTGGAGCTTCTCCTCATGTGTTTGGGCCATTTGCATGTCTTCTTTGGAAAAATGTCTATTCAGATCCTCTGCCCATTTTTAATTGGATTATTTGGGGTTTTGTGTGTGTGTTGTGTAAGTTCTTTATATTTTGGATATTAACCCCTTATGAGATATAGCATTTGCAAATATTTTCTCCCATTCAGTAGGTTGTTTTGTTTTGTTGATGGTTTTCTTTGCTGTGCAGAAACCTTTTATTTTGGTGTAATGCCATTTGTTTAATTTTGCTTTTGTTTCATTTCCCTTGCCAGAGGAGACATATCTAGAAAAATGTTTCAATAGCCGCTGTCAAAGAAATTACTGCCTCTTTTCTTCCAGGAATTATATGGTTTCAGCTCTCATGTTTAAACCTTTAATCCATTTTGAATTTATTTTTATGTATGGTGTAAGAAAGTGGTGTAGTTTCATTCTTTTACAGGTAGCTGTCCATTTTTCCCAACACCATTTACTGAAGAGCCTTAGCTCATTTAATTCTTAAAATAATCTCCTCAGAAAGCTACTATTGTTCTCATTTCACAGATGAGAAAGTTGAGACACAGAAAAGCTATAATCAAAGTCAACTAGCTAATAATTAGCAAAGTCAGGATTTAAACTCAGATTTGATTCCAGGCTCTTCCTATGGCCCAGGACTATCTCTTCCCATTTCTTTCCTGGCTTCTGAAATGCTCCATAAGTCTCTCCCTCCCTGGAGGGCTCCTGGAAGTGAAACGCATTCATTTATCTCATGAAGGACAGTGTCTTGAATGACCCATCAGACACTAGGACTGAGACTCATTTAGTGTTATTATTAATTTCCTTCATAACCTTGGCCAGCTCCTTAAGTTGCCTGGGCCTCAGTTTTCTCAACTGTAAAATGAAAGGAGAGAACTAGATGAAACTTCCAGCTGTAAAATCAGTGACTGCATTCTGTTCACTCACTCCATTTCCCAGTGGGCATGTCTCCTCATCCTGTGGGCCGCTCACAACTCACTAGTAGGGTGCCCATTCTCTGACCACCCGAACTAGAAGTACGCTCCATTCCCACACCACCTACTGCTTATTGTCCATTTTACTCTTTTTTGCCTCATCTTTTTCATTCTCCTTCCATATCTTATCTGAATTTAACTAAATTCCTCAAATATTTTTGTTTATTTCTTTTAAAAAATATTTTTATTTATTTATTCGGGGGGGGAGAGAAGCAGCACATGAGCAGGGGGAGGGGCAGAGGGAGAAGCAGACTCCTTGCTGAGCAGGGAGGCAGATGTGGGGCTTGATACCAGGACCCTGGGATGATGACCTGAGCTAGGGGCAGACGCTTAACTGACTGAGCCACCCAGGTGCCGTGATTTTTGTTTATTTCTTTAACTTCTATATAGTATTCAAATTTATGAGTAAATTACAATTTATTTTCTAATTCCCCCATAAGAGGCAGTTGGTTGTTTCCATTTTTCACAAATGGTGCTGCAACTAATATTCTTTTACTTGCCTTCTTGCGTACATGTGCAAGAGATTCTCTAGAGTGAATGTCTAGAAATGGAATTACTGAGTCATAGGGTTTGTGCATTAGATATTGCCAAATTGTTCCCCAATGTGGTAGTACCAACATGTTTCCATTTGTAATGTGTAAGCATTCTGTCTCCCATATCCTCACCAATACCTATCAAGCTTAATTTTTTTTCCAAACTAACATTTTGACTGTATATGTCTCACAGCACTGACCACTCTCTTCTTTATATTTGTATATATGCTACCTCCCCTACTGGATGGTAACTTTATGAGGGCAGAATCTTTGCTTAGCTCATTTTTATATTCTTCCCACAAGATTTATTGAGCTTAATAAGTATACCATAAAGAGTTATGAACAAAAAAATAAGCAGAATTAATTAATTCTGACCCAAAGAAATGGGGAGTTCCATGCGGCAGGGATAAGGTGTTCTATCTCTATTAATACGGGGTAAAGATATGGGCAGGGAATCCCCATCAGCTGCCTAGAGGGCTGCAGAGTGGTCACAACTGGCCTACAGACTGAAGGTTTCAAGATCTATAGTGGACTATCACCAACCCTGGGAGATCCCAGGTTTAGATCATTTTTTTAACATGATATTCATCAAATATTTATTGATTGTTGTGAGTGGCTAATTTCCTAGTCTCTGGGGCCAGCTTTATTATGTACCAAGAGGGATGTTTCTAAATGGAACTCCCCCACCCCTGGCCCCACCTCATTACTAAGAGTTGAGTAGAATCCATGTGTCCTTTGGACTAGGGTGCTACATGACCTATGGTAAATGCCTCCCCTTTTTGTCACCCTAGCAGTTCCTGGCTGACTCATTTTCTAAATAAGCCACTTGTGGTTTTTGGTCTGACATCACATGTGGAAGAATGAGTAATTTTTTAAGAACCAGAACTATATTCAATCAGAATAAGATACATTGTGTATGTTACTCATGGTTCTAGGACAAGGGGTCAACACTGATACAAGTTCTCTGACCTTCTCCCACTGCTCCTTTCCTGGGGCCAATGGATAGAGAGAAGATATAGGAAGGAGGAAGGTATGGGTGCGAAGAATTTTTGTGTATATTTCTTATTTTGCTTTCACATTATGTACAATTTAATAAAATTATATCTTGTGTCCTTTGCTAGATTAAATAAAAATATAGCAAAGTTGCCAGGGCCATGAGTTAAGCTGCTATACTGCTTGGGTTCAAATCCCGGCTCCACTGCATGCCAGCTGGGTGAATTTGAGCAAGTTATTGAATCTTGATGTGCCTCCATTGCTTCATTTATAAAACAGTAATAGTACCTCTAATATAGGATTCTTGGAGGGAAGAAATGAATTGATACATGTTAAGTGCTTAGAATGGTGCCTGAAACTTAGTAAGCACTATGAAAGTGTTAGTAAACAGTTTTTGACTCTATCACAATGTTTATGCTCATAGTAAGTGCTCAATAAACGCTTTGATGAAATGAATGCATTCTACTAAACATTTCTAGGATCAGGGGGACAGAAGTGACCACAAGTGGCAGACCCTTGGTTGAAAATAGAAGGAACCCTGAAGATCAATTCCCTGGAGCATAGGGAGTTCCCTGCTCCCCACCTTTTTGCTTGGTTTAATAGTTTGTTCCCCAGTTATGTGTGTTTTGAGGGAGGAGGGCTGCCACCTCCCCCTGTCCACCCCTGGAGCCACTCAATGGGAAGTTCTACTTCCTGTTTTTTAAGTGTAAGAAGAAGGTACAGTTCTGTATCCTTGAACCCTGAAATCATGGGCTGAGTTAGAAAGGAGACCCTGGTGCCAGAGAACTTCACTCTCTGGCCTCTCAGTATCTATTGTTGGTGAGGAGGGTTAGCAAGATAGTGGCATTTGGCTGAGTGTTATTTTGTCGAATGAGGATGGGTATGTGATGGAAATTAGATAGATATAACATTAACACACTGGTTTCCATGTATTAGTGCAGATGTGGTGCTTATCTTCACAGGACTTGTGGTCTTCAGGAACTACTCTTGTGTGAGCTGTGAAGAAGCCAGAGTGAAGTCCCTTGGAGCCCACCCTCAATCGCAGACCTCTTTAGGATGCCTGAGGCCAGGCTTGTAGGACTCCACTCATCAGACCAGTTGGTCCAGCCTCATTGGCACCACCATGTGGCTTTAGCTGAGAAGCTTGATGGACCAGACAAGGAGGTCTAACTTGGCTGCCACAGGAACAAGGGTGCTATGCTTACTAGAAAGGCTACAAATTCAGTAAAATTGGTAGAAATGCCGAGTTACCAAAGGAAGTTCAGTCGTCCTTCAGGAAACATTCACCAGGAGATGTCAGGAGGCCCAGCATAAGTGACATCTAAAGGACAGCCATACTCTCAACCACTTGCAAATAGCCACTCACACATAAACACATTCACAAACATACCGGCACAAACAGCTTCACTCTCCTAGATATTTTCCCTTCCCTATACTTGCAAGCACACACATATGCCTCACATATACTCTCTCAGCCAAAAGGGTAGGCCTAGGGGAAACCTCATGGCTGAATCAAATGCTGGTTAATGCTGCTGCTTTTATTACACCAAAGGTCTTAACATTTATTTGGAGATGAACACAAAACTTGGCATACTGCTGTTACAGTGGCATGCATTCTCTACAGTGCAGCTTCGGAGCTCGAGATCACTGCAGCACGCACATAAGAACTGCTCTCCAGAGAAGAGAAAAGGTGGTGGTGGGGAGAACTGCAGATCCTTGCCCTCTCAATTATCAACAGACTAAAGGTGCTTTACCATGATAGCAGTCGAGGAGTCTCTTGTTTTGGGCAAGTGTGTTTTAAACAGCTAAACAGCTATGACAAGGGATCCAAGTGGGTAGGTTCCTAACACTTAGAGCCAAGAGCATTTCTGGGTAAGTATATGCTCTCCAAACAGGCAGCACTGACTAAAGCGGGGGCATGCTTAGCACTGCATCTGAGCTAGGTAAAGCTACCAAGAGTCCTCAGTGAAGGGAATCCTGGTTTCATGAAGAAGAATAAGACATGAGGGCACTGTCACAATAAGGCCACTAAACTCACAGCAAACGATGACCTCAGAGGAAGCTCGCAGGACTACAGGAAAGCAGCTCTATTCTCTCTGATATCTGATGCCCCTTGCTGGTTAGGCACCTGCCCTGAGACTTTCACATGGTCTTTTCTGAGCTGCACAATATCACTTAGCACAACGGAGCAGAGGAAGGGACCACACACATCAAGGTCATGGGACATCACCAAGGGTGGCTGACTATTGGCAAATGTCTCAGATGCCTTTCCCGGTTGGGCTAGGTGTCCCCGTGTATCTGGAGAGCTAATCTGAAAATAGGCTGGCAAAGGACTTCCTCAAGCTCCGGATGGTCTCCGCTTTGGCTTCATCCTCATTGGCTGAAGACCGGAAGAAGGAGGACTCAGAGAAGCTGAAGGCATTTGTCAGGGACTGCGACTTGCTTGAAGATAAAAACCAGAGAGAACGTGAGAGGGGGTGTTCCCAGTGAGGCAGGGAAAGACGATGACATGAGGATACACAACCGAACCCCCATTCCCACCCCAGGGAGACCAGGGTGATGGAGGAGAAAGCCACAGTGGAGTGCTGCCAGGACCCGGGGAGGCCCCTGTGCTATTATCTCACCTTTGGTGCTGCTAAAACAGGAAAGGATGGGGGCAGTGTGGGAGCGAGGGAGAAGGGGAAAAAGAGAAGGGAAAGAGAGAGGAGTCACTCAAAGGCTGCTTCTTATACTTAATGCTAAACTAAAGGGCGCACAGGCTACATTTCAGAGGTCCCAACTAATCTAGAAATCTCACACCCTTCCCTTCTGATGAAATATAGCAACCAGGGGACCACAGACTCTTTGCACTCTCTTTTCCATTAACTGTCAGTGGTAAAACCAGCATCAGAAGACCTGGGTCAAAGTCTTGGATTTGCCCTTCACTCACTGTTGTGCTTCTCTGGGACTTGGTTTCTCATTTGTGATGTACAGAGGTTTCGTAAAATGCTCTCTAGGCCTTTTCAGGTCTTTATACTCTGCTTATTTCCTCTGATTCCAATTAAACTTGGAATAAACCAAGGCCTTAAGTTACCTGCTCTTAAAATGGACATGACCATCCTTTGTAGCCTTCCTCAGAAAAGCCCTAATATGAGGTCTGTGCAGTTCAGGGTATCCAGGGGCAAAAGAGATACATATCTGGTACACACAAGGACATTAGGCAGTTTTCTAATTAAAAACCCAAATCACACACATTTTAGGAACCAATTTTTTCCCTGAGAGACTAGGGATCCAGAGGGAAAAACTGTGAAGACAAGAAGGTCGAGGGGAGGCCAAGCCCAGTATTTGAGAAGAGAATACAAGGTCTGGCGTCTCCAGTGGTCTGCCCTGTCTCCTTGACTTTCACTGTCTCTTTCCTGATGATTTCTGGCTGTAGAAGACTTCTCCTGAAGTTTTAGGGCTCCCAGCCCTTCTCTACATTTGGGGTACAGCCCCCAAAGCTCCCTTCTACAGGAGTGTGAGCAGTTTCTCTCCTGCAGTGACTGTGAACAGATGCCCTTTAGGGTTGGCGATGAGCCCCAATATGCTGGGTTTTGGGAGGGAGGGCCCCTTCTGCATGCACAGGCAGGGACACCAGCTATAAGCCTCCTGCTTGTTGTTAGACACTGGCTCTGTATAACGACTTCAGCCCAAAGGCTGTGGCAACCCAAAGACCTGCTTTCACACTGGGGGTAGCTAATGAGAAGGCAGGAGAGATTTTAAAAGTTAGCATGCAGAAAACAATTGGATTAAGGGTAGGTTATGGGTCAGGTGAGATGTGAAATGTGCCACTGGCCAGAGCTGGGGAGCAGGAGTCGGTGGTGCTCCTCCAGTCACGAGGGCTGGGAGACCCAGAGAAAGTGGTCATCTGGACTACTTGAGCCTGTATCCTGGCTCTGCCACTAACTAGCAGAGTGGTTTTGAGGAAAAAATTAATCAAATCTCTCTGAGCAGTTTACTCATCTATATAATGACTAGACCATGTCTAAGGTGGCCTCCTTTTCTCCCTCCCTGAGGAGTCCTATCACCTCACTCTGAGAAGCACTGATGGGTCACTCCCATCCCTGCAAGGCTACAGCTGTTTCTGTTGACAGTGATGACAGAGGCCCATTTGGGGACAGTGGAAAGAGGCATCTCTGGTTCTAGAGGAGAGGGTAGAACTAACCACCATCCACACCCAGGTGCTGTCCATCCCAAGTACAGCTTTACTGTTTTCCAGCGGCCCTCAGTTCTTCCTCTGAAGCAGGACAGTGTGTTGGGGGCTTCTCGGGTGTAAGGAAGCCCAAGAAGATGGAGTTCCTCAGAGTATCTATCTGGGCCCTGCTCTGATGACCACACCAGAAACCGACATCCTCTGACAAAGCTGAAGGTAAAAAGTTGAAATGGATTTAACTACTTCCCCCTTTTCCTTCTGGGCAGCCTTGCTGATTGCATACCCTAAATTGTGAGTCAGAGGCAGGAAAGAGGATTTTTTTTTTTTTTTTAATTTTAAGAGAGAGAAGAGCGCGAGCGCACGCGCGCACACACACACATACACATAGAAAAGGAATGGAAAAAAAGAGTGGGAGACAGGATTAAAAAAAAAAAAAAGAAACAACAACCCTAAGCTAATATAAGAATAGGAAAGGGGCAGTGACTCTGCCTTATTGGCAATCCCCAGGAAGAAAGGGGAGGGCCTGAGCTTCTAGCTAGACCTTAGACTTTCACTTCCTTCTTTTCTACCCTCCCCAATCAACCCCCAACCATGCCCCTAACCAAAAAAAACAAAAAACAAAAAAAAAAAAACAAAAAAAAACCCAAAACCAATACCCAAAAAAAGCCCCACAAAAATATCTGTGGAGAAAGCCTGATTGAAGGTGCTTTCTAGCAGCTCTGGAGCCTAAGGCCCGTGAGGAGGGGCAGGAAGAGGGGAGGGGAAGGAGCTGCTGAGTTGTCTCTTACTTGAGTTGTGGGTGAGGCTGGGGCTTCTGTGGTGGAGCAGCCGGGGGTGGCTGGGCCTCTGCCAGGGAGCTGCTGCTGGAAGGTGCATCTCCGTGGGTGGTGGAGGAAGAAGAGGAGGAGGAGGAAGAGGAGGAAGGTGGCAGTGATGGTCCAGGGGGAGGCCGGCGTGGAGGCAGCACCTTGCCTGGGGGTTGCATTCCTTGGGGTTGCCCAGGGCCCCCTAGGTTCAGTACAAGAAAAACTTCATAATTTAACCATATCAAAGGGTTTCCTTATTAGAATCTACGTGTTAAAGGGTGAGATTAAGTTAATCACCAAAATGTTAAGCTCTATTACAAGAAGCCACCTGCAGCTCTGTCCTGCTCCAGAGCCAGTCCCTGGTTTCCCTCATACATCTGCCACTACTTGCTCTTCCTCAGAGACACAGCACCTCAGGCACAGCGGAAGTCAGGAGGACAAGGAAGAAACCATGGGATGAACAGCCCTGATCAGAAGCAAGCTCTTGTACAGAAGGCCCCCTAGACCAGAGGGACCCCACCCCTTTTCCCCAGAGGTTCCTCAGGTATAGGGCAACCTGCCCCACAGTTTACTAGAAGGTCTTGAGTTCCACACTGTAGATGCAGTACAAGGCAGTGGAAAGAGCACAGGTCTGGGAATCAGAAAGTCAAGACACAGTCTATCAGTGACTCCCTGAGCAAGTCAGCAAACTTCTCTGGGCCTTGGTGTTTACAACCATAAAACTGTGAAAAAGTGATCCCTAGTCTTAGTTGTCTTTCAAGAAGGTAATGTTTCAAAGATGTTAATGGACAAGAAAGTTCTTTAAAAAGTATTGTGTGCTTTATGATCATTAATGATCACAGACTTTGTTTTTACAGAGCTGGGCCTTGTTGGGCTCCTGACCCGCACGTGTCTGATTGCCATGCCCCGCCCCACCAGAGCTTCATATTAACATTAACTCAAGCACACGACTAGGGGGAATCTTCTGTTTCCTTGTGCTCTTTTGCCTCTTAGTACCATCCTCAGGGGGCTCCACTCCCTCCCCCGTGTGTGTGGTGAAATTCTCCAGAAATCCAAGTCCTATTCTCCCGTGGGGATGTTGAGGGCCCCATCCCACAAAGAAGCAGCCCCCCACCTCCACCTCACCCCCAAAAGGACCAGGATACCATTCTCTCAGCATGAGACAGAAAACCATCTGGTGGCCTGGAGGGGGAAAAGGCCATCCTTCCTCTGGGGGTTGTCAGGCAGTAGGTGTGATACCTGATTGCTCAGATTTTGCTAAGGAGGGGTTCCTGCAGTCCAAAGTCAAAAGATGTCCTCATCAGTGCATTCTGACTAGTGGAAATGATGCATAATTGGCCTGAGAGATCCAATTACTCAAGTCTCATTCCCAGCATCTACATTCATGGGCTGGCTGGAAGGAGTAGGCTTATAGAAACTCAAGAGCAGCTAAGAGTTGTGTTGTAATTTAGTGTCCTAGAAACACCAGAATACCTATACCCTCTGGAGAGAAAGAATTATACATCTACGCCGCTGTGCATCCATGATTATCAGCCCATCTCCCTACTACATGGCGTGGGCTCCACTGTATCAATTACCAATGAATACCAGAGTTAGTTTTACATAAACAAATACATAAATGGACTTTTGGATTGAAAACTTGAAGTTCCAAGTTCAAATCAGATAACCAGTGAAGATGAAGGCGACAGATCAGCATAGTTCACGTTAGCCAGTTTTTGCCTCTTCCCAAGTTTGGCTTCATCTTGTAAAGTACAGCAGGTTGATAGCTCAGCCTCTTACACCAGGAACCTGAGTTCTTTCCGACTTGTACAGAGATGCTTGAATAGCCAGAAACTTTACAACTTAACACTGAAGACAGATATAACTTTTCCTTTATTGCACATTAAGCTGTACAAGAGAGTCACAAAGAGAGGTACTTAAATCACACTTCCAGCATTGGCTGAGGTTCTCCCAGCTGGATCGGTACAAAAAAAGGGGACAACATGAGAAAAGAAATGGGTACAAAACACCTGAACAGCAACCCTATACTGTGACATGGATGTCCCCCAGGCCACAGAGTTGTCCCTTAGCATGCTGCCTGAGGGCCATGATAGTCAGGTTACGCTGCCTGCTTGCATTTGGCAGTAGGAGCCCTAGTCAGTTTCTCCCCCACCTGAGAAACTTTGGCTAACACCACCCTGGAGCCTGACTGAATTCAAATGGCAACGTTGTATTTGTGGCTCACAAACGTCACATGAAAAGCACCTGGATGTTCACACTGATAACATGCAGAGAAGCAACACCACCATCAGCTCACCACTCGGACAAAAAATAAAAATAAAAAATAAAAATGCATTCCTCCATTCTGGGAAATGTTGCTTTATTCCTTTCTACCATTTCATCAGATTGGGAGGTATTTAAGGACCTGATTCTTATGCAACCCACCTGGAAGTGCATAAATGCATTTATGTATATATTTACAACAGATCGACCACCATCACCATCTAAGGAAGGGATCACAGATGAGAACACTCACACTCAGTGCATTTCCCTGTAGCCTCAGAATTTGCCAGCAACCAAAGGAGAAACTAGGGCATGTGCCCTTGACACATACATCGTACTATCAACACTATTTATTCCTCAGACCTGGAATCCAGGCTGGTAACATATCAGTATGGAAGTGAGAGGAACGTAACAGTAGAGCTAGAAGCACTTCTTTAAAGTGCAAACTGCTGGCATGAACTCCCACGGACCACAGCGCTAGAGGAGAACGCTCAGTGCCCGTCCCAGCCTGGCTAGGAGATGGCGAGATGAGGCACTGACGCTGAGGCCTGCTTTAATTAACTGCCTCATCACTGTCCAGGAACCACGTGTCAGAGGAAAGAGGACTAACTGGCTGAAGACAGATATACTCTTTCTTCAAGAGCCATGGCTGTGGAGCCTCTGCCCCAAACACACACGAGCTAAAATCAGAGACAGTTCTTCCCAGGAAAGATAAAACTCCTCATTCTCTGGCCTCTGGAGGGCTCGTGTAACAGCTGAAAATGAAAGCAGGAGTCCACCTCAGAGTTCTGTAGGCAGTGTACCCACTCTGTGAAATGGGACATTTTGGTTTTTGTCTCATGATTGCCTAGGGAGAGGCCAAGAGCAGAATGGTCAACTCCTTCTCAGACTTTCAGGAGCTTCCTGCATCCTATGTCCAAAATTGCTAAAGAATCATCTCTGTACATAGGTCAGGCTTTAGGGAATACAAAGCAGCCTCAGTTCCACAGAAGCGCATAATATGGCCAATTCAGAAACAGCAACAAAGAAGAAACAACTTAGGGGGACTGAGATCAACACACAGAAAATACTCACAAGTTCACTTTGATATTGCACATCAGCGGCCCCATTTTTTTTTTTTTTTGTCTAATCTCGTAGCTAATTAGTTAATAATAAAAAAGAAGGTACACTGGGATGTAAAATACAGAACACATTCCTGGAAATAGCTTGTTCTTTATATTTCATGTCATCACTAAAAACACAAGAGCTCTACAGGCACAGCCAGCCTATTCACATAAACTCAAACTGCACCAAATTTTAGCAAATGGAGAAAAAGGTGGATGCCTTCAGATTCAATGGATGAAGCAATGGAAATTAGACCTTGAAAATCTCTTAAACTTCTATCTATTTACCCTAGTCATGCAGAAAGGAAGCAAAAAGCACAATTCATTGAAGATCCCAAGCACACTCATGGAGGTAAGCAGGGGGTGGGGGGGCGCTTTAATCTGAGCCTGGGGGCGGGGAGAGAAGGAGAGGAGTTGGGTTTTATTTTTGTGGTCTTTGTTTCTCCCCTGTCCATCCCCCCAGTCCTATTTCACCCCACATTATGTAATACTTTAAAAAATACTATCAAACCACCCAGAAGATAGAGTCACACTGGACTTGGGAGAGGCACAATTCTTTTGTACACTGTTGACAAACAGCCCTGGAATCACAAGTTATACAGAGAAACGTAAGTGAGCATTACAAGCACGAACAGGAACAGGTAAACAACCAGACAGGGGAGCTGACACTGCATAGGAAAACACAGTCCAGTCAGCATTGAAAGAACGCAGAAACGGCACCAATGGGAGGGTCTGTTGCTCCCCTCCCCGCTTTCCTTTCTTCCCTTGTTTGTTTTTGGCTTAAGATTTCTGCTTTGAAAAATGAACTACCAATCACTTTAAGAAGCTTGGACTTGTTTTGGCCCTACTGCAATGCCATTACAGTCGAGAATATACTGTAAACAACCTTGGGGGGCTGGCCGCTGAGGTGGGGTCTTGCTCGAGTCCGGATCCTTAAGTGTTCCACTCTGGAAGACAAAATGCAAAAGAGATAAAAACAAAACTCCGAACAGATTCCAAAGAGAAACTGTGGCTCCGTGGCATGGGTACAGTGGGATCTGATGGGGATCATGGGGTCCAGCCTAGAGGCTTCTGCTGTTCCAGAAACACCTCTGGGATATTGCTGGGGCACAGGTCTAGGCAGTCTGGGGCTGATAGGCATTGTCTGAGACCCCCTAAACCCTCCCTCTTAGACTTATTCTGTCTAGAAGTTTTGAGTCTTCTAACAACACCTGGTTTTTTCTCTGGCAGCTACCCGCTGTCCAGTTCCCCGTCATACTCACAGACCCAGCATCCTGAAGGAAAGGGAGGATCAACACCAAACTCCAGAGAGTGGGTTGGGCTTTAGGTGATTGCAGGGGCCCCAGGGTAGGGGCTGGACCAGGTGATAGGCCCAGACTTCTCTCACTTCCCTTGTGTAGTTAACTCTGGGGTAGGATCAGCTCTGGGGCTGGCTCTGGGGTCAGATCCACTCTTTGGGGTATGCTGGAACTCCAATAGGGAAGGACTTGAAGAAGGGTGCAGTCATCTGTTTCCCCCAAACCCCCCTTACCCAGAGGAAAAGAATAAGATGTTAATGCTTGTAAAAGTGCTCAAGGCCAAGCTGTTTTTCCTTCTCAAATAGCATAAATGAATTTTATCCAACAACATGGCTCCACTCCCATGCTTCCTCTCCTCCCAGCTATCATTCTGATTATGCCCTGACAGGATCAAAGATGCATGTGACTTCAGTTTGTCTAACATATGAATTAAAGGCAGTGAGCACGTGGAGCTTAAATTCAGTGCAAGGGAAATGCTCTATAAAGCCTAAGCATTGCCAAGTGTGCCAATGTTGATGTCACAGAGGGAGCTGAAGGGGCAAGGCTGTGAAATGGGCTGAGTATGTCTTCAGCATTCTCCCACTTCCTCTTTCAGTGCTTCCCTTCCTCGTGACGTGCCCCTCAGCCCTATTCCCACGTGAAAACTGTTTTTCCTGTTCCCCATTTCCTACGGACCTTCCATTCTCACCATCAGTCTCCTCTCCTGCCTGTGAAGGCTTGTTTTTAGCTCCACTCAAGGAGAGCTGAAGTATTACCCTCTCCAGTGTCATGGTCTTTAACAACATTACCTAAAACTATCCTACTAAGAGGAATTGGGGCAGTAGGAGGCAGGGGACCTTTGAAACGTCAGAGGGTGCCTGTTCTATCTACGATCCTCGCCCTCTCACAGATCACAGCAAGCACACCAATACTTCCCCTCTCCTTCTTCCAAGCACCGATATGGGATCCACAGTGCTTGATCTGAGCTCTGACACCGAAATACCCATACACAATACACCAGCTGGAGACCATGCCATCCATTCAACAGTGAGACCTGTCAGCTTTTCCCTCTCAACATCTAAGATTCACCACCTTCTCCTGATCATTGCTGGTCAAGCCTGTACTATATCTTGCTTAGACTACTAGACTACTACTATTACTACTATACTACTACCAGAATAGTTTCCTCATGCTTTAGTCTTCTCTCTCTCCAATCTATCCTTTCTGTGCCTACCTACTGTCCTCCTATACTCCTTCCCTAATTGTGTCACTTTACTGCTCTAATAACTTATAGCTAACATTATGTATGTACCAGGGAACATGATGGACACTTTGATAAATTATTGCAAACCTCATAAGACCTCTATGAGGTAGATGCTATTATTATCAACATACCTAATTTTTAGACAAAGAAACTGAGGTCCAACTAATTCAGGGAATTCACCCAGGGTTAGAGAGTAAAGGCAGATGCAGCTGGGCTGTGAGGCTAGGCAACCTGATGCTCACATTTTCTTCCCATTGCCAACAGGATGACAATCATATCCCTCAGGCTGACATCTAAAACTTGCTTCAGTATGGTTGGAATTGATCTTCCTGGCCTTCTCTCTCTCTCATGTCCTAAACACAGTTGCTCCCTCCAGGCCCAGCCCCTCACTCCTTATTCTCTAGGGTAGGCCACACCATGTTACCCTCCAGGAATACCGTTTCACCTGTTCTAGCAATCCCATCCAATACATCCTAGACATCTAAGTCACTTTCTACCTCATCCATGAAATCTTCCCTTCTGACTGCCCCCTTTGACTGTGATCTCCTCTCTAAAATCCTGAAACAGCACTTAGGAGACCCAAGAGGATCTTCATAGTGAGGTGTTGTGATCCTAAAGACGGAATGATGCTCCCAAGAAGACTGACAGATCCTTCGGGGCACAGACTATGCGTCTTCATCTTCTCATGAATTCCTAACAAATGCAATGCCCCTTGTTTTCAAAGAAAAATAGGGATATATGGCCTGGAACAGGAACTATTTATTAAAAAAGTTAAAACAGTTAGAATTAGGAATATTTTGGAAAATTCAAGACTATCATCATTTTACCAATACCATCAAACACAGGGCTGAGTATATAAGAGGTCCTTAATAAAAGCTTGTTAAATAAATGAACATGTAGTACAATAATGGTGAAAATCCAAAAAGGACTACAGTATAAGTCTTTAAGAGAAAAATGTTGTTAAATCATAGAAGTTAAACCATGTTGTATTTGATATCCACTCCAGGGAGCAGCTCTGAAAATGGTCAGGTTAGGGAATTAAACTTGAGGCCTGCTATATGTGCTATATGTTAGATGCAGAAGGTAAAGTTAAAACAAGCCTCAAAGAAGCAGAAATTGCTTCCATCAAGACTGCCTAACCCAGGGACACTTTAGGTCCAGGACTTCTTTCTCACTGTGATCTCTTCTTTCTCTTGACCTGGTTGCCAACTAGTGAAGTCGGGGGCCAGGATATAGTGTTTGATAATGTGTGCACAGATAACAGGGTGGCTTTTCTACCTGTGCTTCTGACATGCTAAGACTGGGCTGGGCATCAGACCCACCCCCAACACACATACACATACACTGCTCCCTAGGTCTCCAGCAGCAAGTCTTTAAGATTGGGCAGCAGAGTGACTAAGGAATTTGGGCCTGTGGGCTGGGAAGACCTCGGATTCAATCCAGATCTGCCATGCACCAGCTTTGCGACCTTGGGCAAGTTATTTCACCCCTCTGTACCCACCTTTTTTCACAAGGTTTCTGTGATGTGAAGTGAGATTATCTATCTATCTATCTATCTATCTATCTATCTACCTACCTACCGACCTACCTACCTACCTATTCATCTATCTAGATATCTATAAGCATCTGGCCCCAGTAGGTGCTAAGTAAAATGCAACAGATGAAGGTGATATTGATGAGGAATTTCCTCTGAAATTCTGTTGTTAACCAAGTCTTACCTCCATGATGGAATACCCCCTGCAGTGCTCTATTCCTAGGCTTCAGAGAACTCTATTTAGTTGTGATAGTAAAGCCTCCTCTGGTCTCCCTGACAAGCTATCACTGTTATGGTTTCTCATTGCCTGAGAATCATACTCAGATGAAAGACAGCAAAATTCACACAGTCATTAGACTGTCTCTTGCCACTCTCCTTTCCTGGGGCCTCACCCCAAACCACTGATGGCTGCCAATCAACTCAGACATTGGTCAGGAACAGCTTAAGATGTTCTCCTCCAAGAGAATTGTTATTTTTAGATAGGGTTATGGAAGACCATATAACAAGAGAGCAGAACTAGGGCCAATGGGCAAAAGCTCCAGAAAGATAGAATTTTAGTTATGGGAAGAACTTTCTATAGTAAAATCAGTGGAAGAGGCTATCTTGGAGGTGGGTGTATTCATGCAGAGGCTAGAGAATTAGGACAAAGATAATGTAGAGAATATTCCTTCGCTAAATATGAGATAGATTAGGTGAACACTATGGTTCCTTCTATCCTGACAATTTATGATTCAGGGGTGGAGGGACACTTTAAAATCCCATAGATTAAGCTTTAATGGTAGAACTCCGGATACTCATTGGAAAAGCTGACAGGGGTAATCATACCAGTGAAGGCTGGCCCTGGCTCTCCTCAGCCTTAGAAATATATAAATAAGACATGGATGAACTGAGCCCAAAAGTTCCCTTCCAAAAGCTTCAGAGGAAGAGCTCCCAGAGGCAGTCCTTTGAGCTGGAGCCTGGGAATATGCCTTGGCCACCCTTGTCTGGCGCCTAGGGAGCTTCACCCTTTCCTGGCTCCACAGAGGTTGTGGACTGAAGACTTCCCAGGGACTATGAGGGGTAGGAGAAGAGTCCCCTAGGACTACCCGTTGCTAGGCTGAGACTCTCTGGCTCCACCCACAAGCCATCCATCTGTTGGGGCTGAGGGCTATTCCCGCGGGGTTTGGCTACCATGGGATCTGTCTCCAGTCACCAAGAACTGCCTGAGATGCTGAATTCCACAGAAGTCTGGCCACTCTGGCGTCACTGCCAAAGTCTGGCCTGTAGCCAACCTGCAGCAGGAGCCCATGGCCAGACTGAGCTGCAGTTTTCCTCAGGAAGTTGACTTGACTAAAACAGGTAAGAATATGTAGTCCAATGCCTGTGCTCAGATGCACTCAAAAACGAAGGGGGAATAAATGGCCTTTACAGCAGCATAAGGGAAAACAAACAAACAAAATCCAAACAACTGTGGCTTTATAGAATGACAATGAGCTCAGAAGGTCTCCATTTATAATGCTGCTGCCAAAAATGTGATGCAGCCAGAGGGGCTTCAGTGTCTCAAAGAGGGGAGGGCACAGGTCCTTTGCTCTTTTATCTGATAAGCCTCACAAGAAAGCGTTGCAACCAGTTCTGGGTGTTTTTTTAAGGGGGACACTAGTGGAATTAAAATGGGTACATGGGGAATAAGTGGGTACCTGGAGCAGATAGGATGGTGAGAAGTATGGAAATGACATCTTTCCTCCTGTGACTTTGGGAAAGTTACTTAATTTCTGAGTCTCAGTTCCTCAAATAGACCAATTGGAAGGATTAAGTGAGGTAACCATGGAAGCACCTAGGACTAGTAGTAGATCAAAGTTAGTCAAATGTAAATCTGATCAAGGTCAAGGACTGACTTGGGTAGTAGTGAGCTTCCTGGCCTCCAGGCCTTAGAGGTGTTTAAGCAGGGCCAGGACAAACTCTCGTCAGAGAGATGCTATGGAGGAGGTCACGAAGTTGCAGGCAGATGACTTCTACAGGCTTTCTGGTTCTGGGTTTCCATTAATTCTTTCATGTATATTTCAGTTCTTTAGGTGTCTGAGATAGGAGACAAGCCCTTGTTAGCTGCAGAGTCTTGGGCCCAGCAAGACCTCAGGGCTATTGGGCCTGAGCAGAGGTGTCTGCAGGCACAGGCTTCGAGGGGCTTGGCAAGTAGAGTGTGCTACTGCTTTCCATCAAAGCCGGTTGGGCTGGTATCCCACTTTGCTGAACCACCGGGTTTTAGCAATCTGACAAGTCAGAGAGGCAGGGAAGGCAGGTGTAGCTCAGAAACTCCTCTAGGTTGGCAGGTTTAGCATTTGGTTGTCAGGAGAAGGAAAGCAAGGGTTTCCCTTACACAAGGTCATGAAGGCCCAGCTCTCTCCATTTTTACCTTCCCCAGTCGTCTGGTGGGGACATGAAAAAGGCATAGTGCATAGTGTTGTAGACCACTCCCTAAACTGGGGACCAGAAGATTCAGCTCTCCTGCTTATAAACTGTATGACTTTGGACACGTCATTTGCATTCTCTTTGGTTATGCATGAAACAGATATACCATCTCATGTAAGGATGGTGAGGCTCAAAGTAATGTCTGTGCTTTGTAAACTGTACAGTGCTAGGCAAAGCAACGATATAAGTGAGCATCATTACTATTATTTAAATAATAATAAATATCGATCCAAAGGAATGCAGCTCCAACGAAGCTCTAGAATTTAACGCATTGATGGAGATCCAAGTATTGTTGGGTGGCTTCCTGTCACCTGGTGCATAATAGCTCAGTATGTAGGGGATTCTGGGCTAGGTTATATCATGCCCTCTGCATATCACTGACTTGTTCCAGTGAGGTCCCTGAAGATGCAGAAGAGTCATTTCAGAACGATAAATATTAGCTCTAAAGGTGAATGGACAGGAAATCACTTGTCTAGGACAGAAACCAAGCCCATGGATGAGGGTTTGTGGGGTTTTGTCAAAGCCACCTTTAATTTGCTATCCTGTGGCTTCCAGCAGACAAGCTGGGAGACAGGAGCTCCTATCTGAGGTCCCAGCAGAGATGAAAGCTGAGGAAGGAAAGAGTCACTGAGTGACTCAAATTTAGAGAGTTGTTGGCTTGAGTCCAGCTGCCCCCACCAAGGAGGAAGGCCTGTGCTTGCTCAGCATATCTGAGACAGGAAATTGGGAAAGGGTCTCAGGGTCTGGCCCCAGGAAAGAGGCCAGGCCAAGCTCCTTGCCGGACACGCCACAGAGCTATTCTGATCAGCTCCCCCAGGCTTGGCTCCCCGGTCTAGGACCCCAGGGGGAATGAGGCAGCAGGAAGGAATGTGGTTAGGAGGTTGTAGGTTCAGTCAGAGCAAAGGGTAAAGCATGTTTTCTGGCACCTTGGGATTTCTCTGAGATCACTCCAGCAGTTACCAGTGCCCACCTTTCTTCCTCTGAAAGGTTATGAAAGGTTCCCAGGGATGAGTTCCTCCTCCTCCTCCTTTCATGAGGGAAATTGCTACTCTGAGGGCAGAGCTCATCTCCTGGATTGGGGCCCTCCCATAATCAGTGATTTCCTAAGGACACAAGAAGTGTCCCATGGGGACAGTCCACGAGACCTATGGGGGCACTAAGGGTCAGGTCACCCGAGGTCAGAATGTCAGCTTCAAGTGATTAAAGATGTCCCTTAAAAGTTAAGACATCCCCAAAATAGTCAGTTTCCCTTAATAGTTTGCTAAGGGATCTGGTCACTAGTGACTTTATCTGAACCTGCCTCAAATCTCCTCACATTTTCAGCATACACTCACTGGGGAACAAATTCCCTAAAGCCAGTCCTGCTGTGGGAAGCAGGAAGGCCTTTCATTTGTCCTAAATTTACTTCTTCTAAGCTATGTAAGTCCTTCTTAGTCCCATGTTCGGGATCTGAGCTGTGTCCCTTCCCCAAACTGCATTGCACTTTAGACCCCAGTGAAACCCCTTCTCAGTCTTGGTGTCCTGTACTCAAGAGACTTCATCTTTTCAAGCCTCTGTAGGTGGAAAGACCTGTCTGGAAATGTTTTGAGTATCTCTTTAGCCCAGAAAGCCAGTATAAAGGACTGGTATAATGTCCTACCAGAGGTCAGAGGCTACAGGTTTATGGATCTCAGTCCTTCAATTCTGAAGTCTCATCGCTGCCCTTTCCAGGTCTGAGTCTACCACATGGCATCTTAGATCTGGAAGGAGATTTTAAGTTACCTGCTCCAACAGTCCTAGCCCCCAGCCCACCCTTTTACCATATCCCTGACAAGCGGCCCACCTTGCCCCCTGAATGAACATCAGTGATGATGTGGCAGCCGCACACCACTTCTCAGAGTAGCCATTTCCTCTCGTAGTGTTAGAGAGTTTACTCCAGTCTTCTAGCAGGTTTGCCTTTTGGCACCAGTCCTCTCCCATGACAGCCACCAGAAAGCTGAAGGCACCAAGTCATGGGCTTCTTGGGACTATTGCTATTCAACTGGAGCTCCTTTAACTTTTACTCAAAGATTTGCCAAAAGCCTCAACCTCTTGGTTCTTTTCGTTGAGCACATTCCAGTTAGAGTTAGAGGATGTCCTTGTTATACTGTGACCCTCAGACTGGAGACAACATTGCAGGTGTGGTCTGACCTGCTCAAGGTAGGGGAAGAGGCTCATCTTCCTCCTGGACACCACATGTGTACTAATGCTTCCAAAGGCTGTCTTAGAATCACTCCTCATGGGTATAACCCACAAGTCAAATAGAAAGTTCATTAGTGTCTAAAATCCCTGCATTAGCAATTCAGCCCTTTTACTCTGGAAGACTTTACAGGAAAATAACAAAAGTGGAAGCAGTGTAATGGAAAATGAAAAGAAGATTAGTCACACAAAGGAGAGCACCAGGATGCCACCTCTACTGGCATGACTTGAAAGCTTTGTCTACTTGAAGTTCTCTCCCTGATTCCCAACAGTCTCAGGAGCAGCGTACACCTCTCTAGAGCCCTGGGTTATAAGGCCCAGCTCAGATCCCAGAAGACAGAGCCCAAGGTGTGTGGGGGATGGGAGAGCAGGGCCTATAGGGAGGTTTCGAAGGTATATAGCCTGGAGGCTTTGGCCATCAATGGCCACCAGGTGTCACTGCCACCTTGAGAACAGTCTCCCTGAAGCACTTCAGAGCCGATGGAGTCACTTGCCCTGGCCAACTCTTAGGGTAGCACCAAACCTGGCAATCCAGCTAGGCTGAGACCAAGTTGTCATTAGCCAGATGAGGTTTTGCCACTCGCCTCCCTACTTTCAGCAACATAGCCAGTGCCTCTTACACCCCCATCCCTACCCCTCTGAACTGGGCAAGCAGCTAGCCTGGGCCCACTCCAATGACTTTGCTCTTTGTTTTCTATAATTAATCCATCTCAGGCTAGGGGCTAGCTGACAAGGCAAGGTGTGCCCTCTACTAATCTCCCCCTCAGCCTCCTTTAGGGGTTCTTCTAGAGTCAAAGAAATGAAAGCTGTAAGGGTGGAGCTGCAGACAAGGATAAAGAGGGACAAAGAGAAAGGTAGATATATGACTAGTCATTGTCCATCCTGGTCTTGACCTAGAATACTGGGCAAAAAATAGCTCTTAGGGCTTGTGACTCAGGCCAGAAGCTCTTTAAGCCTGAGCTGCCAAAGCCACAGAAGAAAGAGGCCAGCAAGAGGGGCTTGATTGTGAGGAATGGAATGTAACTTAGTGACAGCAGCTAAGGGCTCAGTGCACCATGCAGAGTTCTGGCTGGGACCCAGGTAATATCCCTTGGTTTGTATTCCTTCCATTTGTACACTACCAAAATCGCTCATAGGATCCTGACACCAACTCCAATATGCTGCAAGGGCTGTTAAAGACACTTATTCCATCTGGGAACTCATTCAACAAATATGAACTGCAATGCCATATCTAGGGCAGGAGAAGGGGAGTGGTTTATCTCGGTAGGAGGAATATTTTAATCACTGTCATTTGCATAGAATTGCTATCACATGATCATAATAAAAAGCAGGCAGACATAGTTTTGTTACTGTTGTTTAACTCTCCAACTGATGACTGACTGCACCCTCCTTAGTATACCCCTGATGTATTCAATGGCTACGAGGTGCTAGCAATTCTGCAGACCTTAGAGATACAGCAGTGAAGAGACCCCCTACTCTTCAGATGCTTACATTCTACAGGAAGAGCCAAAGAAATAAACAGATGGGAATGATTTTAGCTGATAGCAAGCACCATGCAGAAAATAAAAGAAGCAGGGGTGGTAGCCAGTGATTAGGTGGTAACTTTGTATTGGATGGTTGAAGAAATTTCAGTTAGACTGTCACGAAGGAGCCAGCCATACAAAAACAAGGGGAAGAGCATTTCAGATAGAGGTCACAGCTCATACAAAGGCCCTTACCAGTGAGGAAGAGCTAGGATGGTATGAAGGCAAAGAAGCAGGTAGGGGCCTACATGAATTGCTTGGGGAAAATTGAAGGGAGGACAAATTTAAGGGGAAAAAAAAGGGTTCTGCTTTGGCCATGTTATATTTAGGATGCCTTTAGACATGCAAATAAAGATGTCAAGCAAGAGTTAGAAATATGAATCTGGAGTTCAAGGAGTCGTCAGGACAAGAGATAGATATGGGTTAGCTGAGATCACCAAGGAAAGTGCACAGACCAAGTTCTAGGTACTGACATGTGGAGGTTTAGCAAAAGTGGAGGGGCCAGCAAAGGTGGTGAGAAAGAGAAACCAATGAGGTGGAATGAAAACTAGGCAAGAACAGGATCACTGAGGCCTAGAAAGGAATGTGTTTCAAGAAGGAGGGAGAGTGGGCAATTGCATCAAGACTACCGAGAAATCATACAAGATAAGAAGATGGGAAGAAGAGAACTAGGTGACATGGAGTCACTTTGACATGAGCAATTTCAGTAGGATGGTGGGATTGGCTTTTAATTTATTTTTCTAAATGAGAGATGTTTATAGGTGGATGTGATAATTTTCTAGAAAAGAAGAAATTGATGATAGAGAAGAGAGGGATAACATGAGAACAAAAAGAAGGTAGGATCCAGATCACCCATGGAGGGTGGGCCTTAGAGGAGATTCATGTGGCTAAAGATGCAGATAATCTGGCAGATGTAATAGTGGGAACACGGATGCAATCTGGTCTGACAACTCCACAGGCCTAGAGCCAGGATGACTGAAATGTCTCCTCAATCATAAACAGTGGAAATGTACTATCATCAGGGAGAAATGGGAGGTGGAAATACGACCAGTACAGTCATGACGTCAAGCCCAAGTTGCAGTGTTTTGCCAAATGTGACAGACTGTGATATACTTTGTCTTTAGCGTGGCCTGGAGTCAAGGCACGGGGTTCAGGAGGAAACTAACAGAGAATACAAGGAGGTACCATCTGACAAATGGTGACAACCTCTTTGAAGTCAGTCATGATTTCAATTTAGAATATAAACAATTTTTGGACAGGGACTGTATCTCATTCATCACTGTAGCCTTAAGTCTATTAACTAATTTTAAGCACACATGTTGAGCTAGGCCTGTGCTAGTCAGTGGAAACACAGTTGAATAAGGCATAGCCCTTGTACACAAAGGGCTAAAAGTATTTGAGAGACATTTGCTAAATTAATTTAATCATGTATATATATTTTTTAAGGTTTTATTTATTTATCAGAGAGAGAGAGCACAAGCAGGGGGAGAGTCAGAGGCAGAGGGAGAAGCAGGCTCCCCATTGAGAAAGGAGCCTGATGCAGGACTTGATCCGAGGACTCTGGGAACATGACCTGAGCCAAAGGCAGATGCTTAACTGACTGAGCCAACCAGCTGTCCCTTAATCATGTTATAGTAAAGAATTTGGCCTTGCCCAAAGAGAAATCTGGCCTTTGTCCCTCCACTCCTGGGAGATAAGTCTAAATTCTTCGAATTTCCTGAGTAATAGGAGTGTCTTTTTATTTGTGGTGAGAGCCCCTCAGACCACACTTGATAATATATGTTGATGAGGGGACTCACAGTGGTCCCTGGGGCCACATGGCATTAACCTGACTTTCACGGATGGGGATGCTGGAGACCAATTTCAAGGTGATCAATCAATCAAGCATGCCTATGACATGAAAGCCAAGGAAAACTGAACACTGAATCTCAGATGAGCTTCCCTGATTGGCACCATATGTACCTTTAAATATGGACGCTGGGAGGTTAGGACAATGGAATCTTCGTGTTTGGAACACACCCAGACTCTGCACTGTGCATCTTCTTTTGGTTTATTTTTGATCTGTATCCTTTCCTATAATGCACCTGTGAGTATGAGAGCTTGCAGTAAATTATATGAGTCCTTGCAGAGGATTCTCGGGAACTCTGAACTTTCTGTTCGTGTCAGGATAAAGGGCAGTCTTATAGAGGACTGTACTCAGACTTCACAATTGGGCAGACTCCAGGTTTCATGTGACCTTAGAATTGCAAGGGATCTGGATATCAACTGATTCAACCTAATTCTAGAAGTGAGGAACCAGAGGTCTAGAGATAGGGAATGACTTACCCAAGGTCACATAATGTTATGGCAGAGTAGGACTAACCCGAGTATCCTGACTCCCAGCACAGTGTACTTTCCACATCCTGTTGTAGCTTTGAATGTGATCCTGAGCAGAGAAAAGCTTATCCTTGAGTCACTCTGGCTTTACTACAAGGGATTTTGGCAGGAGCCCCTATATTTAGGAAAGCTCACTCCTTACTATGTTTCTTGACTTGACTCTGAGAGCTTCCAGATTTTTGAGAATATTTAAGTTGCGATATGTAATGCTTGGAAAGTAAGGGACTTGTACCAAAGAAGAGCTAATGCTTTCTGTGGGGTGGAAAGTTTTTTTGGTGATTTCTCTTTGTTATTGAACTTTTATGCTTCAGATATCATTTCTGTATAATCTAAATTTCATTGCTAGAAGACATCTTGGTAGTTTTTTTTGTTCAGTCCTTCATTTTACACATGAAGATGCTGAGGCACAGAAACAAGAAGATATCTACCCAAGGTTACTTGGTAAGTCAGTGGCAAGGACAAGGCTGAACTCAGGTCTCCTCTGCATTCTAGCTCAAAATGACTTCCTTGTAGAAGGCCAAGAGAGTTTTGCACACTTCTATTTATAAAAGTACTTAAGGGATCCTCACAGAATCCCAGAACAACCCAATTTGTTTATTGTGCCTAGGTAGCATTGGGCTGTCTTACTCTGTCACAAGTTTTTTAAGCTGCAACCAGATGTGCTCTGTATTTCTCAGGGTTAAAGGGAAGAAAAGGGTTACCTGTCCCTCTTCCTCTAGGGCAGGGACAAACAACAATCTGCTAATCCCTAAGCTCTACAAAATCATAAAACCTAACCACAGGTCTGATATTTTTTTAACCAGGAAAATCTTTTTTTATCAAGTCTCATTAAGTACAACATTTAAATAATGGGCTTGTATCTCTAACAAGCAATTAATCTTTGTTCTCTTAATTATCCTACTGTAATTCTCTGGTGACTAACATTCCTGATGTACAGAAACAGATTCTTGTACTTGCCCAGAGTTTTAACACATGAAAGCCAGCTACAGAAGGTATAAAACACCCACAGCATCCCACAGCAGGGGGCTATTCTCAACTTGGATGCCCAGTGTAAGTCTATTAGCCCAGAAGCTCCCATTTATCCAGCATGAGTTAGGATGGATGTATTCTACTCAAAGAAATTTTCAGAGCTCAAAAGGTATTTAGATCTATCTCATATTATAGGTGGAGAAACTGAGATCCAGAGAAAGAACTGACTTACAATTGTCACACTATTTTAGTCATTTCTTAATTAAAAAAAAAAAAAGATTACTTATTGATTTCAGGAGGGGGGAGCCGGGGGGAAGGGCAGAGGGAGGGAGAGAATCCTAAAGAAGATTCCCTAAGACCTCAGGATCATGACCTGAGCCGAAATCAAGAGTCAGATACTAAACTGACTGAGCTACCCAGGCACCATTATTTTAGTCATTTCTACAGAAATAGTTCTTATACATTATATTTCTAGCTTTCTTTAACAATATGTGGAATACTGACTTAAATATAACTTTATTTATGGTTCAGGTCCATTATTATGAATATCAACTAGGCTCCTATGCTATGATTCTGTGACAATCAAATGATAAGAAGATAAATGTGGGGGTAATTTGCTTCTATACCATAACTCAGGCTTGTTTATACTGTTTTCCCCCCTCCACTCCTTTCCTACTTTCTTACTAAGGGATTTCCAGAATCCAATTACTTGGCTTCCAGGGTTGCAGTATAATCCCGGCAAGGCACTGATCTTTAGAAAAAGGAGTGATGATCTCAAAGCCAGAGGTCGTAGGGAACCCAAGCCCAGAGGCGGCTTACTTACTTAATAACAGGTAACCTCTTTCGAGCATTTATGATACATTATTTATATACACTACATTTTAGGTTCTTCATTTAATTCTCATAATAACCCTAGGAGGGGGGTGCCATTGTCATCTCTGCTGAGTCACATATAAGTACTTTACCCAAGGTCACAAAGCCAATAAATGGAGGGTCCAGGATACATACTTGCGTAGTTCTCTTTTCAAAGCCCCCACTCTGAAATCACTACTCTATTCTATCTCCTTAACTGTTTGAAGTAGGATTTTGAAAGAAAGATTTCTGAGAGATTTTTATGTACAAGTGATAAAACTTGAGCCCTAGAAAAGGTAGTAACTTCCCCCCAAAGTCACACAGCTGTTTAGGGAACAGCTAGACTAGGACTCAGTTCTTAGATTCTTTGTCCCAAGCTCTTACCACTTCATTATGCAAAAGTTCAGTGGGAAGAAAGTTGGGGGACATTTCTGCAAAGGGAGATATCTCCTAGATGGGACTTAAGACCCTCAACCCCTCTCTTTCCTTGGCCCATTCTAGAGTCACAGGGCCTGAGCGACAAAAACTTCAATGTGGACTTCCTACCAGACCTGCATCCGGGATACTGCCGTTGTGAATGTGGTTGTGGTTGACCATGAGTCACACACCACAGCCACCTGAAGAAAGCTGCCTCCTCTCCCTTAGGAAGGAAAGCAGATTTCCACTTTGAGTTTTACCTCGTCACTATCTTACAAAATGAGGGACCTGACCCTTTCTTCTCTCTAAACCAGCACATTTCTGGTAAACACCCTTCTTTCTCCACAAACGCAGCAGACCCCTCACAGACAGTGAACAGCTGTGAGAGGTCTAACCCAGCTCTTTCTCAGAGACCTCCCATTTAAAAGTGGGAGTATCCCAAGGGAAATGGGCTCTGGTTCCCCAGAGACTTCAAGTTCAGAAAGAAGAGATCCAGTGCTCCATTTTTGGACAGTTGTATAGCTGATATTACAGACTGCTAATGAGAAGGCTCCTCCATCCTGGAGCTACCACAGTCTACAGCAGTGGGCTTGGAAATGGTTCTTGGCTCTACTGTGTCTCTTCATGCTGCTTACCTGTGGTTGCTGGGTGGTTAAAGGTCTCTGAGGGGACAGAACGGGGGTCCTAGACAGCAGCTGGTTCATCTTGCTAATGACTAGTTCAGTAATGAGTTGTCTGTCCTCCACCTGGTGTTCACCAATCAGTGGCATACTGCAGTCCATGACCTGATGGAAGATGTAGTCCAGGTTAGGAAAGAGTCTGGAAACATCAAAGGCCTGATACAGACTTTCAGAATGAGTAGGACTTAAGGCATCAGAGATAGGTTGGGGATGAAACTGGTGTTCTTGTCTTGAGCTGAAAGCATGTTCCTTTGCAGAATCAGGACCTTGGTCCCCTCCTCCAGCAAACTTTTGCCTTGGATCCTTCCCCGCAGACGTCACCCAGGCCAGGGCTCAGTGAGACTGAAAGATTCGTGGCTGAAGGTAGTGGGGAAAGGGAGATAGCAAGGAGAGAACCTAGCCTCAGGGCTTAGAGGTTTGCAGTCAGGGAAAGCAGGAATACATGAAGGTCATTCCCTTAACTCTCTAATTAGGAGTAGGCAGTTTTCATCTCTGAGACTTTTCACCCATGCGGTTTCTATCTCCACACATAATCTGCTCATTACACAACTAGATTTCTGCTTTTGCTCATGACCTGGGATGCCTTCCCTTTTCACCACCATCCTGATTCTTCCCGTACCTCAAAATCCAGGTAAATGTTTTCCTCCTTGAGGAAGTGTCCACCTAACCAGGATCATAGACTCAGCAGTCCAACTCTTATTTATTGATGAGAAAACTGAGTCCCACTGAGAGAGGGGGATATGATTATCTAGAACAGTGCCAAGTAGATCATGGAGTAGATTCTGAAGCCCACTTTGGGCTTCTGACACTAATCCTTTGCAAATACCACCAACTCCTGGCAAGGAGCCCTTCCTGCTCCCAGGAAGATTGGGCAGGAACATGTGTGAAGGATTCTTACTGCTACTGACTTTCCCTTTAATATGGGGAAAGGGAGTCAGCAAAGTTGTGTTAGAGGACCAGGCTGAGTAAAGTATCTCCAATGCTCAGAGAGATGTTAAGAAGTATCTCCTGCATTCAGGAGACCTGAGCTCTAGCCCAGGTTGAGACACTGATTCACTCCATGGCCTTGAGCACATGCTCATGGCATTAGGCCTTAGTTTTCTCATCTGCAAAATGGGCATATTGAACCAATGATTCTCAAGTCCAGCTTTCTGAGAACAAAAATGGTAAATCACTACAATCTTCCCAGAGGAATAGCATTAGGCTAGAACCCCAGGAACCCAAATCTGGCATCTCTTACCCATGGCATGGATCAGCTTAGCTGATTGGAAACAATACTCCCCAATGGTAGAGGTATTTCACTATGCACATCCATTGGTCGTGTTGTCTGGGAATCATCCCCTGGCCTGAGAGACTCTAATCTAAATGCGGTTTGGGCCACCCACATAGTTCTCAAGCTAAGAGCCTGGCCTCTAGGTTACTGAGATACTCTTACTGACATACTCCTTTGGCCAGACTTACCTCAAAAATGTAGTCTTTCCCATCTTTGCCATGTACAGCTTTGACAGCACAGATGTCCAGGCCACCAAACATCTCAGAGCAGGTGTCCACCCACAGCTTGTACCTGGAAGGGATGGGAAGGTATTCTGAGGCTGGGGTGTTAGCTCATATCAAGCCTGATTGCTATTCATGATCTCCTTGGTGTCTCTGCCTCTATCATCCCATCCCCTCCCTCTCCCCATCAAGCATATTGCCTTCTCTACAATGCTTTCTGAGCCTAGATGCCACCCAGGTTTCTAGGCTCAAAGCAGGTCTCACATAGTCTAAGTGCCTTCCTTGGCTCTTCCAGTGCAGGGTAACTGCTCCTTTCTTGGAGCTTCTACATCACGTCCAGTCTTTATCTTCATAATTTAGCATATAACCCAGTCCTGCCTGATCTTGTTACCTGGTTGCTGGGGCCTTTGTGTTCTGTCCTGATTAGAGGCTTCCTGTGGGCAGGGCTCATTTCTTATACCTCTTCAACTATGGAAGCTAGGCTGGGGAGTGGACTCCTTCTCTCACTCACCTGTCTGACATGGCGATCTGCTCCAGCATTGCAGAGCCAGTGTTTGTCTTCCAGTTCCCTGAGATCGACGTCCTCCTGCAACAAGGTCCCATCAGGATAGGACAGGCAGTGAGCCACACCAGCAAGAGGGGGGCATGAAACTTTCCAGAATTTTCGCTAACTGCTGCTTTCCCCACCTGTTTCTTGCATAAGTAGCCCAGGCGCCTGTCTGCTGAGCTGAGAACCTGGCTGCCCTGCCAACCTCTACCCTCGATGTCCTTCTCTCTATAGTCCAGCCCCGACTGCTGTGGCTCCTTGGAGGCTTCCCTGATGGCTCCATGGAGGCTTCCATGATCTTTTCAACCAGATGAGCACTTACTCTCCTGAACCTCACTTACAGTCCTATATCTACTTTTTTACATTAATTATTTGAGCTAAGTCTTAGGTCCAGAAGTCTGTAAACCACTTGCAGCCTACCCACTTAGTATCTGGGCTGACTTGGTATATACAAAGTGAATTCTATTGATCCTGGGAACACTCTCAGGATTCTTGTGAATATCTCCCCATGGCTTCCTTATTAGCTCATTTATTTGTCCATTCAACAGTTAATTTCTGAGAGCCTACAGTATTAACAATGTGACTCTGGACAAGTCAATTAACTTCTTCAGGCTTAAGTTGCCTTGTCCATCAACTGCGCCTGGATGGAATCAAGTCACTAACCTCTTCTCTGCTGTGCCCTCTGCACCCTCTCCATCCGTGAGCAGGTGTTTGAGTCAATTAGGCTTGGACTAAATAGGAGGTGGATGACCTGGCTTCTGGTTCTGAATTTGCTCCTAACTGGCTGGGTGACCATGGGTGAATCACTTCACTCTCTGAGCCTCTTATCCCTGTGTAAACACAGGGTTGTCATGAGGATCAATTTTAAATAAAGTTTTAAATAAATTGTAAAACACCAAAAATAGGCCTTATTAATTATTAGTCTTCACTCAGACAGAGTCAAGAGGAAGAAGATGGCCTAGGGGACAGAAAAGCCCTGTTCACACTACTGACAGAACTGTTCACGCGCTGTCCTTTTCACTTGCTACCATTCATGTGGTAGTCTCCACTCAGCAGTTCCCAGGAGTGCCTTCCCCAGAGGCCTGATCTCAGACACTGAGAAACGTAGACATACAGCTAGTTTTCAGAGCCGTGAGTCGGCCCAGTGAGTCAAATGATGTGATAATAACAACCCCTCACACTTGTACAGTACTGACAGCTTGCCAAGGTTCTTCCTCCACAAACCCCTCACCAGAGCCTCAGTGCAAACCCCTGCTGTGAGGCTGACATCCTCACCCCAACTTCACAGACAAGGAAATTAAGACTAAGAAAGGTTAAATGACTTGCCCAAAGTAGTGTACCCAGTCAAATTAGACATAAGATAAAAAAAAGTCCAAGATTCTTGGTTCCCTCATTGTGCTGTGCTTCCCCTATACTCCATTACCTAGTTTAGAAAAAAATAAATAACTAACAGATGAGTGACTTGCAAAATCTGAGTAGAGACACGAAGATAGATCATAATAAAAACAACACTGTCTTCCTAACACTGTGGTTTATGAGTGTGTCCCTGTGACCAGGCTGGGCTCTTCAAGGGCAGGGACAGAGTCACTCATTCCAGGTGCCCAGTACAGGGCCATGGTATATAACAGGGTCTTGGAAACTTTGAGTAATATTCTGTCCTTCACACTTCACACCTTTTTCTAACAATGAGATGCAGGGCACAGATCCATATAGGCCACTGGGGCATGGGGGAACATCAGGGGCATCCAGAAGGCACCGGTAACAGCTCAACTACCTCTCAGGACTTCTAGGTCATCTGACCTCCACAGAGGGATGCACATTATTACCTACTGAGAGTAGAGAGGGAACAACCCCTTCTGTCTACCAAATATGGCTGTCTCTGGATCTCCAGGGTGAGAGCTAAGGGAGTAGGGAAGACTCTCAAACCTTATCTTGGCTATTACCAGGTCAATTCCTTCTGAAAGCAAGGGGATAGCTAAAAGCTTAGGGAAGAGGAGCCAAGAGGACCTCAATATCCCCCCTAAATAACTGTCCCTTGCAAATTAAAAAGAAAGTAAAAGTTTTCTAAAGCTTCTTTGGGGGTGCCTGATGACTCAGTTGTTAAGCTTCGGCCTTGGCTCAGGTCATGATCCCAGGATCCTGGGATCGAGCCCCGGGTCAGGCTCCCTGCTCAGTGGGAAGCCTGGTTCTCCCTCTCCCACTCCCCCTGCTTGTGTTTCCTCTCTCGCTGTCTCTCTGTCAAATAAATAAATAAAATTTAAAAAAAAATAAAAACAAAAAATAAAGCTTCTTTGGTTGCCCACCCTTCGTCAGTATTAGAGGATTCTCTTTTCTTATGCTTCTTTGAAATTGCTTTTAGAAATCCTAACCTTTAAAAATGAGATGTCTCGGGGCGCCTGGGTGGCACAGCGGTTAAGCGTCTGCCCTCGGCTCAGGGCGTGATCCCGGCGTTATGGGATCGAGCCCCACATCAGGCTCCTCCACTATGAGCCTGCTTCTTCCTCTCCCACTCCCCCTGCTTTTGTTCCCTCTCTCGCTGGCTGTCTCTATCTCTGTCGAATAAATAAATAAAATCTTTAAAAAAAAATGAGATGTCTCCTTTTAAGGATCAAGACACTCTTGCTCCACTGTTGTAAACATTTTGTGTTTATTTGGGGGATTTTATTTTTTTATTTTATTTTATTATTTTTATTTAGGGGATTTTAAAAGTAAAGGATAAGAAATCTGCTTTCCTAGGTGACTACACATACTGATTTTTCTGCTACTTTTAGCTGCTTTTCATAATTGTCTTTTAAATTATCTTGTCTTACATAGTGCAGTTTTAAAACAATCCTAAATTCCTTTTTGAAGCACCAAGACTTTAAATAAAAAACTGTAAACTTTTAAAAAGTAGTAATCTAGTAAAAAAGTGAAAAAGATACTATGCTTCGGTTCTGTGCAAGGGTTCTTCCCTGAATACTTACTGGGTGCCTACTCTGCGCCTGCTGCTGCACAAGCTGCTGGAGCTGCAGAGATGGTTTCACTGCTCCTGCCCAGGCAGCACAGAGGAGGGGGACAGAAAGTCCCGTTTGTGCAGAGAGCTAAATTAGAGGTGTGTGTAGGGTTATGACAAGGGAGGGGGACAGGGCTCCTAACTAATTCCAGGGATGGGGAGTACAAACACTGAAGGGGGAGACAGAACAATGGAAATGAATGGGCAAGGGAAAGGGAAGCTGCTCAGCCTTAAAGTCTGTTCAAGTGCCCAGTGGCCAAGACCAAATTCATATATCAGAATGTTCTTGCTTATAAAGGAAATACCACCCTACAGGTTTTAAAAAGTGAGAGGCTCATATTTCCAAAATTGGAATTGTAAGCTATTTGCATTCTTATGTATATTATAGAAGATTGGGTCATCCTGAAATCTTTTCTTTCTCTAAAGTTTAATGGAGGAAATTTTTAACTTTCCATTCTGGACACAGTCATGTGAAGTCACCTATTCTTATAACCACTAGGTTTTTAATGTTCTGCAGTGTTTTCAGGGCTGTATATTTTCATTAGGAGTTTCTTAACCTTTTCTGAATTCTGGCAGCTTGGTGAGGCCTATGAATTCCTTTCAATGTATAAAAATACATAAGATATGTAAATGTATAAAATAAAGTACATAAAAAGAAACCCAATTTTTAAAATCATTACCAAAATAGTTATCAAAAACAAATATGTGATTTAGTAAAAAGTACATATCTTTGTAAATAACAAAAGTATTTGCAGGTATAAATGCAGTGACAGGTCTAATAACTACCATGATCCTTGAGTAGTGATAAAAATAATTGGCATTTAGAGATATTGGTCAAACTGCAGTGTGAATCAAAAATCTCTGTGATTACCTTTAGTAACAAAGTCACATGTGCTGTTGCTACTACTGTAGCCTGTTGTCGTGATTTATAACCAAGAAGATGTCAAATCTCACTTAGAGGCTAGTGAAAATAAATATTAATTTTATTTCTCATCTTAGTTCATGGGCCCTCCTCTGACTTGAAAGGAACTTAGGCTGGAAGTCCCTGACTTGAATGGCACCCTCTCTCTGGTCTCTGCCTTTTGGGCCAGGTGAGGTTAAACTGAGAGTTGGCTGCTACCTGGAGGCTCAGATTTTCAACTGGGCTGAGGAGAAAGTGAGGAGTATCTGCTGGGAACCCAGCCCCACTCACATATAAGCCTTGTAGTTGTTGCCTATCTTCTGGACCCGGATGTCATACTTGGCGTCAATAAAAGGCTCTGCTGTGGCATATGTCTGGGTGAGGGCCACCACACTAGCAATGTCCTGGAAGTCGTAGTGGTTTTCCACTTTGACCTAATGTTGGAGCAAGGCAGAGAGGGAGAAAAGGAGACACACAAATACACATGCTGAGAGTCACAAGAGCTCTGAGCCTCTAAACCCAGGAAGATGTTTTCCATCCAGATGTCAACCTGGGTGCCACATCTCCCTAGGACACCCTTTCTCTTTAGCTTCCGCTCCTAGAGCTCAGGAGCCACACTGCTGCAAAGGACCCAAGGGCCCAAGCAAATGGCCTGTACTCTGCTTGTTGGAAGAGGTCTGTTAGGGTAACACTCATGACTTCGGGAGGCAGAGCAGTCCATAACTAGGCTCTCTAAAAAAAGTGCCCTTCTTGGCCTCAACCCCAAAGCACAGCAAACCCTTACCATGGCCTTACCTTGCCCATGCCTGAGTGAGCATGGCCAATCTTCACCACCACAGGGAATGTGGGCAGTGTCAGCTGAAAGCAGAGGAGAAAGGAATGCACTGATCAGAGCGTGCCTCACTCTCTGTGGAATCTTACAAATATTTTTCTTGGTAATAGCATTGGAAGGGTCCTTTACAGAACTAACCCAACCTTTACAGATTAAAAAACTGAGGCCCATAGAACGACAGTGACTTGCCTAAGGTCACAGCATACCAGTAGCAGAACTGTAAGAACCCTGCTCTGCCACTCAGTACTCTCTACATCTTTAAAATTCATTGCTTCAGTCTTCTCTGCATTATAGAAAGCCTGGGCAGGACCAGTCCTGAGAGAGAGAGAGAGAGAGAGAGAGGAAAGAAAGAAAGAAAAGCAAGCAAGCAAGCAAGCAAGCAAGAGGGGTGCCTGGGTGGCTCAGTCATTAAGCATCTGCCTTCGGCTCAGGCCGTGATCCCGGCGTTCTGGGATTGAACCCCACATCGGGCTCCTCCGCTGGGAGCCTGCTTCTTCCTCTCCCACTCCCCCTGCCTGTGTTCCCTCTCTCGCTGGCTGTCTCTCTCTGTCAAATGAACAAATAAATAAAATCTTAAAAAAAAAAAAGGAAGGAAGGAAGGAAGAAAGGGCATCTTTGAAAGGGTGAATTCTGTTGTAGTAAATTTTATCTTAGTAAACCTGAATTTAAAAAGAAGTATATCTTCAGAATCTTAATGTCTCTTTTGTCATGCACCTTTTAGTCCCCTCCCCTTCCTCTTCAAACATCCAGCTTCCTGTACTGAACCTGGCTGTTCTCCCTCCCTTTCACAATGTCATCACTGCTCGTCAATATTCCAAACTCACCAACAAACACAGCTTAGAATGCTAAGGCCTCTTTCTGACCAGTTTGGGGTTTGGAAGAGAGCTGACTTATGAACTCGACATGTTTATCATTTGAAAAACATCCGTAAGAGTGTAAACTCTATCGCGAGGTAGCCATATTTTAACAGAGGGACAATAGAAACTTAAAAGGAGAACTGCCCTCCAAAGGCAGGATTTCAAGTGGTTACAAAGTGGCCATGGAGGAAGTACTATGGTGGAGTGGAAGGAGCACTACATCACATGTCAGGAGACTTGCATTCTTGTCCTCTCTGCCATTAGCTTTCTGCAAGTCACTTTACCTCACTGAGACTTTGTCTTCACATTTGCCAAATGAAGAGACTGGACTGGATGATTTTCGGGGTCCGCCCAATAATAAACACATCAGGCTCTGTCTTGGTTCAGGTGTTATATGAAGAATCAACTCAGTCACCAAATCTCATCTTTTTCAATCACACTCAGATTTCTCTCAATTTCCTTCTTTTCAAACTACCACACCAAAATAAGATGGTCTTTTGAAAAAATTAAAGTTAACTCTGATAAAAAGTCAGATTCCCATGGGAGTACCTGACCCGAGGATTTCAGTATTCCTGGCGGAGGCCAGTTGAAGTTGGGGCAAAGACCTTCAAAGGGACTTGGAAACATGGTTCAAGCCTATGTAATGGAGAAGAAAGTGAGGCCCAGAGAGACAAAGGTTGCAAAGCTACATTGTGACAGAATCAGAACCCGGCCTTCTACCTTCTAGACCAGCACCAGGTGGAAATACACTACAATAACCTCATGGGTCTTTTTCTATTTGGAGACTTGCAGCACTATGCTCTGTCAAACACGGCACACAAGGCTCCGGTTGCAGTGACCCATGTGCCTTGCTTCTTTTTTTTCTAAGCTGTCCCACCTTCTATGACAAGACATAGTCTCTCCAGTGAATAATGACATAAGATAGGAACCATGTAGCCTAGGATCTGGAGAGGGCTTTGAAGTCCCGGGTTTGCGGTGTGGTGGGATATCCTGTGCTTTGAGCCCCCACCAAGAGTGCTGTCCTCAGCCATCTGCAGTCTGAGGCTCTGGATATGGGAAAGGGTTTCTAAAGCACAGGCTGCTTTCCCTGACATCTCTCCCCACCCCCCAGCCAACAGCGCCAAGACACACACACATACCCCAACTTTCTCTGTCCTATTCCACTACTGTTTGCTGTTGCTTTGGAGTCTCATAAATAGGGCATTGAAAACACTTCCTGCAGCTGAAAGAAACCCTGAGTAGCTTGTCTCATTCCCAGTGTGCAGCTCAGCAAGGGGTCCGTCCTCTCTGTCACTGTCTCTTTTGCCTGTTGTAATTCCCTCTGCCTCTCTCTGACTCTGCCTGTCTCACTTTCTGTTTGTGCCTCTCCTCACTCTTGTTCTTCCAGTGTGAATCACAGCCCATCGGTCTTTCCGCTCTCATGCATTTGTCTTTGTTGTGCTTTCGGTCTTTCTGCCTTGACACCATCCTCTTTCCCAGTGCTTTCCTCTATTTCTATGAGGGTTAATTGCTTAGGAAGGGAAACAGAGGCTAGGGGCCTCTCTCCTGGCTTCCCTCTTCCTTTTACTGAGCCTGCCAGTCAGGAGTGCTGCGGTCCTGCAGCCGTGGGTGGCCTACAGCCAAAAGAGGGCGGAGCCCATCCGGGCGGGATTGGCCCTAGGTCCACCTCAAAAAGCCTGGGGCGAGGGGCGCGACGCGTTCTGGATGAGCCCTGGAGGGCCGGTTTGGTCAGACAGTCCCCCGCAGGCTCAGTCGGGGCTTTGCAGTGTCATGCCCCGGAGCCCCCGGACCGCGCCGAGCTGGGCGCTGTTGCTGCGGCTGCTGGCGCTGCTGCGGCCACCGGCAATGGGTGAGGCGTGCAGCTGCGCCCCTGCGCACCCCCAGCAGCACGTCTGCCACTCGGCGCTTGGTGAGTCCGGAGGCCTGACAGGTCCACAGCAGGGGGTGGTTGTGTGGGTTTGGTATGGGGGCTGAGCTGTAGACCTGGAGTCCGGAGGGAAAGGGAAGACATCAAATACCGCACCAGTTGCCTCCCACTGGGGCCGATGGGTCGGGCAGGGCTGGCGCCATAGCAACCTTGCAAGCACAGGGCCTGGCTGACTTGGAAGGAAATGAAAGACAGTGTAAAGGACCCCCATAGCGACCCCCTCACCCCTGCCTACTGCAATTATGAACTTCAACAAGTCACAGGAGCTATCCAGTGATTATTCTGAACTACTGGAAGCAGGGAGAGGGAGCCGGGGTCCAGGGAACTGGGCTTTCATTATAAATATCCTGTTGTGTCAAAGCCTGTAACTGATGTTTACTCCATGCACCCCCCCCCCACCTTTTGCCCTTTCTCTTTCCTCTGCCTGAAGTGCCCTTCCCCCTTAAATTCCTGGCAGACTCCAATTCATCCTTCAGGTATCTCTTCTTCTCTGAAGACTTCCTGACTTCTTGGTGCTACCACACTATCTCTAACAAAAATTTTTGTACTCTGCTGTGCTGTTATTCTTTGTAAGTGTATTCTCTACTAGACCAAGAGTTCTGCAGGATGGAGGACCCTGTCTTAATCATGTTTATGGACCTAGTACCTAGTGTTGGGCCAGGCACATAGAAAGAACTTTATAATCAGTTTTTGATTAATGCCCAAATGGCAAGAGACAAACTACCTCTGTACAGGGTCAGAACATATTTACTAATTCAATAAACATTTACCAATATCAACTCTGGGTAGACTCTCTTGAGGCCTCAGGCTATATAGGTGAGGAGGGAGGGGCTCCTCCCTCCTCTATCCTGATGCCCACCTCCAACCCACTGCAGTCTGGGCTATGGAGAATTAGACTGTCAAAACGAGCAGGTAAAGTATAGAGATTATAGGGCCCAGTAGGCCTGAGGAGTTTGGAACTTCTAGCAATTGTGGAGGAGGAGGAGTTTCCAGGTCCCCACTTTTACACACACGGTCCCCCTCACAATCCAACAAGACCTAAACCCAGAATTCCCCTATAATATTCTCCAGGGGCCCAGGTCATCCAGATCCCAGATGGACTGCTCCCACAGGTTGCTACAGGTCCCCTCTTTTCTCTTCTTATGCAGTCATACGGGCCAAAATCTCCAGTGAGAAGGTAGTTCCTGCCAGTGCAGACCCTGCTGACACTCAAAAAATGATCCGGTATGAAATCAAACAGATAAAGGTACATGGGGACAGGACAGGGCATTAACCCCCTCGGGCTGCTGGGAGGAGTGGGGTCTGTGTCCTGGGAGTGGGGCTGGTAGGAGGTGACCCGGCTCATTGATCCTGAGGTATTGATGCTGAAGTAGAAGTGGATGACATGTTGGGAACAGGGCCCACAGGCCCTCAGTGTCCACCCAGCCCTACAGCTGCCTGTGCGTGGGGCTACTAGAGGTATTCTCACTGTAATAAACCAAGGCTTAGATTTTTAAGAGAGAAATGACCCAGTTGGGCCATCTGTGTATACCAAATCCTGAACTAGACTTTTGCTTAATGTTTTTTAGATTGAGAAATGAGTTTTTCCTGTTAAGATATAAAGTATACTCACTGACCCGACACTGCTCTTTTTGTAATTGCCTTTCAGATGTTTAAAGGGTTTGAGAAAGTCAAGGATGTTCAGTATATCTATACACCTTTTGATTCTTCTCTCTGTGGTGTGAAACTAGAAGCTAACAGCCAGAAGCAATATCTCTTGACTGGTAAGTTAAAGACCAACAAGCGGCCCTATCAGTCTCTGTCCTAAGGAAAACAGTCAAGAAGGAGCCAGGGCTGTCCTTGGGCAGCAAACTGAGCTAGGTGGCATTTTCTTGGGCAGAAAACAGAGCTGTGTTACTAAGAACCAGCCTCTGAGTTGGGAGGAGCTGTGATAACTTTCCTTTCAATGCAAGAGTCTTCATTACCGTGATCTTCGCCACTGTTTCACTACTTTAAGGACAGGCTGCTCTCCCAGCCTAGGGCAGCTGGTTCCATTTTTTTTTTTTTTTTAAGATTTTATTTATTTATTTGACAGAGAGAGAGAGAACAAGCACAGGCAGGGGAGGGGGCAGGCAGAGGGAGAAACAGGCTCCCTGCTAAGCAGGGAGCCCGATGTGGGACTTGATCCCAGGCCTTGGGATCATGACCTGAGCCAAAGGCAGATGCTTAACTGACTGAGCCACCCAGGTGCCCCAGTTGGTTCCATTTTTAAACAGTTTTAATTGATGTAAGTTTGGTATCTTGAGCCAAAAATCCGCCCCTCTGAAACTGCCCCTTGTGGGTTCATTTCTGCCCTCTGCCCATGATGATCCGTCAAAGCCCAAGGACCATAAATACATGCACTCTAGCTCCAGGCCTGCTGGCCATGGTTCCCAGACCCCTTCCTATCTTGGTCACCTTCTTAAATGGGATATAGCTTGTCCCTGTCCCTCCCCTAGCACAGGCCCCTAAACTAGACACTGCACTACAAGTAATGTCTTGGTTCACAGAGTAAATGAAGATTGTGCATGTGCAACCTTGCCCCCCAACACACATATTATAGTTACTATAGTCTACGATGGCATTAACTTTAGATAGCTACATTGGGTCATGATCTTGGCTCATAGTGAGCCTCTGTGGCTAAATCACATCACACATCATATTCTGGGGGCATAGTAAAGCACAGGCCCTAACAGGAGCCTTCAGTCTAACAAGTCTAACAAATCTCTATGAACTTGGGCCCAGGCAGGTCTCCACACTCAATTGGTTGGGACAGAACAGTTAAGAAACCACACAAGATTATGACTCTGTAAGTAAATGAATGCAATACTAAATTATTTTGTAGTTCAAGGGAAAGAAGTATTTATGTGATTGTAAACAATTAGGGAAGCTTCACTGTGTAAGTGGGACCTAAATTGCCCCTAAAGGAAGAAAAATATTTGGAAAGAAGGCAAGGAAAAGAAAAACACGGCAGGTGGGCAAAACAGGAGGAATTTCTATTATCTGCCCATCCATTCATTAATAATGACCACCTGCTTGCTGCCAGGCCTTGGGCAGGAGGGTGGAGACTCAGTGACAGGCCAAAGTCCTCAAAGAGCTCACAGTCCAAGCTTCGCTCTTGAGAAGTCATAGCCATTAGAAGCCACACTGGTAGGGGCTCCCCAGATCTAAAGATGTAGATTTGTGTTGATCTGGGAGCCTCTGGATGGGAGAGACAGAGGCAGGGCATGCCACTGAGCCCTCCAGTTTCCAGGATTAGCAGACAAGGCCTCTCTGTGCCTAGACCTCTGCCAGGCACTGTGGTGCATCAGGGGAGGAGGAGACATATTCTCTGCCCTCAAAAACGTCAAGTCTAACTGAGGGTGGGGACAAACGACAAAATACAAGTCTACTGAGAAGTCATTAGTGGTGCCCATGCTCTTCAGGAGAAGGCAGAAGCTCTTTTATCTAATGTTGAAAGCCTTTGTGACCAGAACACTGCTGACCTCTCCAGCTTTGTCTCCAGCCATGTGTGAGTGACAGCTTCCAGCTCCTCTTTTCCCCCAGAGCTGAACTAAACTCCTTGCAGTTGCAGAAGGTGTTTTGCTGGCTGTGCCCCTTCACCCTGCACAGGGTAGTCACAATGTCCAGAAGTCCTTTCCCTCATTTGTCTGGCAGGGGAACCCCTACCCACCCCTTCAATGCCTAATACAAGCATCATCTCCTCTCAGACACCTTCCTTGCCCCACACCCCTTCCACAGATGGAGATAATTGTGCTTTGTTCATTCTTATACTGCATCTTATATATAATCACACAATAGTATAATTTTTGCCTACTTATCTATCTGCCCTACTGGTTATTAAGCCCCTTGGGGAAGAGATTCTGTCATATTTATTTCTGTATTTCTGCCAAGCCATAGTAGTTATTCAGTGAGTAATTGAGTGACTGAGGTTCTAAGAGAGGTGTGTGCTAGGGTGGTCGGAGATAGCTTTGAGGACACTGTGGTACTGAAAATGTCTTTGGAAGCTAGGAAAGAGTCTGATAAGTAAAGAGGGGGAACTTTCCGATGGGGAAGGGAGAGACTCACCGAGATAGGTATCAATGGGGCAGAAGACCTGGCTGCGTAGTTATTGAGAAGGGTTGGAAAGAGGAAGGGACCTATTATTTATGGACCCTTCTGTGGGCCCAAGCTGTGCTGGGAACTTTACAGACATTCTCTCATTTAATCCTGACAACAACTTACTACTTTCATCTTCGAGCTGAGAAGTTATGTGACTTTCTTAAAGTCACATGGCTGTAAATGAGAGAAAAGAACAGTCTGACTTTAAAGCCCATGTTTTTCTGTCTACACCACACTAAAGGAAAAGGCCTTCATCCCACAACTCTCTCTCATACAAACATAATCTGTTAATATCTTTAATATAAAAATTATAGAGGTTTTTCTGGTTCTTTCATTGAGCTCCATGTCACCACTGCCACCAAGAAGCCATTGAAGAAATTGCAATTCTGGGCTCTTTGAGGACCTGGGCTCCTGGAGTTCCATGAACAGATTCCTCATGCTAGGTCTCCCTCCATTCCCCTTGAAGGTCATGTCCTCAATGATGGAAAAGTCTTCATCCATCTGTGCGACTACATCGAACCTTGGGAGAACCTGTCCTTTTTGCAGAGAGAAAGTCTGAATCACCACTACCATCTGAACTGTGGCTGCCAAGTAAGGGAATATCCATTTGCAAGGTCTTTTGGGGATGGGGGAAGGGTCTTGAGCCTTGCAGTCTTACTCTTCATGTATTCCTTCCTTTGGCATTCATTTATTCACTTATTGTACTATATTTGAAATATGCCATGGATCAGGCACTGTATGAAGTTAGAGATGGGAAAGCAAGATAGTCCATAGTCCGTGATCTCAAAGTACTTACATTTTGCCTGGGAAGGTGGTCATCATATAAAGAATGAGATAACATAGCTACCATTTAAAGAGAGTCTACTTTCTGCCAGGCCTTGTAATGATGTATTTATTTAAAATATTTTAGTCTTTATAACAAATTTATGAAGAGTTAAGATTTCCATGTTAAGGTAAAGAAATTAACGCTGTAGGAAGTGAAGTGATTTACTCAAGGTCAGTGGTGGACCAAGGAGTCCTGTCTCACTCCAGAGATATCATTTGAAAGGCAATACTGTATGTTAGGAGATAGGGGAAAGGGAACTCAGGAGGAAGTTTGGGGACTAAGAAGGGCTTCAGGAGTCAGGGGCATTTGAGCTGGGTTGTAAGGATATGTAGGAGTCTGAAAGGCAATAATGGAAAAAGGACACCCTACTCATGTTGATGTTGTGTGGCTGTGACTCTAGATTACCACCTGCTATACAGTGCCCTGTACCATCTCAGCTCCCAACGAGTGCCTCTGGACAGACTGGCTGTTGGAACGGAAGCTCTATGGGTACCAGGCCCAGCATTATGTCTGCATGAAGCATGTTGATGGCACCTGCAGCTGGTACCAGGGCCGCCTGCCCCTCAGGAAGGAGTTTGTTGACATCATCCAGCCCTAGTAGGGGCCAGTGATCATCATATTCCTTCAAGCATCCTGAAGCCCAAGCCAGTTCTCCCTCCCTATGGAGCTCTGGCTGTCACCACCTGCCTCATCACTGCCAGCCAGCCAATGGAAAGTACCAAGTGGATGGTATGGCTAGTGTTAGGATAGGGATGGGGCATGTTACAGCTTGTGCCCAAATGCCAGCCCAGCACCTGTCAAGGACCAGGGAAAGTAACATGACGTTGCTAGCCAGCCTTCAGCCCATCTCCCCTGCCTCCCAAACCCTTTTAGTCTAGCTAAAATCTGTTACTGAAAGTTTTGATTTTGGCTTAGTTTGCTTTTTTAAAGCCAGAACTATTCCCTTTTCTACTCAGGAGAGTGTTTTCTCTCACCTTAACTGATCTGATAGGGGAGAAATGGTGATTATTATACATATGAGATAATGTTGCCTTCTGATGTACAATACCAGAAGGTGGGGTTCACAGAATCAGAAACAAGCTGATTTGGAAGAATGAAAAAGAACAACCCACTGTGGCTGTATGTCCTCTACTCATGTCCCAACTCATCCTAATCCTCTCATATACTTTCATCTGTTTGGAGAAACACTTGGGGTAATATAGAATCACTCAGTGTGAGACCTGCAATGGCTAAACCTCCTCCCACATGCTATAATCCCCTCTCTATCATTCCTGGCAGAGGATCTGGCCCAGTTAACATACCTCTTTGGACAAGAATAGACTTAGGTATTGTCTCTCCAGGTTAATTGTCCTTAATGCCCTCAACTGATATCCATAAAGTTTATCCTCTCTTTCTTTCAGAAAGTCCTTCTCTACTGCATTACTAATGTCTTTATTCCTAGTTCAGCATTTTTTTAAGCCAAAAAAAGCCTTTCTCTTGTAGAGACGAAATTCCCCTTCAGCTTTTAACCCCTCAGAGAGATCTTAGGAGGTCCTCTCTTGAGGGCAAATTTCAGGACAGAGGACAGGAGAGAAATAACACAAGGACACTTGGGGGAAAAGATGGTAGATGGGGAACATATTTGCAACTGTTTCAACTGTTCTCAATGGTCAGCCTTGCTAGACTTTATGGCAGGAAAAAAGCCAGCTTTGTTCCCTGTCTGCCCTAAAGTTCAGTCCCCTCATCACTGTGTATTAGACTTCCTGAGAACTCCAAGCATGGACCCCTTAGGGTTCCTTAGATTCTGCAAGGCTTCCTGGCTTGCCCTAAAAGAGAAAGCCCTTAATGTTCATCTCAAGGATTTATGAAGGATGAGGGCTTAAAGTTCCAGAGCCTCTCCACGGCAAAGATGAAGCAGGTAGTTCTTTTCAAGGCCCAAGGTTACTACTCATCTTTTATGTGTGGTTTGCTAATAAGCAGGGCCATGCCCAATATGCCAAATGAAGGTTCTTGACTCACAGAAATGGTTCAAATGGAGATCCCTTTTAGAGTAGGGAGGGGGAGGGGGAACAAACATGATCTATGTCCCATAGTACAACACTGGAATGCTATGGCAGAAAGTCTCCATTGGTGGGTTAAGCAGGATCACTATGCAGGCCTGGGGCAGAGGATGTAGGGACAGAATAAGAAGGAAGTTGAGCTAGAGGTTGTCATAAAGGAAGAACATTAGCTATAGCCTCTGCACCAACCAACCATGCCATTTCTCTGCTCCTTCTGACATCCTAGCATGGCCTTAGAGAAGGCATAGTGTTAACCCATTCTTACTGCAATCTTGAGGAAGCCAAAGGAATGGAAGGGGCTGCTGAATAATTATAGGAACAACACCTTACATCTGAGGAGTGCTTCACACTTTTCCAAAAGGCTGTTACTTAATCTCACTTACATTTTATAAGTACCATATTAGATATCCTGGTTAGGAATAATTATGCCCATTTAACTTTCCTATTGAGAAACTCACACACAGGGAATCTAACTAGTCTAGTGACATGTGGCAGGCCAGGGCTAGAACCCAAAACAGTAGGAACTTCTGATTGTTGATCCATAGGTTACTTTCTCAACTTGATAAAATGCCCTTGTTTCTGCTCTTCCCTATATGGTCTCCAGACTTTGGAGACCAGGGATTATCAATTAAAATTCACCTGCTCTAGCCGCACAAATCAGGTCCACAGTTCAATCCCAACAGTCTCTGGGGTTGAAATGCTGAGGCCCTCTTTAGGGCCCCATAATCACCATGTGGCTCAGAATAGAAACGGCAGAGGAACTAAAGTCCCCACTCAATCACCTACCATCTCTTTATGGTTGGGGTAGTATGTCTGCTCAATTAGTGGGAACTTTTCTCCTCCCAATGTCTTGTAGATGGCCACCAGCTGGGCAAACTGCAAAAGAGAAGCAAACGTTTCAGCTTATCTCGACACTGCAACAGACAGACAAACATCAGTCTATCAAACAAATATGTATTGAGTATTTGCTCTGTTGGGGACTTAGTACAAAACACCGAGGATATAAAAGAGGTGTACAATTCTTATTTTTAAAGAACATATGCGTTAACTGGGGAAGGGAGAGAGAATGCACTAACATTCTTCAGTACTTATACAATTTTAATGATATTTCATTCATTCCCCATATCAAATTGATGAACTAGGCATTTTATCATCTTTATTTTACATATGAAGCCCAGAGACAGTAGAAAAGTTGCCTGAAGTCACAGAGCTGCAAAGAGGTGAAGCTGGAATTGAAATTTGGATCTCTAACCTTAACACTTGCATCTCTAGAGATGACAATTGATAAAGCTAGATAGGTAACATGGGGACAGGTCTTGAAAGTTCAGATGCTAAGAAAGGAATGGTAGCTGTTTTCTGCAGGCAGGATGGAGTCATAAGAATTTGAGCAGGGGGGGCGCCTGGGTGGCACAGCAGTTAAGCGTCTGCCTTCGGCTCAGGGCATGTTCCCGGCGTTATGGGATCGAGCCCCACATCAGGCTCCTCTGCTATGAGCCTGCTTCTTCCTCTCCCACTCCCCCTGCTTGTGTTCCATCTCTCACTGGCTGTCTCTATCTCTGTCAAATAAATAAATAAAATCTTTTAAAAAAAATCAACTGCATTAAAAAAAAAAAGAATTTGAGCAGGGGCCATGAATAAAGCTGTTCTTTAGGAAGATTTTGATGCTCACAGTATGCAGGATAGAGAGACCTAGTCTCTCTAGGACTTACTACTCATCTAAGAACTGAACTCACTGGATCCTTCACCTAGGAGAATTCAGAACAACTCTGAAGAAGAGTGTGAGGGTTGAAAAGCCTCTGGCAAATATCTAGCACCCCCTGGAGTCCCCTTCCCCCACATTTTATAAGTGAAGAAACTGAAGGCCAGAGAGATCACTTGCCCAAGGTCACATAATAGTTGAGCCGGATTCATAGCCAGGCCCCTTTATTTCCAATTTATAACTCTTCCTACTCCTTCATATGGCTGCCTTTCAGACTCTGCACAGACCATGGTCTTCCTGTGGGAAACACACAAGACTTTTCTGCTCAATCCATTCAAACACACACCTACCCACACAGTATCTCCAGTGCACTGGCAGCAGGGGTAATCCAGCATCTTCCCTCTAGTGCTACTTAGGTTAGTTTACACTCTAAACCACTGATATCTGGAACTGCTGGAAGGAAAAGTTGCCAGATCAAACTTGCCTTCTATTTATCAGAGAAAGGAAAGCTAGGACATTTTTCAAAAGCTAAGGTCCTATTCTCTATAAGGGATGTTGGTACATGAGCCAGTGGGGACAGAGGGGCGTGGGGGCTGGAGTAGAAACTTAGAACTGGGTTGTTAGAAAACTGGGTTAGAGTCTTCTGGTTCTTGTTATGCCTTGAACTCACTCGGTGTCTTTGAGCAAATGATTTCTCCTCTCCAGGCCTCATTATCTTCCTATATAAAATGAAAGGAGTGAATTTGATCAGTTCCTCAAACTTTTTACCATAAAGGAACATCATTTTATTATATTTCCTTCCAAACTCCGCTATCAAACTGCAGTTTAAGTGACCATATATTGTGATCCTTTTGTTGGCAAGGATAGAATTTTATTATTTTTGAAATGCTGGAAAATGTTGGAATTTCTGGGTCACTCCCCTTTGTGACACGGCTGGTGACTGTAGATCTTGAAGGCCTCCTCCAGAACTGAAAGTACGATTCAGGGACTCTCAAGCCCTCAAGATTTTATTATTGAAAGAGACTTGAGAGAGTCTCTAGACCAGACATTTCATTTTACACATGAGGATACAGGGGCTAGAGAAGCAAAGGAAAGCATAGGTTCCCAGATCACGCCTGGAATTGGGACTGCACTAGGACAGCAACCAGGTAGGTCTCTTCCTGCCCGTTGCATGCTCCATTGAACCCTGCCGTTCTCACCATTCTTCAGTTTTTCAACTTGCTTTGACTGTCAAGACCAACCCCTCAGACTTTTCTTGCCTTCTCTGATTCTCTCCATCACCCCATTTGACCTTTAAATCCTGCCGGCCCACCTTGGCCAGCCTGGATTCCTGTTCTGCCTCTGGATATCTGCCTGAGCTCCCACGGCTCTCCAGCATCTCCAACGAGCTGATGCCAGCTCTGCCTAACAACCTCTGTCCTGCTGCAGCCCACGCCCTGGCCTGGCACCAAGGCATGTGGGGCCTTATCTTTCCAGCATGTGGGAGAGTTACACAGACACCACAGCGATGCCGGGAAGGCCCACGGCAAAATCCCAGAGTCCTGGGACAGCAAGATTAAAATGGCAGCCAGTTCCCAGGCACTAGTTCCTGGGAGCTCACCCTACCCTCCTCCACTTTATCTCCAGTAGTCCCTGTCTGCTTAAGGTACTGGGCTTGGCATCTAACCCCTGCCTCCTTGGAAACTTAGATTAAGTTACAAGCACACAGTTACCAATTAAACAAATGTAATATCTGATAAGGGTTATTTCCTCTATGCATAGACAAAAGAATGGATTTAGAAGCTGGGGGTGGTGTTGGCAATGAATAGGAAGATAATGTTCATTATCACCACTTCTTCAGTGAATCGGGAGAGAAATTCTTGGGAGAAATGAGATTTCAGGATCAGTCTGAGTTTAATATGTTATCCTTAGCCCTCCTGGAAATAAATGCTTTAATTCAACTCTCGTGCCTCTGTCTCTAAAAAACCCAGATGGAGTGATAGGATTTTTAGATGAATTTACAGCAATATGGGATGGTGGCATTCTTGCTTTCTCTGGAATGCTACCTTCATTGATAGGGCTACTTCTGCTTCCCAAATCCCAGGGCACAGCCTGCCCTGACCAATTTATAATAGCAGATGTGCTCAGAGACACAGTGATGCAAGGTAGAGCCTTAACAACCCAACTGAGGCCTCCCCTCACACCAAGAGTGGTCACAATAAATATAGAAAATATGAACAAAAGTCATCATCTCAGAGGGAGCCTCCCTTCACAGTCACCAAATTTGTTCACTCCATTAACAAGCAGAGAACAATATGTAAAATGTCATTAGTGTGGCAGCTGCTTAATGAAAATGGGAGACCTTGGTGTCTGTTTAATGAAGGGAGAATTTGGTGTCTGGCCAGGGAGCCTTGCTGTTCTCATGTGATGCCAAAGGCAATGTGCTGGGATTGTGAATGGGTGAGAATGTGAACCCTCACCAGATCCCAGATCCCAGGAGGGGTAAAGCCCTAGGCATAGGCTCTCTGATCCTCCCACCCTGGCCTCTGGCATAGTTTTAGAACATAGAGAGGGGAACTATTTTCTTTAAGAGATCCTAAACACTAGGGAACTATAACAACTAGGCTGGCAAATTGGTGACACGTACTACTATTATCCCTAGTTTACAGACAAAGAAACCAGGCACAGAGAGGTTTACCTACAAGAAAAAAACTAGCAATAACAGAATCATCCTGTGTGGCTGTGAGGGAGCCAAATTCTAGCAGGTATTGAAAGGGTGGGGAAGAAAAGGGCTAGGGCTTATTTGCAGTGGGGAAGATTGTGTGACTAGGGGAAGGGGGAGGTCCCTAGAAAAGAAACTTAGTGAAGGCCTCAAATATGCTCTTCTGTGATTAGTAACACATTCAAATCATACAACTCTTTTAGCCTGTTTCTGCAGAACTCTAGGATTCTTAGATGCCTTAGGCCAGAGGGAAAGCCTGAATGAGTGGTGATCAGGAACCCGACCCTCCCTCCTCAACCACAGCAGCTCCCACTGACTCCTCATTCATGGGGTCTTTCTCTTACACTGTCAGGTCTCCCTGGTTTCCAAGGGAATGGGAAAACTGTGAGTTCAGATGTGAGGATGAGATCAAGAGCAAAGGTGATGGGTCCATCTGGTTAAAAAACCCCTCCAACTCCCTGGGTGGTGGAGGCTTGGGGTCTGAGAACTTCACAGTGACACTTGGCAAGCCAGTGTGATAGCTGAAGTGATTTTTGAAAAACAAGAGGAAGAGGATGTGATTGGGAGCAGGTGTTTCCTTCTAAGAGGGCAGCGCGGAGCGGCAGTTATAGGAGCTGGGTCCCCACTGCCCTCAGGCCTTTCCAATAGACCATTCAGAGGCAAGAAACACGTATTTTTTTTTTTAAAGATTTTATTTATTTATTTGACAGAGAGACAGCCAGCGAGAGAGGGAACACAAGCAGGGGGAGTGGGAGAGGGAGAAGCAGGCTCCCAGTGGAGGAGCCTGATGTGGGGCTCGATCCCAGAACGCCGGGATCACGCCCTGAGCCGAAGGCAGACGCCTAACGACTGCGCCACCCAGGCGCCCCTTGAAACACGTATTTTTATTCTTGCATCTTATGGCTGAGGGCACAGCTTGCAGACCTATAAGGACTTCTTTACAGAATCTTTGTGTGACTTTGTTGTGAGGCCAAAGGTCTGGTCTACATCAAAGGGAGCCCAACTCTTGATGATAATGTTTTGTGAGAGCCCACCCTACCCCATGTCTCATCTTAAGTTCCTCTCACATCCTCTTAGCTGTGCCCAGTGCATCTTGATTACCAGTGGTCCCTCCTGGGGGACTGGGAGATATGGGAGCTGGATCCCATCCTTTTACCTGAGGGGAAGGGGGCCTCACTCACCACCCATGGCTTGTCACAGAAGTTGTAAATGGATTCCAATGAGTTGATGCTGGGGAGGCCTGCGTACTGCATGCCAATGACAAGGTGGCGGAAGTCCTCATTCTCTGCCATGCCGAATGCATGCTGCCGGATAAGCACAAAGTCTGGCCGGAAGGACCTGGTAAAAATGTAGAGGCAAGTTTCCCATCAACCAGCCCCTCAAGTCATATATCATCTTGTCTCCTATTTCCAAAGCCCTAGGCAGAGAAGGGGTATAAGCCCTGACATAAGCCCCTCATTTTATTATTTTTTTATGGACTACAAAGTGAGGTATTATGGCACTTCTTAAAGCAGATTTAAGGAACAGATGTCTAAAGTTCCCTTATTCCTCTGGATTAAGCACTGTCTTTTTCTAAGGTACAAATACCCTCAGGAGGGAAGAAACACTTTCAGACCCTCACACCTTAAATGAACAAGAATTTACCTGGTCCCTATGGGGCAATAAGAGAGCAGAAGCTCCTTGTGGCTTCAGAGTTTATGCTCCAAGAGGGCCCCAGTAGACTTTGAAGACATATTTCCCTGACTTCACCACCCTGCCATGGAGATCCCTAATCTCACTGTCCTATTCTAACTCCTTAAAGCTGCTCCTTAAAATAGGCAATGCCCTCATCAGGCCCCTAGAAGAGCAAGGGTTCAGGCTGGCTGAGAATAGATGCCAAACTTCCCAATGTTATTCTTCCAAAGTGTACGCTAGGGAGGGGTGCAAATATTTTTCAGAGAACTGAGGTTGAGCAATGGCTACAGGAAGCCCTGGGAGTACAGAATGTTCCCATGCATGGGAAGGCTCCCTGTGTTTCCCCTCTAGCCAGCAAAGCTCCTCAGCTGCTCCATCTTCATGCCCTGACTCCAAGGGAACCCCACCTTCCCAGAGAGTCAGTTCTGTAGCAGCATTCTCCCTCAAGGCTCTGGAGCTTGCCAGTTTCACACCACATGCAATGACCCACCTGGTTCTCTGCCCAGGCACCCATTCAACCCCCACGTATAGCTCCAGTACCACCTGGGCTCAGAGATCAGTCTCTTAAAGTGGGGTGTAAGAAGCCCTCCTCAGTCACATCAAGTCAATATGGCATGTGCTGGAGCTGTTCTGATCTCCTTGTGCCCCAGTTTGGGAAAATGGCTCCAGCTGTATGCTTGAGATCAAACCTTATATGCCAGTTACAGGAACTGAGCCCTAGATTTCCTACATTGGTCAGCTCTTAAGTTCCTACACTCGTACCTGGAAGGGCCTGCCTTAGTTTTGTGAGATCCCTCCTGGCACCCTGCTATGACCTTTCTGTCGCCACCTGCTTGTGTTCATGCATCCCTATGACTCACTCTACCTACAATTTGAGGGGCCCATCATTCTCTCTTGAGCTCGCTCCCCACCTGGACAGACATCTTATTTTTCTGTCCTCCTCATCTCTGGGATGGATGAGTTTACATTTCCTGTTGTTAAGGTTCCAGACACCTGAGATTTGCCTTCCCTGTCACTGAGCCATTTCCTATTGGACACTGGAGACCTCAGTGTCAGGATGCTGCAGATTGAGGTAAGGAAGAGGATGAAGTGAAGATTCTTCCTGGAGCAAGATTCTGATATCTGAAAACCTGACACCATGCTGAACCCTGGGAAAAATGACACTGTGGAAACCATTTTTACCTCATCTGGAATTCTCGTTACCTCCCTCACAGAATTGTTTTATTAAATGTGATCACATCTATAAGTTACCACCTACCATGTAAGTGCCCTGTAACTGCAAATTTTCTTCCATCCACAATGTCCCTTCCAACCTAGACATTCCTATCAGACTTATGAATTCCCAGGACTAAGGAATATGGAAAGAGTACAGGGCTGGGAGTTAAGAGAATTCACATAGAAACACAAGGCTCTGCTACCAACTCACTGAGTAAATCTAAGCAAATCAATGTAAAGTCAGACTAGGAGGTTGAACTAGATCAGAGGTTTTCGAATTTTTTTTTTTTTTAAGCAATGGAACCCTGTTTTCCAGAGAAAATATACACAGAGATAAAAGCACAAAAATCACACTGGTGGCAGTGGGGCTGGAATCCTAGAACCCCTCAAGATAGGAATCTGGTTACTTCTAAATGAGTCCTGAGTCCTTTCTCTACCATTGGACTAAGAGCTCTCTGAGAGCAGGAGCTGGTTTTCTCTGCCTTCCTCTACCACTTCTACACAGCATACATCATTAACTTCTGTACCGTATGTATGTGGCGCTGCCACCCCTCTCCAACACTTGCCTTTGAAACCACCTATGCAAACCAGAGACAATACTCTGAAGACAGTGACAGTGACCCTGAGGACAGAAGGGACCTTACCGGACAACCTTTGTGCCATTCCGGAGCACCTGCATATCCACAGCATAGGTCCCATCTGCGTGGGCCACCAGGTTGAGCTCTGAAAATTCCGCCTGGACATAACAGTAGGGGATTAAGAGGGTAGATTTCATGTTATGTGTTTTTTTACTACAATTAAAATTGTTTAAAAAAATTAAAAATAAACAAATAAAAATAACGGTAGGGAAATAAGCCCATAGTCCTGGCTTTGCCAAGTTATCCATAGAATAGCAGCAGCCCTCCCACAAAACATTTATTCAGTTTTCAAAGCATTTTCACAAACTGATTTCATCTCACTATCATAGCAACTCCGTGAGGCAGGAAGGACAGAGATAATTCTCCCCGTTTACCAAAGAAGCAGTTAAGTGACTTCCTAGACAAACAAAACTTATTCTTGGCAGAGACAGGAGCAAAGCTTCTGACAACTCTGTGCTGCCTTTCTATAGAGTGGGAATGCAAACTGGGGCAACATGCCCTCTATCAGTTTCAACATAAAAACACTAGATTTTAGTTTAGGCAACTGGGTGTTACTTCTGTTCTGCTCCCAGTTAGCTCCATGGACTTTAGGCAAATCACTTGTCCTCCTGTGGGTGAGGGGGTGTGGGAGGGAGAGTTTCTTTCATCTATAAAATGGGAATAATTTTGAATCAACCCTGTCTATCCAACAAGTTGTTTCAAGAACTGAATACAATAATGGGTAGGAAAGTACTCTGTAAATCAGAGTGTGTACTCTTTACACACTGTGTAAAGAATGATGAGTAACTTCTACGATTACATAGGAAGTACATGCATTATTTAAACCAGACATCCCCCTCTCCACCTAAATGGACTTAATCTCTATCTATCATGAAGTGAAGGGTAGAAGAAGATTAAAACAAGGGGAGGGGGGGCTTTCAGGACTTCACTACATTAAAAGAAGCAGGGGTGTGTGTGTGTGTGTGTGTGTGTGTGTGTGTGTGTGTGTGTGTGTGAGTGTGTTAATTCTCTCTGAAGTGTAGCTTCATGCCCAGAGTAGGCAGCACTGGAGGCTGCACAACTGAATGGCAGATATGTGCCAACCCAGGAATATCATGCCACCAACAATATGGAGGTGTGGCCAGTGTCCCAGGAAGACATTTCCCTAAGGTTATCCTCTGCTTGAGAACACACTACAAAGAGGACCATAAGAACTACAGTTCTCACTACTTTACAAACACCAACACCATGAAAAGAAGTCAGGGAAGTTGAAACGTAGACTTCATGGCCATCTCTCATAGAAAAGCCCCAGGGAACAGGGTTGGGGAGAGGAGATGGAGGGCCTGGAATCCACTCTGAAGACTAGATGATTCACTCTGGGATGTCAGGAGAGAACAATGATGACGCAGATGTAACTCTGGGCTTCAGGATAGTTAATTACCTGTTCTACTTTGATGTCATAATCTCCAAGGACTTTTTTACCCCGGAAGCACTTGACCCTGGAAAAGAAAAACAAAACAAAACAAAAAACACACAAATTAGTTTTGTACAAGTGTTTGAGATCAGAAATTTACTATCATAAAGAAGAGGACTATAGCAGACAGAACCCCAGAATGAGTGTCAAGATGTGTGTCCTACCCACACATCTCTATACTTTCCTTATCTTCCCCCATCACTCTGATTTTCTAGTTGGGTTCCACCCTTGGAATTTTAGTTTTTAAAGAAACTGTTATCATTTTACCTCTTCATATCTATACTTCCAAAAAGGATTTGAGGCAATTAATAATTTAAAAGGCAACTATAACCAACAAAGTAAGGATTAAAGGACAATCAATGAATGACAAAGCATTAATTATACCAGAAAAGAAATTTTAAAAGGTAGGAGGCTGAGGAAAGCTACTATAATTGAACACAAAACCTATTCTGTATTTCTGAATTTCAGTCAAGAAAACTAGTCAGGCTGAGTTATAGAGTACTTATTATCTTCCTACTTGTCATGGATCTAAAGGAACCTCACATTAATGCATCAGGGGCTTCAGAGCCCCTTGTAAGTGGACTGTGTTTATGTTTATACTGATATCCATTCTTACTTTGCCCTTTATCTCCCCCTCCCCACCCCCCAAAAGATGTTCTTACCTATCCATGTAGGCTAATTCTCCATGTGTAAAAAGGGCCTTTCCATGCTATACCTGTTAGTGAGGTTGTCTTTCCCAGTGCTTGAAATTTCAAATTAGTATGTTTCACTTTAGGTTTCTAAAAATCCCTCTCCAAAATAAAGGGAGAAACTAACATTTATTGGGCATCATGTTCTAGGAATTGTGTGCAAGTTGCTTTCAAGAACATCTCATTTAGTCCTAATAACAATTTATGATATAGGGAGAAAGGTCTTCATTTTTGAGATGAGGAAACCAAGACTCGGGGGAAAAATAGTGTATTCAAGGTCACATGGCAAGTTAGTGACAGAGCCAGTATTCACACCCAAGTCTGCACCCACTGCTCCTGGGACCGTAGAGTCATCTCCCTCTGCTGATTCATTCTCTCCATCTTCACTCCCACCATTACAAAAACTGACTTGTCATGTGTGCTGCATCGCATGTTTTTTTTCCCCATTTTCCTTCTTCCGCTCAAAAGGGACTTGATGTTGTGAGCCCTAGTTCCACTACAAATACTTCCTACCCTGGTTCCTGTGAACTACCCAGGACGAGGCCAAGCAATTTCCTTTCCTCTCTGCTGGAACAGTCCGTTCTAGGAAGTTGTCATTTGTCCTATCCAAGTCCCTGGCCACCCTCAAATTGTTCCTCAGAGGCACTCAGCCATCCTGGAGCTGGATCACTGAAGCCTATTCCCCAGCCTTTACCCCAATAAGTCACTAAGCTTCATCAGCTTGCTTTCAGAACCCTGTTCAACATTTATAGCTCAGCAACCTCCTCCAGCAAGGGGCCTCTACCCTATCCTGTCCCTTTGGCTACTGTTCTTATTTATGGACTTAAATGATAATCTACACATGGCACTATCACTGCTCTGTATATCTTATACTCTGTAGGCCTTTGTCTAGGACTGTAAAAAGGAGAAATGGAGTAAATGACCCTGGAGGTTCCTTTCTTGTACTGATGAGGTGTGTCTACCTTATTACCAGCAATGCTTTTCTGATGCTTCCTCCTATCTTCCTGTCTCAAAATAGCTCTTGTTCTGTGAGGTAAGTCTCAGAGACATTAACAATAACCTCTCATTCTGTATGACACCTTGCATTTTCAAAGCACATTCCTTGCCTTATTTGTTCTTTACAACTTAGTGAAGCAGCCGGGTCAGACAGCACTGTTCGTTTGACCAATGGGGAAACTGAAACCCAGAGCAGTGAAATAATATGCCCAAACCACAGAAAAGTTCATAGGAGCTAAGCTTAGAACTTAGAGTTTACATCTAGGTGCTTATGTGTTGCCAAGTATTTTAATTCACTCAGTTACTTTGTGAGTTTAAAACACTGATATTGAAGTATATTTATAGATTCTGGCTGGGTTTATCTGCTACTTCCTGCACCTGCCCATTGACCAAGTTGGCTAATGATACTGTTTTCATGCCTTCTCCCAGCGCCCACCTCTCCAATGATCTTAATGCCTTTTCCTTAAGGTAATTTGTCCTGTTGAGAATCTTAGTCTGTGTTTCCTGACTCCAGGTCACTGACCTCTGTTGGCTGAGCACTATCTTATGGAACAGGAGCTAAAGATGGCAGGCAGATGGGGCACAGAGCCTTCTTCTGGAGAATGAGCACATTTTTCCTAGCTCTAGCCCTTGGAAATTTAGGTTCTAGGTATTTTCATGAAAAATTTTTTGCCTTATAAGCAAGTGACAGAAGTACCTCCTGATACTAAGAGAACACTGTTAGGAGGCAGAGAGTTAGAATCCAGGGGAGTTGTGAATCACAAGGCTCTGCAATCATAGTCTGGGTGGGAATCCTAGATGTAGTCTTTCTGGGCTTCGCACCTTAGGCAAGTGGTTTAAAAAAAAAAAAAAGTATGTTATAGGGTGAAATCAGTCAATCAACCTTCAAAAGTATACAAAAGAATAAGATAAAAAAGTTTCTCCTTTCCCATTTCTTTTCCATCACACATAATCCCCATTATCAGTTGCAAGTATATCTTTTCAGTGTGGGGAAAATGTCTGCACATATATATGCTTTAAACATACATGTAGCATCATGCTATGTAAAAACTTCTTTTTTGAACCTTGATTTTTATTGCACTCAAAAATACATCTTAGTAATATGCTTTCAGCACATACTGATGGACTTCTTTCTTTTTAATAGTTGCATGAAATTCCATTTGAAGGTCATACAGTAATTTCACTAATATATATTGATGAGCATTTAGATTTCCAGTTTTTGGGTTGTTTTTGCCATTATAAACAGTGCTATAATAGCTAACATTTAAGAATATCCATAGGAGGGGATCCTGGATGGCACAGTCAGGTAAGCATCTGACTCTTGGTTTTGGCTCAGGCCATGATCTTGGGGTGCTGAGACTGAGCCCCACACTGGGCTCCGCACTGAGTGTGCAGTCAGCTTTCTCTCTCCCTCTGCCCTTCCCCCTCTTCTCTAAAACAAATAAATAAATCTTAAAATATATATATCCAGGGATGCCTGGGGGGCTCAGTTGGTTAAGCATCTGCCTTTGGCTCAGGTGATGAGGTCCTGGGATGGAGCCCCACATCGGGCTCCCTGCTCAGCGGGGATCCTGCCTCTCCCTCTCCCTCTGCTGCTCCCCCTGCTTGTGCTCTCTCTCTCTATATATATATATACATAGAAAAAAAAGAACACATCCTTAGGATAAATAACTTATTTTTTCCAATTGTACTGAGATATAATTGACAAATGAAATTGTATATATTTAAAGTGTGCATCATGACTTAATATACCTATACTTTGTGAAATGGGATTACCACACTCAGGTTAATAAACACATCTATCACCTTGCATAATAACCATTTTATGTGTGTGTGGTGAGAACATGTAAGATCTACTCTTTTAGAAAATTCCAAGTATACAATACAGTATTATTAGCTATAGTCACCATGTTGTACATGGAGGATAAACAATTTATTGCAGAATTGCTGGTGCCAGGAATAGACAGTTAAGAGTTTTTACTGATATTGCCACACTGCCCACCCCCCATTAGGAAAATATACCACTCTTCTCAGTGTTTGAAAGTTTGAGAAAGTTACTTCACCTCCCTTAGTTCCCTTCTCCCTCCCCCAACCCCCACAGTTTCTTGCATAAACTAGGCACAGAGAAGGACTTTCTGACTGGCGGTCTTGTCAAATCAGCCCAAATTCACCTCCTTTCCTCAATCCTAAACAGAACCCAAGATGTACATCCTTGAAGCACAGACTAAAAATATCTATGGTGCCTGTGTTGTCAATTTCCCCCTATTGTAACATTTTCTTAACAAGCCTAGCAGCTGAGGATCTATGTGAGTTTAATGGCTTGCAGCTTCCTTGATGGGCCAGCCAATGAACCATCTCACCTTATTACTAAAATGAGTAGAGGCTTCTAGATTTAACTCTTCTTACTCAAGGCAATGAATATGCTCACCAGTTCCTATCCAGCTAGGGCTTGTGAGGCTGAGGAGCACAATTTCAGACACTTCTCTGCTAAGGCTGCCTCAAAACTTGGCCCAACTTAGGCAAGCCCAACTTAAATTCTCTCTGTTTTATGCATGGGATAATGGAGAAAGGTCTAGAAATAGGAGTTGGGTTCAGGCATAGTTCTACCACTTTTCAACTGTGTGACTTTGGGCAAGTAATTGCCTCTCTGAGCCTTAGTTTTGTTATATATGAGATAGGGTTAATAATAATTGTAATACTAATAGCAAGCATTCACTATGCACTAACCACTATTCTTTTACGTATTTTACCTCATTTATTAATACCCTTCTCACAGGTTGTTGTGAAGACTTAAAGCCAGATGAGAATAACTGACATGAAAGTGTTCTGGAAACACTGAAATGCTATGCAAATATTAAGTACCATTAGCAAAATGCAACATTTATGTACCAGGGATAATTACTGTTTTATTATTACCACAGCCAACATGGCCTCTTCCTCTTCTGAACTTTCATCCCATTTATTGTCTGCTCATGATGTTTGGCTCATAGCATCATCATCTGATACCAACTTTCAAACTCAGTTGTCCAGTAATCTGGGACACCCCTCTCCAACTCTCAGCCTCAGACAACTGGATTATGTAATAATGCTTGGAATAAGGACTAACCTCATGTGAGCCCTGGATTTTCCAGAACATTTTAGATTAAATAACGCTTTTGTCCTGTTGTCAGTTTATATGATCTGATCTAAGGCCTATACAAACATAATCATTGTATCTATAAATTTCTAACTCCTTCACTTACCTAGATTCGCAATCAGGGCTTGCTTATTGACTGGAGATGTTAAGAGTGATGGTTTTGGCTGGAAAATGTAGAAAATCAGAAGAGGCCACCTTCAGGACTGAGCAGACAGCCTGTCTCTGCAGGCCCAGCCTCCTCTTTTCTCACGTGTGCACATCTGAGGATGTCATGCAAAAATCTGTTCTCAATCTCCATCCACACTGGAACTAAAGGACCTAAAAACAGCCCATAGTGTAAATCCTCCCTAGGTGCCTGGGGTTTGTATAAGAATCAAATATGAAAGCACTAACAAGCATTCTTAGAGCTCTAGAACCAGTCTAGCACCTAGTAAATGCCTGGCACTGATCTGGATACTTATCTTTAACATGGTGCTTAGTTTCTGGCACTCACTGTCTCACTGGCCTTGTTCTTTCAGTCAAGCATCTCTAGGCATCAAGAAGTTAGAAAGTAAGCTAGAAATACTAGAGGATTCCTATTTCCCACCCTATGGTAAAATTAGGCCTGCTGGTCTTGGAGAGAGTTTGTGAGGTCCTGCCGCCACCCACTGGCAAGATGTGTACTGCAGACATGCTGTGCTCCCAGCTCGCCCATCAACTTAGCCAGCTGAATAGCCACCAACCACACTGGCCCAGGAATATCTCTCCAGGTGCTTATTTGCTGCTTTGAAAAATGATGCCTGAAAATTCAGTTTTCCCTAGAAAGTATGTGTCCGTACACCCCAAGCTAGATACTTAGCTTTTTGCAATCTCTAGAAAGAAAGGCTGTGATTTGTCAGTAATTCAGCAACAATTTACTGAGTATCCAATGGTAGGTGCTGGGACTGTAAAAATACATTAGCAGTTGCCAAGTAGAGAAAGCACAGTCTAGAAAAGGAGAATGATATCCATTACCAATATGGGTTATTGCTAAGGTCCCTTGCAACTCTTAAGATTTATAACTAGTATTCACATTCCCACCTTTCAATCTTTCTTTAAAAAATATTTAAAGCACACAACTAAAACAATAACAGAAGTTTCAGGTAGCTCAGAAACATGTACACTGAAAAGCAAGTTCCCTCTACCTTCAAGAAGCTCACAGGTTAGTGGAGAACAGAAGCATAAATAAAAGGTATATGTGTAAATATAGGGTACAAGCTGTAGCAGAAGTACAAATAAGGCACTTTAGGAGCTCAAAGGAGGCAGTTCTCTTTGCCTGTAGAAGTCTGGGAAGGCTCCAGAGAGGGAGCTGAGTCTTAAAGAATGAGTAGGGATTTGCCATATGAGAAGAAGGAGCAAAATTGAATGGCTGAGTGTAAAGGCACAGAGGCTGCTTGAGCACGGAACACTGCACGGAAGGACACTGGAGGCTGAGCAGTGGGAGCTGCAGGTCCCAAGAAAGGGAAGCATCGAACTGGCAAGGGGTTCAGATGTCAGGCTGAAGAGTTGGGACTCAATGGCCAGCTTCCAAAAGATTTTTTAAACACTTTTTTATTATGAAAACACTATCCTCAATAGTTATCAACATTTTGCCAATCTTTTTCATCTATCACCATCACTGTTGTTGAGACTATTGTCTGAGCATTTTGAAAAAAACAAATCCCAAATATTATGTCATTTCTTCTACAAAATTTTAAGTACTATCTCTAACTGGTGATGATTTATTTTTTAATGTAACTATATATAACAAAATTTGCCATTTTAACCATTTTTAAGTCTAAAATTCAGTGGCATTAAATACATTCACAATGTCGTGCAATCATCATCACTACTTCCAAAACTTTTTCATTCTCCCAAATAGAAACTCTGTAGCCATTATGCAATAAGTGATCATATCTATCCACGTTCCCAGCGCCTGGTAACCTCTAATCTACTTTCCATCTATGAATTTGCCTATCTTAGGGTAATGACTTTTTAATAATTAATTTATTAGTGAATAATTAATAATATTTTTTAACATCTTTACTCAGTCAATATTCAAATTTTCCCAAGTGTCTCCAAAATGCCATCAAAAATATTAAGCAGGGAGGTGACATGATCAGTTGTGCCTAAAATCTGAGAGAACACCTTACCTGGAATGTGGAAAAGACTGGAGGGAGCAAACCAGGGCTTGAGATCATTTGGGAAGCCGGTGCAGTAACCAGATTTCAGGACTTGGTTTTACCGGTACATAACAAACTGATAGCTACTGCACAACACTCATCTGGCAACTCAATTGATCATTTGATTGATTAGGCCTCAGAACTTTGTAGCTGGCTGGAAAATGACAGTTATTTAAAAAGATGTTTAAAAAGATATTAATAAAGAGGATTTAATGAAGTCATAGAAAGTGGTATAGGACTCTTACTAAAGATGTTCTAGAACAGAGATATAAATGAGACCTAAAATAGGTAGGGCCTTAACACTGGTAAAGGGATTCTTAACTTAAATTTAGACTTGTTTTCTAACTCGTGAACCATAAAACTTTCTTTCAGTATGCGGAGAAATGTGTGTTATGGATAATTCGTTTAGGAATAAGAAGCAAATGACAGGAAAAAGCGAACACTTTTCTGGATAAAGAGTTCTGTGGCTATTCCTTGATATCATTAATTCAGTGATTAAGCTGTTCAATTAAATGCTCTGCAACTAAGGCACCTCTTAGATAGAAAGACAGCTGCATGGTGTCTTAGTTGACATTCATATAAATGATCTGGAAGAGAGTACAAGGGGAAATTGCCAAGTTTGCAGATGGCATTCAGCTCTTCCAGGGATTAAAATGCCAAGCTGATTAGGGATAAAGTGAAAGAAGACGTGGACGTGGGCAGAAAAGTGGCAGAGGAGTTTTAATGTGACTAAGTGTAAGAAAACACATTCAGGGGAAATGATTTTATCACAGGATCATCCAGTAAAGAAGCCTGAAATGACAGGCAGAAAAGAAAGACATCAGTTCTATACAATGTCACAGACAAAACACAAAAAGATCGAGAGTGAAAGGTTAAAAAATGTTGCATATCATCAAGAAAGTTTATTGGAAACCAAACATAGAGGCTTTCTTACACTCTGACCTATTCTTGTACAAGTCGTAGGACTTTCATATTTCTAACCCAGCATATTAGGTACACTTATCTAAAAATAAATGACATAATGAACGTAGAAATGGCCCAGGGAAAAATGGAACAAAATGTAAAGGCTCTGGTTTTAGGAAAGACTGAAATAATGTCTTCTTCAGTCTGTAAAAGTAAAGATCCAAAGGGGACAGATGGGTATGAGGGAGGGAAAGAGAACACTGAACCTGTCATTCATTCCAAATAACCTATTAATCTCATGATATTTCAGGCCTTATAGGGAAGTCATCTCAATGTTACTGGTTATATAGTAAAATGAGGCTCAGATAAACTAAGTGACCTGCTTAAAGGTAGCAGTTAATAAGTGGCAGATCTAGTAAAATTAAATTTCAGGGCTTCTGATGATCAAACTTAGAGACTGTTTACTTCCTCAAATAAGGACTAATGCTCTATTCATTTCTGCATTTCCAATACCTGTCGAACTATCTGACACATAATAGATGGTCAGAAAATGTTTCTGGAGTTACTGAATTGAATATAGCTAGACATTTGGAGGTCAATATCAGAGAGTTCAGCCAATATCATTGTGAAAGAGTCCTGGGCTTGTAGGTTTCTGAGGATACCTACATCGTCCATTTCTCTGGAGTTTATATAACTCCCTCAAGTTATCTGTGGGAAGACTTCAACAGCTTTGGGTGGCAGATGAGACCCCTTAAGAAAAACAGCAATCTCAAAGTTCTGAAAATGAAGGAAACACCCCAGTTGTGACTTCAGTTGGGAATACCAAATCACTTTTCCTGAGCAGATTTTCTGAAGATCTCTCTTTTAGGGAATAATTAAATGATGCAGTGTAACCAGATAACAAGATTATCAAATACAGAAGAAAAAAAAAGGAATCCTGTAATTCCGATCACATGGTGGGAAGATTAGATGCATTTGTCTGTAATTATAGCGGAGCTACAGAACAGAATGCTTTGGAGTCATGGGACAGATTCTCTTTCCATGACTGGCTTATAAAATTAAATCAGGCTGATTTGATTTTGGAGCAAAATGGGTGAGTTACGAAGTTTGCTTTAGAGAAACATCAAGCAAATATAATTTTTATTTTTATTTTTTTAGATTTTTTATTTATTCGACAGAGATAGAGACAGCCAGCGAGAGAGGGAACACAAGCAGGGGGAGTGGGAGAGGAAGAAGCAGGCTCATAGTGAAAGAGCCTGATGTGGGGCTCGATCCCGTAACGCCGGGATCACACCCTGAGCCGAAGGCAGACGCTTAACTGCTGTGCCACCCAGGCGCCCCGCAAATATAATTTTTAAAAGATATGGATTTATTTTATGCTAGATAAACATGGCTCCTAGCATTGACAAATCTCTAGGTTTAACTCCAGTGTAGGGTCACAAATCATACCGAAAGTCACCACTGCCATCAAAGCTGCACATTTCCATCCATTTTCAGCAGACTAGACACAGAGGAATGTTCTTTATAATCTGGCCCCACCCTTCTATTTCAAATTTATCTCCTACTATTTCCCTCCTGCAAGATAGCTGCAAAGTTTTTGTATGAATTAGAAAAAGGCACTCCTTCCTCCAGGTGGATACACTCCTGTACTAGGGTACTTAACTTGACAAAAAGAATGTGGAGCTGAGTTTCATCCCCCACTAGTTTCCTCACTCAAATGCCCTTGTATGGTGAAAAAACTGCACAAGCATATGCAGACACTGAATGGTAGTAGTACATCAATCTACCATTAAGACACTGTTTCCCAGCTACCTCTCATCAAACTACTGCCTCTGTGCTTTGGTCCGCTTAGAAATCACTGTTCTGGGGCGCCTGGGTGGCACAGCGGTTAAGCGTCTGCCTTTGGCTCAGGGCGTGATCCCGGCGTTATGGGATCGAGCCCCACATCAGGCTACTCCGCTATGAGCCTGCTTCTTCCTCTCCCACTCCCCCTGCTTGTGCTCCCTCTCTCGCTGGCTGTCTCTATCTCTGTCGAATAAATAAATAAAATCTTTAAAAAAAAAAGAAATCACTGTTCTTGGGGCGCCTGGGTGGCTCAGTTGGCTAAGTGTCCGACTCTCAGTTTCTGCTTGTGGCCATGGTCTCAGGGTCGTGAGATCTAGGTGTGTTGGGCTCTGCACTCAGCTCAGACTCTGCTTGGGATTCTCTTCCTCCCCCACTACTCCTCCCCTCACTTGCTCTCTCTCTCATCAATAAATAAATAAATAGAATCTTAAAAAAAAATAAAGACATAACCCCTTTCTCACAATAGCCAAGATATGGAAACAACCTAAATGTCCACTGATGGGCAAATGGATAAAGGAAATGTGATGTATACCTATAATGGAATATTATTCTGCCTTTAAAAGGTAATCCTGCCATTTGCAAAATGGATGAACCTGGAGGACATTATGCTAAGTAAAATAACCCAGACACAGAAAAATACTGCATGATCTCTCTTACACGTGGAATATAAAATAGTCAAACTCAGAAGCAGAGAGTAGAATGGTGGCTGCCAGGGGCTTGGGAGGGGGAAATGAGATGTTGGTCAAAGACTCCAAAGTTTTGGTTAGGTAAGATGAATGAGTTTTGGAGATCTAATGTACATTATGGTAGCAATACTGTATTATATACTTGAAACCTGCTGAGAATTCACTTTTTAAAAAAGATTTTATTTATTTATTTGAGAGATAGAGTAAGAGAGAGAGAGCGCACAAGTTGGGGAGGTGGGGCAGAGGGAGAGGGAGAAGCAGATTCCCCACTGAGCAGGGAGCCACATGCTGGGCTCAATCCCAGGACCCTGTAATCATGACCTGAGCCAAAGGCAGATGCTTAACCAACTGAGCCACCCAGGTGCCCCGAAATCTGCTGAGAGTTCTTAACACACACACACACAAAAGGTAATCTCAAAGGACTTTTATTCATCTATTGAGATCATAAAGTTTTTCTTATTGTATTTGCTGCTGTGGTGAATTACACTGACAGATATTCAAATGTTATATGAACTTTGAGTTCCTGGGTCATTATGCATGATCCTTTTTATATATCGTGGGATCCAATTTGCTAAAATACTGTTAAGTATTGTTGCATCTATGTTTATTGGGGACTTTGGTTTCTGGCTTAGGTTTGGTGTCAGAGTAATAATGATGGCTTCACAGAATGAAATGGGGAGTAAAAATGTTTGTGGAACTTGTATTATCTCTACCATAAATGTTTAGGAGAATTCCCCTGTGAAGTCTATTTCTACTTTTTTTCCAGCCTTTGGATCCAGGAATAATTCTTACTTTATTATACAATGTCCTTCTTGATACCTAATTGGATTCTATTAATTAATACATTACAAAGTATGATTGCATCAAATTTGTAAATGGAATGAGACAAATCATTTTCTCTTTGCTTTTAGCCAAATTATTGCTAGGTTTATTTTAGCCTCAACCAAATTAGATGGAGAGTCTCCTTTTTTTTTTTTGGAACAAATTTGAATTATCTTTGCATGTATCCTAAAACTTATTAGAGAACACTTGAAAATTAATGTTAAAAAAAAAAAGAAAGAAATCACCTCTCCTCATTCTTCAAGGTCCAAAACAAGTTCTGCCTCCCTTATGAAATATTCCCTGTCTTCCTCTCCTATGGTGGTTTTTCTTTCCTCTGAAAGCTTAGTCTGAAACCCATTCACTCATCACTTTAGAAAGACGCAGCTTTGTATAATCCACTGATTTTTCATTTATGTATGCCTTTTCCTACTGTAACAGAGTCTTCTGAGGGTGCACACTGTCTTATATTTCCTTCCCACTCTCCAACCCTAACTCTCACACTCATCTCTGCTGTAAAAAAAGCATACTTGGGATAGTTAATTTTATGTGTCAACTTGATAGGGCCACAGGTGTCCAGGTATTTGGCTAAATATTATTCTGGGTGTGTCTGTGACAGTATTTCTGGATGACTGTAACATTTGAGTCAGAACTGAGTAAAGTAGATTGCCTTCCCCAATGTAAGTACACCTAATCTGATCCACTGAAGGCCTGAATAGAAAAAAAGATGGTGGGGGCACCTGGGTGGCTCAGTCAGTTAAGCGTCTGCCTTTGGCTCAGGTCATGATCCCAGGGTCCTGGGATCAAGCCCCACATTGGGCTCCCTGTTCAGCAGGGATCCTGCTTCTCAATCTTCCCCTGCCTGCTGCTCCCCCTGCTTGTGCACTCTCTCTGTCTGTCAAATAAATAAATAAAATCTTTTAAAAAAAAAAGAAAAAAGAAAAAAAAGATGGAGTAAGGAAGAATTCACTGTCTCTGCCTATCTTTGAGCTAGGGCATCAGTCTTCTGCCTTTGGTCTCAGACTGAAACTTAAACCATCAGCTTTCTTGGTGCTTAGGCCTTCAGACTTGGACTGGAACTATATCATCACCTCTCCAGGGTACCCAGTTTGCTGACAGATCTTGGGACTTCTCAGTCTCCATAACTGTGTGAGTGAACTATTTATAATAAATCTGTCTATCTACCTACCTATCTCTCTATATACTCTCACTCTACTGATCTACAGATAGATAAATATCTAGTATCTATATATTTATACAAATATTTATATATAAATATATAAGAAATACCTGTTATCTATTATCTATGTATTTATTACCTAATTATGTTATCTTTATGTTATCTAGATATAGATATATAGATACAGATATCTATCTCCGCCAGCTGCTGAAGCAAAATTCCATAGACTGGGTGCTTAAACAATAGACATTTTTGCTGGGAAGTCTAGATCAAGGCAGCAGCCTATTAAGACCCCCTTCCTGGCTTGGAGAGACCAACCTTCTAGCTGTGTTCTCATAGCTGTGTTCTCATATGGTAAAGAGAGAGGACTCTCTGTTTTCTTCTTTGTTTTTTTTGAAAGATTTTATTTATTTATTTGAGAGAGAGAGCAAGAGCAGGGGAGGGGGAGGGGCAGAGGAGGGGGGAGGAGGGAGGGGTGAAGGAAAAAGCAGAGGGAAAAGGAGAAGCAGACTCCCTGCTGAGTGGGGCGCCCACATCAGGCTCTATCCCAGGACCCTGGGACCATGTCCAGAGCGAAAGGCAGATGCTTAACTGACTGAACTACCCAAGCGTTCCTGTTCTTCTTATAAAGATATTAATCCAGTCATGGGGGCTTCACCTTCATGACCTCATCCAAACCTAACTACTTCCCAAAGGCCCCACCTCTAAATACCATCACACTGGGAGTTAGAACTTCAGCATAGGAATTTGGCAGGCGGTGGTGGATGGGTGGGGGAGATGGGACACACAAACATTCAGTCCCATAACAAAATTCTTAATAAAGACCTGTTGCTTGATTCCTGGCAGAGGACACCCACCCATCCGAGACTTGAGGGGATGAGGAACCACAATACATAAAATAGTATCATATAAGAATACACACTACTGTATGTTCATCAATGTCCAAAGCAAATAGTCATTTACACCTTTCAGCTGGAGTATATACTCCCTGAATCACAAAGAAGAAAGAGCACCTTTCCCACTATGTGACAAAGAAACAAGTTATTCATGTCAACTCAGAAATTTCGCATTTCAATCAGTTGTCAAGTGGTATGGCTCAGTGGAAGGAGCATGTATTTTAGAGCCAGATTAACCTGGGTTTAGGTCTCAGCTCCTCAATTTACTGCCTGAACTTGGGCTCTTTATTTCTCTGTATCTTTATCTATAGGATAAAGATAAGACCTATTTCTAAAATTCGTTAGATTTAAATGACCCTGATTTTAATGTATTCCTCAAAAATGCTAAATTTACCATCTATTTTGGGCTTTTGCACTTTGTTGCAGGATATATCCTTCCCCTAGACCTTTGCACATTCTGCTGCTTCTTATTATCTAAATCTCAGCTTACACATCACCTCCTCACAGTTACGTTTTTCCAGACTACCTGAGCTAAGGTAGTCTCCTCCCCTTCAGTCATTCTGTCTATATTATCTTCAGAGACATTATCTTTATTTAAAAATTTTCTTGAGAGGCGCCGAGGTGTCTCAGTCAGTTGAGAGATCCATGATCTCAAGGGTTGTGGGATGGAGCCCCAAGTTGGGCTCTGTGCTCAGTGGGGAGCCTGCTTAAGGATTCTCTCCCTCTGCCCCTCCCCTGACTCTCTCTAATAAATAAATAAATAAATCTTTAAAAAAAAATTCCCTTGACTATTTGTTTATTATTTGTCTCCCAGTCACAATGTAAGTCACATGACAACAGTGACTTTGCTGTCATGGTAACTGCTGTATCAATCCCATGCCCAGCTCTAGTACAATACCTGGTACATGTTAGGTGCCAGATAATATTTGTTGAATGAATATAAGTATGTAAAGTATCTAGCACAGCACCCATTCACACACCATAGGTACTTTTCCTCCCCCTTTCTATGTAAAAATCACTGGGTTGAACAATGTGCTTGTGTGAGTCCTTTGAAATGGAAAGCATTTCAAGAAAATGGATTCTTTGAATGTTGATCAGGCATTTATAATTATAGACAGAAATACGATCATTTACTCCAGTGTTTGGTGAGGCCACCCTCTGTCTTAATGATTTATTTTAGGTACAAATCAACATATTAGTTATTAAAGTGTTTATAAGACTTTTTGCTTAGAGGCCTTTTATTTAGGAAGAAAGAGAGGCCCAGAAAGGGGGAATACTTGGCTAATTCAAGGTCATACACTTAGAAGTAGACTGCATTCCTTTTCCATTCCACCATGCTGCCCCCTTAGAGCAAGAAAGGCAACTCTCCCCCAAACCAAGGAACACTGGAATTGAACAGAGATCACTAAGTGACATTATAGTATGTGGAAACTATTCACAGTTATTGAGTTCTATTCACAGTGCTTGTGAAATCAAGTATGATAAAGAATATAAACAGCTATGTATTACAGAAACATAGGTTTTACTTATTTTTATCACTTTACTGATACATTGATTCTGTTTGTGATACTGTGTTACAGTTCATACAGCAAATTGCTGAAAGGAAATAAGAAAAGAGCTCTCTTCATTCTGTTATCTATTAGCAAAGGAGGTTTGACCCTCATTTCCTAGTGCAAGTGAAAACTGCCACGGCTGTTATTATCAGCCTACTCACCACAATGGCTCAGTAGAAACATCCTTGTACCTCAAGGCAACAATACTTTGGATTTCCAAATCCAAACCCAGGTGGCACATTCCATTCTACAATTTTCCAACTGGCACCAATTCAGGGGGAGATATTACTCACCAGAATAGGCATTAACAACTGAATTTTGGCAGGATGGGAGAATAACTGGCACTGTCCTGGAAGAGATATGCCACAGGTTTCCAGATGCACCCAAGTTTAGCAACATGGAACCACACATATTCTGAATGGAGAAATGGACCTTAAATGTTATCCTCTCATTTTTATAGGGAAAGAAACTGAGGCTTAAAGAGGAAAAATGGCCCAAGGTCATGTGATGGGAATGTCATGGAAGACAACTATGCTCACTACTAAATCACCAATGTACACAAGAGCCCTGTGGGAATGGTCATCTCTTCTCAACCCAATGCTCTTCTTGTTATACCAAGTTTCGTCCAGAATGGATCTGGATAGAAGCTCATGCCTTGGTATAGCAGTGCAAAGATATATGGTGCTGTTCTGGCTCTCTTCCCCACAATGAATTTGTCCATCCTTTCAGCCACACCTCATGATCCATTGAAACGCTCCTCACATTTAACAAGCCCAAAAGAGTAGTTTTAAAAATCACCTCAAACTGATTGAAAACGCAGTTCATTTTTACTTAGCATTGGATAAATTCCTTTGAAAAGGAGTTTATTATTCAGTGCTATTATAATGAAATACATTCCATAAACCTTTAAAAATATTATCATCATTCATTCAACAAAGATTTATTAGATTATGTATCTACTATTTGTCCAACAATATGCAAAGCACTGGGTGAGGGGTAGGGAAAGGAAAGACTATAGACCTCACCCAGCTCTGGCACAAAGAATAAAAATTAGTGTTAACAGCAGTAGAGTAGATTATTTACCACAGAGTCCACGCACAAGAATTATATTAACTAGAGTAAAATTAATAACAGCTAATATTTATTAAGTACTTAGTAAGCCCTAGTTACTGTGCTGACTTTACATACCTTATTGAATAAATCCTCATATCAATCATATAAGGTAGATAACATTGTCTCCCAATCTAACAGATAACTAAGGCTCAGAGAGATTAATTTGTTCAAGTCATACAACTACTGAATGGTTGTTTCAGGGTTTATGACCATGATTCCAGAGCAGATCTTATTAACCACTTTACATGACTCTAAAATATGAAATTACTCAGAAAGAATTTTAAAGAGTAGTCACTTTTGAAAGTCTCACAATTTACTAATAATTTTCTAAGATATTTACTTTTTTAAAAAAGACTTCATTTGCGAGAGAGCGCAAGTGCGCAAGAGTGAGAGAGCGAGAGAGTGCACACAGGCTGGGGGGAGGGGCAGAGGGAGAGGGAGAAGCAGACTCCTTGCTGAGCAGGAAAATGATGTGGGGCTCCATGTGGGGCTCGATCTCAGGATCATGACCTGAGCTGAAGGCAGATGCTTAACCGACTGAGCCACCCAGGTGCCCCTAAGATATTCACTGTTATGCATGCTTTTAAAACTTGTGCTTTTGACTAAATAAAATTTTGTAATAAAAACAATTGAGCATAAGAATTTCTATTATTAATTAAAAAGGGCTTTCTAGCAAGTATGACTTTTGTAATAAAAATACAGCTTTAAAAATAGATACTTATACAAAACAGTAAAGACAACCAACACCTTTAGATACAATTTGGTAACTTTCTCACTAAATCATCAACCATTATAAATATTAATTCTCTTTTTTTCCATAGGGGATTTCAAGAGAAAAATCTTTTCTTCATTTATGAGGAATCATAATTCTCCAGTTCTTGAAATTAAAGTTTTCAATTTCTTTTTAGTTATGACATATATTCTTTAAAAAATCCTTTATTTCTTTCATCACACCTTACATGATAAAACATCTCTTTAAAATTCCTTGTGCTCATTGTTTGATGGATATAGATATTCAATTTTACAAGATAAAATTGTTCTGGAGATTGGTTGCACAATGTGAATATATTTAACACTCCTGAGCTGTACACTTAAAAATGGTTAAGATAGTAAATTTTATATTATGTGTATTTTATGACAATTAAAAATAAAAATTTCTTGTGCTCTTTTAGGGTCAAGATGCTTAACCTTCAAAGATATTGTTAATTTAGAACAGATAAAATCTCAAACATTCTATACAATTTTCTGTTTGTGCTATAGTACAGAGAAAGGAGTGATAAATTCTAATTATAGAGTGAATGGGAGAAATTTTGTGTAGTTTAGAAATTCAGCTGAATTACATTTTCTTTATATGTAAACGTGGCAATTTAATTACATGGTTTCTAAAGGAATTTTCAGGTTCTGACAGCAGAGGAGTTAAACAATTAGGATTTCAATGTGTGATGCAGAAAGGGCATTTCAAGTAGAGAAATGGCTTAAACAAAAGTATTGCAGCATAAAAGTGTAATTCACAAAACCTGCTAAGTGGTGGTGCAATTATGGTATAATATAGGATATGCACATGTCAGAGAGGAAGTCACAGGGCATAGGGATAGGCTGAAAGGCAGGATGGAGCCAGTTCCTTGTTTTCTGGTTTGCCAGTGACCAGGAGAGGGGCCTCTGAAGACCTGTGAATCCAATAATTTAGAATTTGGGGAATGATGAAACAGACACCTTGAAAGTACTGTCCTGAAGGGAGATTTCTACTTGAATGTTATTTCCCAGATTCCAGATTCTGTACTTTGGGGATTTTCCTAAGATAAAGCTGAAATCCTGAGGCCAAGAGTAGTTTTCCCCTTTGTGTCAATAATTCTGGTATGTGACTAAGCCACTAGAATGGCTTAAAGACTTAATAGTCTATCATTCATTCATGTGTAGGAAGCTTTAAACTAGGTCAACAAATTCCACTTCCCACCCCAACGTGAGGATCTACTCTACAATGTTTATAACAAGGGGCCTCAAAAAAATTACTGTTTTGGGGGGTTTTGTTTTTGTTTTCATTTTCAGTTAGTCAATTTTTAAACTGAGCCAAATCTTGAAGTCTGCTGTTTGGTTTTGGCTCTGCCCACAGAAAACCAGTCTGTTCCTTTCTTGTACATGTCTGCCTTGTCGGGGACAGTGAACAGGCCTCCCAGAGACTTCACCTCTTCAAGCTATACTGCTACTATTCTCTCAAACAGCATCAGCCTGAAGCCTCCTCTTTGAAAATGCTCCAGTTTATGTTATAAGGGTATGATGACTAGAACATAAAGAAATCTTCTGGACTGGTCAGATCAAACTTGAGTTAAGCAACAAATATCGGAAGTTGGACAAATCGGAGATTTTATTCAATGTTGCTTTCTCCGGGCAAACTACCACTTAGAGAAAAAATGATTTTGGTAAAATACAAGTCTATGTATTTCTTTAAGTTACACATTTTAATCAGGCACAGTGGCATCTGTCTAAATTTCTGCCATCACTTTATATCATGTTTTACTATGAGAAAAATAAACTTAACTAATTAGAATTAGTTATACACATAACTATACACTTTTCTAAAAGCTATACACATTTCTCCAAATTTAAGTTCATTATTTGCCTAAATGAAGAAAGACTTCAAGCACACAGAAATATTAAAAGAATGCTATAACAAATATCGGTTTATCCCACTACCAAGCTTTGTCAAATCTTAATATTTTTCCACATTTTCCTCAGATTTTTTTAAAAAAAGAAATACAAGATTTGCTGTTGAAATTTCTTGCACCTTTCTCCTCAGTTTCATTCCCCTACTGCTCCTCCCCAGGGATAACTACTCTGAATTCATGTGTATTATTTCTACATACAGATTTATATATTTTTACTACATGTGTGTATTGATAAACTATATGTAGTACTCTTTTACTTGCTTGAGGCCTTTATGTAAGTGGTGTTATTCTCTATCTACCGGCCTGTAAGCTGCCTTTTTCCACTCAATGTTGTAATTTTTATATGTATTCACGGTAATACATAAAACCCTGGTTCATTTATTTTCATTGTTTAAATATACCAAATTTATTTTAACTTTTCTCCCGATGATGGACACTTAGGTTATTCTGAATGTTCGCTATTACAAAGTATGCAGAACTAATCTTTGTCGTATGGGGTCCCTGCTGCAAGTCTTTTCCCTTTAATAGTCTGACAATTGCACGTTTTATTTCTGTTGTGTGGTTACCCTTAACTCTTCTTTTAACATGCATGCTTTACTTTACAAGTATAAATTTAATCAGTAGCTCTACTATCCTCCCAAATTTTAGTGTGCTTTAATACCAATCACTCCTCTTTTTTCTTTACTCCTCTGCCATGTCACTTATTACTATTGCCCAATATTTCAATTTCACTTTGTTTTCATACTCCCTAAATTAGTCATTATTTTTGTTGTTATTCCATACAGTCAAGTTTCTCTGTTTTGTTTTTGATTTATTCCTACGTTTACCAATTTTCCTGCTCACTACTGCTTTTCTCATGTTATTAACTTCCTTTTGGATTCAATTTTCTGCTTCCTGAAGGACACTCATTTTCAGGACTCCTTTCGGAAATGGTCTCTGAGATGTTGTTATCTGTCTACAATTATCTCCATTTTACCCTTATTCTCGAATTAAGGTTTAATTAGGTGGAAAACTCTAGATTGAGTGGGTTTTTTCCTCCTTCTCAGCTTTTGAGGACATCATTCCTTTGTTTATTTTAGTCACTGTTCTCAGTTTGTGATTTCTAGGAGGTTATCTCTTCTATCTTTGGATGCCCTCAAGATGTACTTTTGTCTTCACTAAAATATGTCTAGAAGTGGCTTTATTTTAATTTATCCTTTGGAACTCAAAGATCTAACTCAGATCTTTCATCAATTTTGGAAAAAGATCAACCATTACTTCTGAATATTGCCATTCCATTTTCTCTATACTCTCCTTCTAGAACTATTATTAAACATATATTGGATCTTCTCATTCTATCTTCCTTGTCTCTTAACATTGCTTTCATATTTTTCTTCTCTTTGTCTATGTGAGGGGTATCATGGGTGATTTCTGCCTTAACTTCCAATTCACCATTTTTTCCCCAGCAATACCTAATCTCCTGTTTAAACAGTACATCATGTTTTTAATTTCAATGACAATGTTTATGTCTTTTTTATTTTTAGAAATTCTATTTGTCATATATGCCTTATATTATGTTTCAAATTGTTTTGTCCTTAATAATTTTAAATATATTAATTTTATAGATCGTTTTATCATCTTATAGTTTTAGATCTCATATCATCTTAGGAAAGTTTGTGTTTTCTTTTGTTAGACACCCCAGGGTACTGTTGGTTGGGCATACTTTTTTGTTAATTAATCAACTTGGAGAACCTCGGACTACCCAGGTAGTATAAATCCAAACTCCAAACTCAATTTAAGATAGACCTATGGTATTGAATTCTCAGAGAGAGAGAGAGAGAGAGAGAGAGAGAGAGAGACTTTTTTTTTTTTGTATCCAGAGCATAGGCTGAGGTAGACAACTTTCTTGTGTCCATATGTTAATGAGATTTTTTTTTCTAACCATCATTCTACTGAAATCCAAGGCTCACTTGTAGGTCTCAGCTTTAATGCCTGTCTCATGAAGATTCACATCTATTCTTGTGTGGGTGTTAAAATCCAAGTTCCAAGGTTACCAAGACAGATATCCTAAGAGGCCTGATAGGAACATCATCTTATAGACTTACTACTCAGCCTATTTCCTTTTTTAGCCTCCGAAGAGTCCCTTATGTTCTTGCAAATGTAGTTGTGTATTTTAAAGAGTGTTACTGTTTTTTATTCAGAGCTGTTAGGGGCTTAGTGGATAGAGGATTTTCAGATTATTGAACTCAAATTATTGCTGGAAACAGAAATAAGATTATTCTCTTTTTCTGAGCTTCAGATAGGAAGCTCGAAAGCATACTTCCATTCAGCAAACATTTATTGGTCACTTACTGTGATGATTAAATTTTATGTGTCAGCTTGGCTAGGTTGTGGTGCCCCATTATTTAGTCAAATGCTAGCCTAGATGTTGCTGTGAAAGTAATTTGTAGATGTGATTAATATCCACAACCAGCTGACTTTAGGTAAAGGAGATTATCCTTGATAATTGTGTGTGGACCTCATCCAGTCAGTACAAGGTCTTAAAAGCAAAAACAGAGGTTTCTCAGAGAAAGAATTCTGCCTCAAGACAAACATAGGAATCCTGCCTGAGTTTCCAGCCTGATACAGATTTCACTCAAGTCTGTATTATTAATTCTTGCCTGAGTTCTTTAAAATTCATTAAATTACATTTGATCCAATTCCTTAAAATAAATCTATGTGTCTATATAATTCTTATTGATTCTGTTTCTCTGGAAAACCCTAGCTAGTATACCTATTATGAATTAGGCCCTGTGAGGAACAAAAATGTGAATAAGACTCAAACCCTGTCCCTGCTGTCACACAGCTTGTAGTTTAGTGGTAGACAGTTACTTTTAATGTAATAGTATAAAAGTATTAAAATAGTATAAAAATTATTTATTCATCTATCCCACAAATATTTATTAAGTGTCTACTATTAGTGAGATATTGCTAAATGCTGGAAATAGAAAATGTAAGGCATAGATATCTCTCTTGCAACACTGTTGAGTGTGGGAGTCAGATACAAATAGATAAATACAATGTGTAAGTACAAAGATAGAGATAGGTATAGTCTGTTATGGGAGTAGCCTAACTCAGCTCGGAGTGGTCAAGGAAGGCATCCTGAAAAAAGTGATGCCTGTGCCCATCCTAAATTTAAATAGGAGTTACCCAGGCAAAAGTGAAGTAAAAAATAGGGTAGGGAATTGTGGGTAAATGGACAGCATAAGCAAAGCCGCAGAAGTGAGAAACGACATGGTATGTACAAAGTTGCTGTACATAAAATATGAGGCAGGGAATGATGGGAGACGGGGCTAAAAGTTATAAAACTACAATAGAGGGCGGCTGCATAAGGTTGGAAGTGAGAAAGTCTTCTTTTTTTGTTTTTAAAGATTTTATTTATTTGAGAGAGAGAGTGAATGAGAGAGAGTGAGCATGAACAGGGAGGAGCAGAGGGAGAGGGAGAAGCAGACTCCCCACTGAGCAGGTACACTGGGATCCTGACCTGAGCAGAAGGCAGACACTTAACCTGACTGAGCTACCCAGGCACCCTTTGAGAAAAGCTTCTTAAAGAAGGTCGCATTTAAGCTTGATCTGGAAGGATGAATAATAGTTTAAAAAGTGAAGATGAGGAGGAAGGGAAGGAAACACAATACTCTGGGAGAAAACATAAGATGTATGAAGGGGACACCGGAAAATAAGAATACAGAGGTAAATTATGACCAGACCCAGAGACCTTTGAATGACTGATGACTCCTAAAGTAGAGGTTTGGATGTATTCCCTCGGTCTTTGAAAAAAAAAAAAAAGATGGGGGGGTGGGCTGGGTGGCTCAGTTGGTTATATGTCTGCCTATAGCTCAGGTCAGATCCCAGGGGTCCTGGGATCAAGCCCTGTGTTGGACTCCTGCTCAGCAGGGAGTCTGCTTCTCCCTCTGCCTCTGCCCCTTCCCCCCTACTTGTGCTCTCTTCCTCCCTCAAATAAATAAATAAAATATTTTAAAAAAACATATATATATATAGATGTATTCCCTCAGGTAGTGGCTAGAGGCCTGTGAAAAACAGAAGCTAGTGAGGAAATTGCGGTTATAAGCACCCTCCAAGGGCTTGGACGGCCCTGTAAGACACACCTGGCCGTGGCATTCAGCTGCCTCTGAAAGACACAGCCAGACTAGCCAAGGGACAGGAAACATCTGTGCCACTATGACCTGCCTGAATCCGCTCTCTCCCTATTCTTCTTGGCACTACAAAAACTGGGAACAGAACAAAGGCTAAGGCAAGCCCCAGCCTGGGTTCTAGAGAAAAACAATAACAAGAGGGGGCCAACCTGACTTACTAGAGGAGAAGAGGTGGACCCTGTCAGATCTCATCAAGGAGAGTAAAATAAAAGACTCATTGTTACTGTTTTCTCCCCTTGGGAGAGGCTCCAAACAGTAAATTGTGGTTCAAAGCACACTGACCTGGAAAGAAAATCTGGGTTCTAGTCCAGATCCTGTCACTAGCTTGCTGTGTGGATTAGGCAAGTTGTTTCACTTCTCTAGGTCTCTGTTTACCCATTTGTGCTGTGAAGGAGTTGAACCAGATTAGTGGTTCTCAAACCATGTCCTGTGGAACCCCAAACTAACTCTAGGAACCTCTAGCCCTATTTCATTTAAGCAGCTCCATTTTCAGTAGTTTTATAGAGAGAGCTGTGCCTAAAGCTTTGTTTAAAAAAAAAAATCAGCTATTTAAAAATGTATGAAGACCCCTGAATGTGACTCTCTAAGATCATTTCTAACTTCAGGATTCTGTGACTTTGTGGTTTCACGTTAAGTTGCTGTTATGGAGTTTCCACCTTAAGGTCAACTGGGGCTGAGAGTGCATAAGAAACTCCTAGTGAAGGGAAAGTCTGGACAGAGTGTAAAGGCAGGTATGAAGACAAGAAGGATAGGGAAATGAACCTGGGAGAAACATCAGGAATCAAGTAGGCAGTTAAACAGCCAAGCCTAATAGACTCTGAAGGCTTTCCCAACATAGATAAAATCAGAAATCCTAAAAAGTGACTAAAGAAAAGGCTTCTGAAAAGAACTGTAGAATATGGTTTAAAATTCTATTTGCTTTCCTGCAATAATGAAAACCACAAACAACAAGGGTGGTCTTTATGTGCCACAGTATAGCCCTGTAACAAAAACTATCATTACAGAGAAAAATCACTGTTGAGGAGGAAGAAGTAGATGGAGAGGTATCCAGGAAAAGCTGATTTATTTGTTCAATTACTAAAAATTTATCAAATTTCTTCTAGGGGCCAGTAACTGTGCTAGGAGGCTGGGTTCAGAGAAATGAATAAAACACTATCTTTGTCCATAAGGTGTACAAAATTTAGTAGAGAGACAGACACATAAGTATGAAATGGAAAGCTCAGTTCAAAAGAGCTGAATATTCACAGAGAAAGAAAGGCATGGTACAAGGAACACTAGCTGATTTCAAATAGTAGCTAGAAGAGAAGAGAATTTTTTACCTGACCAAAGAAGGATACCTGGCACTTGGATAGAGAAGAAGCCTGGTTATCTAAGAACCAAAAAAGGGGAAAATAAAAAGATCCATTAAAAGAAAGCAGTGAAAATTGGAATGAAGGTTAGAAAGAGAACTGAAAGGTGGGAAAAGAGATTGTACAAGGCTACACTGTCGAATAGAGTAACCACCAGTCGCATGTAACTACTGAGCACCTGAAATGTGGCTAATACAAGTTGAGATGTGCTGGGAGGCAAAACACACATGCCAGCTTCAAAGATTTATTATGGAAAAAAAATGTAAATATCTCTTTAATGATTTGTTTTATATTGATCACATTTAAAAAAATTTTTGTATTATGGTATGTTAGTCACCATACAGTACATCATTAGCTTTTGATGTAGTGTTCCATGATTCATTGTTTGCATATAACACCCAGTGCTCCATGCAATAAGTGCCCTCCTTAATACCCTTCACCGGGCTAGCCCATCCCCCCACCCCCCTCCCCTCTAAAACCCTCAGTTTGTTTCCAGGAGTCCATAGTCTCTCATGGTTCAGCTCCCCCTCTGTTCCCCCCCCCTTTATTTTTCCCTTCCTTCTCCTAATGATCTCCCTGCTATTCCTTATGTTCCACAAATAAGTGAAACCATATGATAACTGTCTTTCTCTGCTTGACTTATTTCACTTAGCATAAACCCCTCCAGTTCCATCCATGCCAATGCAAACGGTGGGTATTCATCCTTCCTGATGGCTGAGTAGTATTCTATTGTATATATGGACCACATCTTCTTTATCCATTCATCTGTTGAAGGGCATCTCAGCTCCTTCCACAGTTTGGCTATGGTGGACATTCCTGCTATGAACATTGGGGTGCACATGCCCCTTCTTTTCACTACATCTGTATCTTTCAGGTAAATATCCAGTAGTGCAATTGCTGGGTCATAGGGTAGCTATTTTTAACTTTCTGAGGAATCTTCATACTGTTTTCCAGAGTGGCTGTACCAACTTGCATTCCCACCAACAGTGTTAAGAGGGTTCCCTTTTCTCCACATCCTCTCCAACATTTGTTGTTTCTTGCCTTTTCAATTTTTGCCATTCTAACTGGTGTAAGGTGGTATCTCAACATANATATATGGACCACATCTTCTTTATCCATTCATCTGTTGAAGGGCATCTCAGCTCCTTCCACAGTTTGGCTATGGTGGACATTCCTGCTATGAACATTGGGGTGCACATGCCCCTTCTTTTCACTACATCTGTATCTTTCAGGTAAATATCCAGTAGTGCAATTGCTGGGTCATAGGGTAGCTATTTTTAACTTTCTGAGGAATCTTCATACTGTTTTCCAGAGTGGCTGTACCAACTTGCATTCCCACCAACAGTGTTAAGAGGGTTCCCTTTTCTCCACATCCTCTCCAACATTTGTTGTTTCTTGCCTTTTCAATTTTTGCCATTCTAACTGGTGTAAGGTGGTATCTCAACATAGTTTGGATTTGAATTTCCCTGATGGCTAATGATGTTGAACATTTTTTCATGTGTCTGTTAGCCATTTGTATGTCTTCATTGGAAAAGTGTCTGTTCATATCTTTTGCCTATTTTTTTATTTGATTATTTGTTTCTCGGTTGTTGAGTTTGAGTTGTTCTTTATAGATCTTGGATACCAGCCCTTAATCTGTAGTGTCATTTGCAAATATCTTCACCCATTCTGTGGGGTGCCTCTTTGTTTTGTTGACGGTTTCCTTTGCTGTGCAGAAGCTTTTTATCTTGATGAAGTCCCAAAAGTTCATTTTTGCTTTTGTTTCCCTTGCCTTTGGAGATATGTCATGAAAGAATTTGCTGCAGCTGATGTCGAAGAGGTTACTGCCTATGTTCTCCTCTATGATTTTGATGGATTTCTGCCTCACATTGACGTCTTTCATCCATTTAGAGTTTATCTTTGTGTATGGTATGAGAGAATGGTCGAGTTTCATTTTTCTGTAAATAGCTGTCCAATTTTCCCAGCACCATTTATTGAAGAGACTGTCTTTTTTCCACTGGATGTTTCTTCCTGCTTTGTCAAAGATTAGTTGACCATGGAGTTGAGGTTCCATTTCTGGAGTCTGTATTCTGTTCCACTGGTCTATGTATCTGTTTTTGTGCCAGTACCATGTTGTCTTGGTGATCACAGCTTTGTAGTATAGCTTGAAATCAGGCAACGTGATGTTGAAATGAGAATATTTCATATATATTATGTTAAACAAAACATATTATTTTCACCTGTTTCCTTTTTTTTTCTTTTACTGTGGCTACCAAAAAATTTAAAATTTCACACAAGGTGTACACTTGCAATTTGCATTATATTTCTCTTGGTCAGTGCTGTGTTAAACCTTTGCCAAGCCAAATGAATAAGGTGACAGCATATCCCTATAACCAATATCCTTAGGATAAAATATGGACCCCTGAACTTCCTCACTCTCTAACCCTAAACATACTTTATATAGGGGCAACAGCATCCTGGCTACCTAACAGTCTTACAGCAGACAAGGTCTATAAGGGAGGGGGAAAATAGAAAAAGTCATTGTTTTGTGTCTAAACTACAGGTGGCTGTTTCATCACAAGCGCACAGGACTTTCAGTAAGTTTTTCATCTCTCTATTCCTGTTTCCTTAAAATAGGATAAGATCACTCTCCACTTGTCCACCTGTGTTTGTATTTTAAATCGTGTTTTCCAAAGTTTCACATACTATAATATCTCACTTGACCCTTACTACAACCTTGAGAGTTAGGCAGGGTGAAGATCATTATCCCCATTTTATAGATGAGTAAGCTAAGGCAAAAAAGGTTTGTTTGTCTATGAACATAAGACTGAGCCTTTCAACCTAGGTCTTCTAACTGTAAGGTCACTGCTCTTTCCATTTCCCTATGCTACCTCTTACTGTACGAACATCACTCATCTGAAACTTCCTGCTCTTTTCATTTACCTCTTCCCATATATATCCTATCTCCCTAATCAGACTACATTTTTTAATGGAATATCCATTCCACATTCATCTCCATAACGACCATATCTTCTAACATTCTCCATGTGGTAGCAGCTCAGAATTAAGACTAAGTAGAATGTGGCACAGAGGGCCAGGATAGGAAGACCTGGGAATCCCCATTTTCCAACCTCCCTCCAGGAAGGCTGCCTCTTGCCTCTAGCGAAGATGTTGCTAACTTCTGGGAGGAAGTTCTATACTTTCCCAGAAGGGCAAAAGGTAGAAAACATAGGGGAGAGGATTTAAAACTTGACAACTCTAACTGCAACCTCAAAGCAGAATTTTTAGCAGGTTATATAACAGTTTCTGGCACTACCCACTCATATCATCCAGAGTGCTGTTAGTTCCAGTTCCCAATGTTATCTGGGAGGGTGGACTGTTTATAGTTAGTTCTCTGTCTCCCAGGGCATTTATAAACAATGAATGATGAGATATTGTAGGAGCCAGCATTGATTGGTACAAAATCCAGGGCAATGTGTCTAAATAATTTCTAGCATTTCTTTGTAGATTTTGAGAACAGATTTAATCAAAATAGGATATTCCTTTTTCTAAAGATTTATACCTTGGTAAGGCACAATTTAGGGACTAAATTCCTCTATCTTAACATTGAAACTAAAGCACCTAGCAAAGTTGTCACTCAAAAAATATATGCTGAATGACTGGAAGAAATTGCTTTGCAGTTTTCTCTAGGAATAAAGATTAGATCCATTGATCTTGTATTTGGAAGCTTTTGTGAGCAAGGAGAAATCACAGTGATAGTACATCTTAAGTGAGTCTTTTTACATATCTATGAAGGTGGGGAAAGGGACACATGGTTGTAACTAATTGCACTGATTTTATGTAACTTCCATCAAATATATTTATCCTACAGAAAATTCCTGGGTGACATTGAAATTGCAATGACTTTTGCTTCTCCCTGAGGTTAAACTCCAATCAAGAGTGCCCTAGACTCTAAAGCTTAGAGCAACATCTGTAATCACAGAGGGAACCTCTCTAGGATGTCTGAGACTTGATGATGGAGGAGGAGAGCTGTTACTTCTGCCTCCTCCCTTCTTTCTCCACAAAACATGAAAAGCTCACTCTAGATCACAAGGGTCCCACAAGACTAGAAAAGGGTTGTGAGGATGGTGACTACTAAAGTCAAACCCAATGCAGTGGTTATTCTGTCTACTGTGAGGAAACAGTTGTCCAGCAAAAATTCGTTTGCAACTGATCACTGACCAATCAAAAAAGCACAGTCAGGTCATAGCCACTATTTTCTCAGGGCATCTTATTTTTCTCTCGGCATTACTAGCTACCTTTTCCCTCTTCTAACTGTGTCCCCATTCTCTTCTCCTCTTCTCCCAACCTTTCTCTCTGCTCCTCCTTTCCATATTGGCAATTGGAAATACAGCATCCTCACAAAAATCCCTAGTTTCAAGCCCAGAAATCTGATTAAGGAGGAGTTTGTCATTTCCTTTTCCAAGGAACAGAAAGATCCTTAGTTTTTTTCTATCTGGATGCTATGGGTTCAGTATTGCTAGTCTTAATTAAACTAGGCCACCCCAAAAAGCCAGCTCTCCAAAAAAAAGCTGACATACAGCTCCACAAATCAGCTTATAAGCTCAGTCCATCTTTACTAGGCTATTGTTAACTCTCTGATCCTGACTTGATGACTCATTCAAGGGCCTGACACTCCTGGCTGAGAAATGTCTAATTAAAATAACAGGCACTCCCCTCAAAGTGAAGTAAAAATCTTGATTCAATTAATTCTTTAAAAATTCTTGAATATCTATTTTATGCTAAGAGGAACCGTACTAGGAGATGTACAAGTCCAGACTTCGCTCTGAGGAAACCAATAGTTACCCCAATTATCACAAGTTCACAGAATGCCTACTATGTACTATTTACTGTATTTAGTACTAAGGAAAATGAATGGTATTCTGGGGAGCAAAATAATATCCCCAAAACATAATCTCCTGCCATAATGTAAAATTAGGGAGGCAAACATCAGAGACCCTTAATCAAAAGCTCTTGGGATTTAAGCTTCTATGTAAATTGGAACTCTGAGGCCCTTGTACACATTTTCCCAGGAACTGGTTGTTTAAGAAGGACCTTGAACAGGTTATTACAAATGAATAAAGGATTAAAGAGATCTTAAACACTAGGAATTCCTGAACCCTGAAAGGTTTCATCTGACATATGGCACAAAAACTCATGTTTTTCACAGCCAATTTTCTAGGAGAGCTTTTTGTAAGTAAGGTAGGAAAATAGCTTAAGGATATGAAGATTGAAACTGTTTTTATGCTGCTACTAAGAGCTGGCTATAAGCACTCTTCCCCCCAAGGAGTTGATTTACTACCAGGGCTAGGTCCTAAAGAAGTAGCTGTCCATACAGCAGAATTTAAAGAGTAAAAAATGTCCTTGCCTTCTGAAACTCCACCACACATTCCTTTAAGTCCTAAAGAGGAAGAGTATGATATACTGGAATTAGGCGCTCCTGGATCCAAAATCTGGCTCTACTATTTATCGACTGTTTGACCTTGCACAAGTCATTTACCTGAGTCTGCTCTAGAATACAAGTCTCCTGCCTCCCAATTGACTATTCTTTCCACACACAAAAATGCCTTTGTTCAGATGAAAATTAGATGATGATTCTTTGGAATGATGATAGTGAAATCTTTTCAAGGCAGTAAGATATTTCTCCAACAGAAACAGGTTTCATAATTAGGAATAAAATTAAAGACTGATAGGCAAGTTTCTTGAGAACATTGGTGGTGGACATACTCTGGGTAACAACACAGAGAGAGACCTAGCCTAAGAAAGGAGTTAGGGATAATAGAAAGTTGTCATGCCAGCTTGGAGCCTGGTGAGTGAATTCTTGCTACCTTCATCTTGGCCAGCATTTATGTAACATTATGTCCATCTTATGAAGCTGAGGAGAAGGTCAGTAGGAGAGGGTTCTAGATGGGGAACTATGTTTCTAAATTTGGTTTCCTTTCCTTCCTCAATATTTTATTACGGAGAATTTCAAACAAAGAGCAAAGCTGAGAGTTGAAAGAATTTTATAGAGAATCCACTACCTAGATTCTACCAATAACATTATATAGTAGGTCCCCACTTATTTGAGGGGGGATACATTCCAAGCCCCCAGTGGATGCCTTAAACTGTGGATAGTACTGAACCCTATATATACTATTTTTTCCTATACATACATACCTATGATAAAGTTTAATTTATAAGTTAGTCACAATAAGGGATTAATAATTAATAATAAAATAGAACAATTTAATGATATACTCTTATAAAAGTTATGTAAATGTGATCTCTCTCTCAAAATATCTTATTGTGCTGTATTCACACTTCTTCTTGTGATGATGTGAGATGATGAAATGCCTACGTGATGAGATGAAGTGAGGTGAATGATGTAGGCAAAGTGATGTAGTGTTAGGCTACTACTGACCTTTTGAACATATGTCAGGAGGACCATCTGTTTCCAGATCATGGTTGACCACAGGTAACTGAAATTGTGAATAAGGGAAGACTACTGTACCATACTTGCTTTATGACATAACTGTCCAACTGTCTATACCTCTATCCCCATTAATCCATCTTATTTTTTTTTATCAACACCAAAGTAAACTGCAAACATCAATACACTTCCCCCTAAATACTTAAGCATGCATATCATTAACTAAGTTTAATACTTGATTCTTTTTTTTGAGATAACATTTATATACAATGAAATGACCAAATATTAAGTGCATTTGCTATGTTTTGACAAGAGCACACCCCTATGAAACCCATACCCCTATAAGTACAGAACATTACTATCACCCCAGAAAACTTCATCATATCCCTTTCCCATCAATCCCCACCCCAACACTTCCAGAAGCCATTGCTGATATGATTTTTTTTCCATAATAGATTAGTTTTGCCTCTTGTAAAAGTTCATATAAATGAAATCATACAGTAAGGCTTTTTTCTTTTTGTTTTTCTTTTTTCTAAGATTTTATTTATTTATTTGAGAGAGACAGAAATAGTGACAGAGAGCACAAACGGGGAGGAAAGGGAGAAGCAGTTTCCCCGCTGAGCAGGGAACCCAATGCGGGACTCGATCCCAGGACCCTAGGATCACAACCTGAGCCAAAGGCAGACACTTAACTGACTGAGCCACCCAAGCGCCCAGTAAGGCTTTTTTCACTCAACATAATCTTTTAAAGATTATTCACATGCTCTATGCTCAGTAACTTGTTCCTTTTACTGCGGAGTAGTATTCCAATATTTGAATATAAGAATTTGTTTGTTTAGTCTCCATGATGGACTCCTGGGATGTTTCTAGTTTGGAGCTATTATGAATAAAGAGCTATGAACATTCTTGTATGAGTCTTTTTGAGAACATATGTTGGTTTCATTTTTTATTTTACTGCATACTATCCTAGCCACAGAATTGACTCCTCAAGTTCATAGGAAAACTGCTGTGGCCCAAGTTCTACTCACTACAGCAAATATATGAAGGAATTAGAGTTCAATTGAAAGAATGCTGGAGCTCTTGTGAGAGGACCTCAGCTCTAACTGAAGCTGTGGTGCCTACAATAAATCATTAAACTCTGAGAGCCTCAGTGTCCTTATCTGTAAAAGGAAATATTATTGGCCATCTTGTTATTAAAAGAATAAAAATAGATGTAAAAGCACTTTGCAAATTGTAAAGTGAACACAAAAGAAATATGTCAGACTATTTTCTCACATTGGGGTAATGTTTACTCACAGCAAAATGAAGTAGTATGATATAATGCATAATATTCCTTTAAAAGTGGGGAAGGAAGTAATTCACACATTATACATGAAACTAAAGAATCCACACACACACAAAAACGAGAGCTAATAAATGAATTCAGCAAAATTAAAGCGTATAAGATAAACATACAACAATCAGCTATATTCTATACATTAGCAATTAACAATCTGACAAGAAAATTAAGAAAATAATTCTACTTTTAATAGTAACATAGATAATAAAATACTTAGGAATAAATTTAATTAAGGAAGTGAAAGAACTGTACAATAAAAACTATAAAACATTGCTAAAAGAAATTACAGATGACCTAAACAAAAGGAAAGACATAATATTGTTAAGATGGCCATATTCCCCAATGTGTGCTCTATAGTTTCAGGATAATTTGTACCAAAAACTTAATGGCCTTTTTGCAGAAGTGAAAATATTGATCCAAATAGTTACATGGAATTTCAAGGGACTGAGAATAGCTAAAACAGTATTGAAAAAGAACAGAGTTAAAGGACTCAATCACACTCCAACTTACTACAAAGTCACAGAAATCAAGACAATGTGTTACTGGCATAAAGATAGACATATAGATCAATGGAATAGAATGGAGAGTCCAGAAATACACCCACATATCTATGGCTAACTGATTTTTGACAATGTTGCCAAGACTATGGGTAAAAAACAGTCTTTTCAATAAATGGTGCTGGGACAACTGGATATCCACATGCAAAAGAGTAAATTTGGAGTCTTTCTTCACATTATATACAAATATTAACTCAAAATGGATCATAGCCTTAAGTGTAAGATAAAAAATGATAAAAGAAATGTTAAAAGAAAACATAGGAATAAATCTTCATGACTTTGGATTAGGCAATGCTTTTTTAGATATACACGAAAAGCACAAGTAACCAAAGAAAAAAACAGAAGGGGGAATGAACCATGAGAAACTGTGGACTCTGGGAAACAAACTAAGGGCTTCGGTGGGGGGACTGGGATAGGCCGGTGATAGGTATTAAGGAGGGCACATATTGCATGGTGCACTGGGTGTTATACGCAAATAATGACTCATGGAACATTACATCAAAAACTAAGGTATACTGTATGGTGACTAACATAACATAATAAAAAATTATTATAAATAAATAAATAAATTAGACTTCATAAAGAACTTTTGTGCATCATAGGACAGGATCAGGAAATGAAAAGACAACCCACAGAATGGAAGGAAATATTTGCAAATCATATATCTGATAAGGGTCTAGTACCCAGAATATTTAAAGAACCCTTACAATTTAACAATAAAAAGACAAACAGCCCAGTTTTTTAAATGGGCAAGGGACCTGAACAGACATTTTTCTAAGAATACATAAAAACAGCCAATAAGCACATGAAAAGTCGCTCAATTCATTAGTCATTACGGGAATGCAAATCAAAACCACAACAAGATATCACTTCACACCCACTAGGATGGCTATAATAAAACAGATGGACAAGTGTTGGTGAGCTTGTGGAGCAATAGAAATTTCCATACATTGCTCAGGGTAATATAAATTGGTACAGCTCTGTGGAAAACAATATGGCAGTTCCTCAAAAAATTAAACATAGAGTTAACATGAGTCAGCAATTCCACTCCTTGGTATATAACCCCAAACTGAAAATAAATGTTCAAATAAACCTTCTACATGAATGTTCACAGCAGCACTATTTCTAATAGGGAAAAAAAAAAAGAAACAGCCTAAATGCCTATCAACTAATGAATAAACAAAATTCAGACATAAAAAGGAACAAAGTACTGATACATACAACATGAAAGAACCTTAAAAACACGCTAAATGAAAGAAGTCAGGCACAAAAGACCGCATTGTATGATTTCATTTATATTAAATACCCAGAATAAACAAATCCATAGGAACAGAAAGCAGAATAGTAGTTCTCAGGGCTGTGAGATGGGAGTGAATGCTTAATAAGTACCTGGTTTCCTTTTGGAGTGTTGAAAATACTTTGGAATTAGATAGTGGTGATGGTTGCAAAACATTGTGAATGTATTAAATGCCACATAGCATACCAAGAATAGAAGTGTGTACTTCAGAATAGTTAAAATGGTGAACTTTACATTTTACTCATTATACCACAATTTTTAAAAAAGAGGAAAGGTAGAGTTGCCTGAGCGGCTCAGTTGGTTAAGCATCTGCCTTTGGCTCAGGTCATGATCCCAGGCTCCCTCTCAGGCGGAGTATGTTCAGCGGGGAGTCTGCTTCTCCCTCTCCCTCTGCCCCCCCCCCGCCCTGCTCGTGCTCTCTCTCTCTCTCACATTCTCTCTCAAATAAATAAATAAATAAATTCTTTGAAAAAATAAAAGTAAAAAAGAGGGAAGGTAAATATGGCCTGTCTTCTTGAAGCATCATTTTTACTTAATTATTTTTTTCCCTTTTCTTTCAAAGGTTTTTACCTTAAGCAATTACAAATACTGTGGAGTAGAATGCAAATTTTACATATATTTAAAAATCAAAACATAAGACTTACAATATTTCAAGTTAATGCCAGCAGCTATTGGAGTTACAATATGTACTCTCTTCTCCACAAGAATACTTCGGTGAAAAAAACACTGCATGAAGTTATCAACACACAGAACTAGGATACTGATCTGGGCCACAATCATTTCTACAGAGTGGAACAGAGAGGAGGGTCAAATGCTTTTTAAGGATGACAGACAAAGACCACCACCACTGAGTTTAGAACTTGCACAAAGATCTCTGTACAGGAAAGAGCCCTGTCACTCAGAAGAACAGACACCAAAAAACCCCTTCACAGTCCCTCCATTCATTTAAGGCCCAATTCAAATCTTATCTATTCTACAAAGTCTTCCCTAATTATTACAATCCATGATTATTCCAGACTACCACAGAACCTACTGTTTATACCATAGGTATATACCATATACTTACTTGATATGATTTAATTATTAAAGTATTATATTTGTGTTTTTTTTTTTAAAGATTTTATTTATTTATTCGACAGAGATAGATAGAGACAGCCAGCGAGAGAGGGAACACAAGCAGGGGGAGTGGGAGAGGAAGAAGCAGGCTCATAGCGGAAGAGCCTGATGTGGGGCTTGATCCCAGAACGCCGGGATCACGCCCTGAGCCGAAGGCAGACGCTTAACCGCTGTGCCACCCAGGCGCCCCTATATTTGTGTTTTTTTTAAGCGCATTGCAAGATGTCCCTGGAGGTACCTGAGGCATTATTGAATGAGCTTTCACTTGGAGGCAGAAAAAAATGGGTTCATGTTTTAGTCTGCCATTTATTAGAGGTGTGCTATGAGCCAGGTGGACACATTTCTCCTCTTCAAGCTTTATAGTCTTCATCTATAAAATCTACATAGTAGTTAACGAAGACTATACAGCTCTCTGTGATAACTGAAAGAGAATTACGTACATTTTGCAAACTGCCAAATATTATGCAAATGTAAGAGATTCTTAGTACTTATATTTCAATGGGTTAACAGCACTGTAACTTCACTGTAAAAAATTTGAAAGTACAATCTACATGTCTATGACCTCCATAGCTGCAAGCTGTGTCTGAGCACAGGACAGAGACCCCCAAATAGTGAAATGAATTAAAACCAAACCTAAGAAGCCCATGTCACAATTCAGTTGACAGAGGTAGTTAAACAAATCTGAATACAGGAATAAAGTGAATTAATTGAATCTGACTGTGAAGCTGCCAGGAATGCCCTCAAAGACAGTGAAGTTGATCCAAGAAATAGAACAATGGGTAGGAGGATGGCAGATAGTCAACCTGCAGCATGATATTTTACTTGCACACAGGTACTATGCTTTCAGATTCCAAGGAGAATGCTGGACTTCTCATCTAGACTCAAAGCACCTCTGTCAAGCCTCTCCTTAAGTTACACCACTCTCGTGCTTTTCAGCATTAAACACTGTCCTCCTCTTAGAGATTCTAAGAAGATAAACTATACGACCATCACCCAGGGGTCTTATCTAAGAGTTTCTTCCAATGTCTTAAGTTGTTTCTAAAAATCTGACTTCCTAGAAGCCTGGCTGACACAACAATGATGCCACCCCAGATTCCATTTCACTTTATCAGGCACTGACAGTCCTTTTCCCAGCCACTTAACTGCCTAGGGCATCCCACAATGATTCATCACACTACACTGGCCAAGGATTCTCTGATTCTTCAACACAGAACAGTAGTCAGTATCCCCCAGAGATAAATGGCCTAATACAGTGAACTGATTGATAAAGAGTTCCATATTTCTCTCCCTTAAATAATATCCCACTAACTAGGACTATTTGGAAGGCAGGTAGAGTGAGCAATATATTGACACCAAAAGCCAATTCAAAGCTTTTAAGTCAGAAGTCCTATTTAAGATAAAGAAGAGAAAGATCTATAAAGGAAGACCTGCTAAAAAATAAGACCATTTTCTCTGAGCCACCCTATCAAACTGCTTAGGAATTGCCAATTCTTTAAAAGTTCATTTAGGATTGTCTAAGGACCTGAAGGGGATCTCAGTTGGAAAAGATGTTGATAATACCGATAGTGATAATAATAACAATAATGGCAACTAACATTCATTGAGTGTCACAATGTGCCAGATACTATTCTAAATTATATACAAACCACAACTCTACTAGGTAAGTATAATAATTACTAACACTTTAAAAGGGAAACAAACAGAGGTGCCTGGGTGGCACAGTCAGTGGAGCATCAGACTCTTGGTTTTGGCTCAGGTCATGATCTCAGGGTTGTGAGATGAAGCCCCAAGTCAGGCTCCATGCTCAGCACAGAGTCAGCTTGGGATTCTCTCTCTCTCTCTCCCTCTGACCCTCCCACTCATGCTTTCTCTCTCTCAAATAAATAAATAAATAAATAAATAGAATCTTTAAAAAATAAATAAGTACAAGGGAAAAAAAAGAAGAACTTTCATCAAAATAACTTGTCTTGGTTAGGGGCGCCTGGGTGGCTCAGTCAGTTAAGGCTCAGTTCATGATCTCAGGGTTGTGAGATTGAGCCCTGAGTTGGGCTTTGCACTGGGTGTGGAACCTGCTTTAGATTCTCTCTCTTGGAATGCCTGGGTGGTGCAGTCAGTTGAGCGACCAACTCCTGCTTTCAGCTCAGGTCGTGATTTCAGGCTTGTGAGATCGAGCCCCTCATCAGGCTCATGCTCAGCATGGAGTCTGCTTAGATTCTCTCTCCCCTCCTTCTGCCCCTCCCCCCTGCTCTCTCTCTCTCTCTCCAATAAATAAATCTTAAAAAAAAAAAATTCCCCCTCTGCCCCTCCCCCTTTCTCCCTCTCTAAAAATTTTTAAAAATTAAAAAAATAATAACCTGTTTTGGTTATTCAGCTAGTAAATGATAGGAGCCAGGATACGAATTCATATTGAATTTCTCCTGAGTTTGAGTCTTGAATCTGTATGCTTTATTGCCTCTGTCAGAGAACCAGGACAGGCAGAGCTTCCAGCTCTCATCCTGTATCTACCCCAAACCTAGGAGAGTTGTCTGTATAGTTGGGTCTTATTCTCTTCCTTACAGAGGAAACAGGTGGTAGTAAGAGATAAATCAAGGAACTTTGGTGGTGGAGAGTGTGCTGGAGAAAGAAGGAAAGGAGAAAAGAAAAAAGAACTGATTGAGCACTTAATAAATGTCAGGCACTTCACATAATTCTTTTTTATATTAAAGAAAAAATATCTTTACTGGTTTTCTGATACTCCATAATTATCATAAATATTTCCAGAAAGGGAGAAATTAAAAATGTTTCTCAATCTCACATCCCACAGGCAAACTTTAATTGTTCGATGAATATGGTAATATAATAAACACTCATACTTTGATTTATGTAATCTTCATAATCCTGAAGATAAGTGGTATTATCCTCATTTTAGAGAACAGATAATGAGCCCAAAGAGATTAAATACCTTATTCAAAATGACATAGCTCAAAATCAGAAAGTCTGGTGACTTCAGAGTCCAAGTACTTTCTACTGCGGTGCCTCTGGTAGTTGTGTCTCCTGTGCTTTTCTTTCTGTTTCTTGCCTTATACTTCTCCATGTCCCCACACCCCCAATTGTGTTCCTATCCTGAGTCCAACTTCCTTCAATTTCCTAGAAAGTATTCCCTTAAAATGGTTTCTGACAATGGCACTTTTGGGCAAGTGAAAGCAAGAATAAGAAATCTTCAACATGGGGACGCCTGGGTGGCACAGCGGTTAAGCGTCTGCCTTCGACTCAGGGCGTGATCCCGGCATTATGGGATCGAGCCCCACATCAGGCTCCTCCACTATGAGCCTGCTTCTTCCTCTCCCACTCCCCCTGCTTGTATTCCCTCTCTCGCTGGCTGTCTCTGTCTCTGTCAAATAAATAAAAATAAAATCTTTAAAAAAAAAAAAATTCAACATGGAGGCTCCTGGCTGACTCAGTCAGAAGAGCACATGACTCTTTATCTCAGGGCTGTGAGTTTGAGCACGATGTTAAGTGCAGAGATTACTAAAAAGAAATAAACAAACTTAAAAAAAATCTTCAACATGTAAAGAAATAGATATTTAGAGATGGAATTACAAGCTGTAAGCAGGGGCAAACTGCAAACCTCGTTGTGTCTTTATGGCCACATTCTCTTTTTAATCAGATGGATCAGTATTAGATTAGGTATTTGAGTTTTCTCCATAGAACTTCCCTCCCTGAAACTTTCCATCTATTTCCCCCCTCTCTCCCTTAAGTAGAGGGTCAAGAAAAGCTCTGGGAAAATCGGTTGCCAGACCAATTATATCTTAAAAACCAACAACCAACCAAACAAACAAAAGGAAATAAAAAACAACCCCCCAAAAAACCACTAAAAAATTTATGAAGGATGCAGGTCCTCACTTGCAACACACATTCTAATAGTACAGATGTTAGAAATAAAGATGGCTGGGGCACCTGGGTGGCACAGCGGTTGAGCGTCTGCCTTCGGCTCAGGGCGTGATCCCAGCGTTATGGGATCGAGCCCCACATCAGGCTCCTCTGCTAAGAGCCTGCTTCTTCCTCTCCCACTCCCCCTGCTTATGTTCCCTCTCTCGCTGGCTGTCTCTATCTCTGTCAAATTAAATAAATAAAATCTTTAAAAAAAAAAAAAAGAAATAAAGATGGCTGATTAATTTACACTGGAGTCTGATAACTTAAAAACAGCTATTATTCCTGAAGGGAGAAAGGGAGATATGAAGTCTTTACTCAAAAGGACTTCATATAACAACACTACCACCAAAAAAACTGGAGCTGAAAATGGCTATCTTGTGACATTCTTTAAACAAAAAACAGTATACGCTTTAAGTCAAAGCCCACTTTTCACTCCTATCCCCAAACTGAAGCCCAGTCAATGTTAAAGGTACAGTCATTTTCAGCAAAAAGGGGTTTATGGATCATAGTACCTAGGTGATTTTATCTTTGTATTAAGAACTACAATATAGTGAGAAAAGCACAGAAGTGAGAGACAAGATGTCTGGATTACTTTGATCCAAACACTGTCACCAACTCATTATCTTGGACAACTCTCTTCAATCCAAGAGTTCAACCAGAAAATGTCTAAGGCTACCTCTAATAAAAGTACGCTGTAATGCTCCTATGAGTTGGTCTTAGTTTCTTAGATTAGAAAAAAAAAAAAAAAAAAACCCAGCCTTTCCCAAACTGTGTTCTATGAGATTTATTGAGTGTTCTGTGGCAGGGCTTCTGCAGCCAAATGATTTTTGGAAATGCTGGGTTAAAAACCATCCTGCACTGAAAGGTGGAGATGATGAGTAAGTCATATCGCTCCTCCTTATGTAATGTCCTTTAAAATACAGTACCTTATGCCAGAAGCCTCCACTTGAGTCATCTCAAATGGGAATGACCTCTCTGGATGACCATTAGCAACTGAGCTAAGCAGAGAATTAAATTACCCAGCCTGATTACAGTGACATCATTACACAGACAAGCCCTCTGATGGGATTAGTATCTGCTAATCTATTATTTGAGGAGATAGTCAATAGGGGCTGAGCAAATGCCATTAAATTGCAACAATAACCATCACTCAAAACTGCAGGTTAAAAAGCTACTCGAGCAGGAAGGAAAACATTAACATTAGATAGTCCCAGGGTAATAAACTTTCATTTCCAAAGATAAATTTGTCTTGGAAGTTATTGTTGGCATCCATTAATCTCTCTGATACCTAAATTCAAGTATTTTTTCCTTTAGTTGGAATACTTTTGCTGGATACCTGGAATGTATAAGGCACATTTTATGTGAAATAGTATGTTTGAACAGTTGAGTAGTATATGGAATAGTAGCACTGGACACTGGAATTAAAAGATTATCTAATCCAAATTGTCTTCACCCTGAAAACACACACACACACACACACACACACACACACACACACCTCTAGTTAGTTAGTGGCTGGGTCGAGATCTGAATCTATCTTTCATTTCCTATTCCAGTGCTCATTTCTTTAAAGCAGGAAAAAATATAAAAGATAGTTATGTGAATAAGTAATTTGCAGAATTTTGCTTTTAAGACATCAATTGAAAAAACAATTGAAGACTATAATTTCATTAAAACTACAAAGAAATTGCAAACTTAATTCTATATTATTTTAGAAAAATATACCTTTTATTTTATTTTATTTATTTATTTGACAGAGATAGACACAGCCAGCGAGAGAGGGAACACAAGCAGGGGGAGTGGGAGAGGAAGAAGCAGGCTCACAGAGGAGGAGCCTGATGTGGGGCTTGATCCCATAACGCCGGGATCACGCCCTGAGCCGAAGGCAGACGCCTAACCGCTGTGCCACCCAGGCACCCCAGAAAAATATATCTTGCTATATAACCATAGTGGCCATTGCTCTGAATTACATAATTAGTCACTCTTTCATTTATTCATCTAAGTATTTGCTAAAACTATACTATAAATCATACTCTATACTAGATACTAGGGATTAAAAACGAATAAGATTGTAATCTCATACTTCTAACACATTAATTATTAGTCAGTGATAATGTAAATATCAGAATCTACTAAGTGTTGTTATGTGCCAGGCATTAACCTGACCTAAAGACTCTTTCCATCTAGTAAAGTAGATAAAACATTTAAACAAATGCAGTAGGCAGAGCTCTAAAGTGGCACCTGATTTTCCAATCTAATCCCAGGATTCTTAAATAGGATGGATTTTACTCCCATGGGTAGGTTATGATATGGCACAATGGACTTTAAAATAGGGAGACTGTTTAGGTTGCCCTAAATAATCTGTGATCAGATTAAATCACAGAAACCTTTTAAAAGCTGAGACTTTTCTCCAGCTGGTGGCTGAAGGGGAAGTCCGAGACATGAAGCACAAGAAACATTTGAGGTGCCATTGCTGGGTTAAAGATAGAAAAGGCCACATAGTAAGGAATTCAGGCACCCTCTAGATGCTGAGAGTGGCCCCTGGCTGACAGCTAGTAAGAAAATAGGATCTCAGCCCTATAATCACAAGGAACTGAATCCTGCCAATATTAAGAAAGAGATTGGAATTAATGAATCTTTGAACACTACATCAAAAACTAATGATGTATTATATGTTGGCTAATTGAACATAATAAAAAAAAATGAGATTGGAAGCAATTATTCGTCTGCATCTCCAGCAGCACAGCTAACACTTATTATACCCTCAGCAGAGAACACAGCCACACCATGTCAGACTACTGACCTACAAAACTGTGAGCTGATCAATGGGTGTTGTTAAGCAGCAATAAAAAGCTAATACAACAAAACATTACCATAGAAATTGTATGTATATTCTCTAATTCTTGAAAGGAAGATCTGTAAAAAGTGCCTATTAGATCATCCATATTAATTATATTGTTCCAATGTTCTATCTTTACTACTTTTTGAAGCTTGACTTTAAAAAAATTATGGAAGATGTATTGAAATATCATAGCAATATATTGCATTTGTAAATTTCTCCCTGTGGTTCTATCAGTTTTGCTCTATATATTTCAAGATTATTTTAGAACCAATAATTTTCTGAGTTGAACCTCTTCCCCTAAAATGTATTTTGTCTCATATTAATCTGGTTATCCAAACTTTTTTGTTCTTCTTTCTAAATAGTTTTGTAGAGGTGTTACTGCTACCTCAGCATTCTTATTTAATGTTTGCCCAGTGTACCTTTTTGATATTCTCACTTTCATGACCTTATGTTTTGGTGTGTTTCTTGTAAAAAGCATACAGTTGGGTTATTTTAAAATGCTATTTGAGAGAGAAGTTAAGATGGCGGAGGAGTAGGGGTCCTCTTTTTCAGCTGGTTCCCTGAGTTGAGGTGGATATCTACCAGACCATCCTGAACACCCATGGAATCAGACTGAGATGCAGGAAGATACATCTGGATCTCTACAAATGGACAACTCCAGCGCTGGGTATTCAGGTACGAAGCAGGGAGCCATAAAGCCGGGCACAGATATCAGAAGATAAATGGAAGGAGGAGGGAGCCACTGCACTCAGGCGCCGGGAAGCACTAGCCACCTGCACTGGGGCAGGACTCGAGGACCAGCACCCTCGAGAGAGCGGACTGAGACCGTGAGCCTGGGAACAGGTGTGCGACCAGACTAAAATCCGGAGCTCTGGAGCGCGCACTGGAGGCGGGTGGGGGAATGGGATACGCTGGTGATGGGTAGTAAGGAGGGCACGTATTGCATGGTGCACTGGGTGTTATACGCAAAGTAATGAATCACGGAACTTTACATCAAAAACTAGGGATGTACTGTATGGTGACTAACATAATAAAAAATATTATTAAAAATTTTTTAAAAATAAAATTAAAATTAAAAAAATAAAATGCTATTTGATAATCTCTCTTTTATTTATTTATTTTTCTCTCTTTTAACTGGTAAATTTTGGCCACTTAACATTGAACGGAATGACTATTACTCTTCAACTTAACTGTGCTTTTCATTTGCCCTGTACATATTATTTCTCTTTTCCTGCCCCCTTGTTTTTTAATTTGTTAATTTTCTGTGTTAATTTGGAAATTATATACACATTATTTCTTTTCTTTCATTGGTTATTTTTGAAATTATATTGTTTCCTTTAACTACATTTGAAGCTAATTGATACCATAATTCTCCTTCCTAAACAATTCAAGGACCTGGGAAGAGTGCTTCTCAATCTTTAATGTCCATACGAATCACTTGGCGAGTGTTAAAAAAGCAATTCCAATTCAATGATTGTGAGGTGAGCCTAGTATTCTGCATTTCTAAGCTCCCAAATATTCACTGCTACTGAGAAGCAATGCCTTAGAATACTTTACTTTAATCATCCCCCTTTAGACTGGCATGCTATTGTTGTCTGGGATTTTAATCCTGTCTTTTTAAATTCCATAATTATACATTATCATTATTATTTTATATAATGTTCATTTAGACTTACAGAGAAAAGTTTCTTCATTTCTTTGGTCACCTTTCTTTCTTATATCCAAGACTTTCCCTCTGGGATTATTTTCCTTATTCCCAACATTCCTTAAACAAAGCTCACTAAATGGTTCATATTCATTCTTGAGAGACAGTATTAAATTAGCAAACTACAGCAGATGTCTGATTTTGAATCCCTGCTCTGTTACTGACCACAGACTTTAGGAAATTCACATCGTTTCTCTGGTCCTCAGTTTCCTCATCCATAAAATGAGGATATTAACTTATAACTGTATCTGTCACATTATAAATTCTAAGTAAGCATTAGTAATTATAGTTACATAATTCTAAGTTGTCACTTATTTTCTCTCATCACTTTGGAAACATAATTTTTGTTCCTCTGGCTCCTATTATCACTACTGAGGATCTGTAATCGGTATCAATCAAATAGGCTAGGTTATGCTTCATTAATAATCCCCCAAGTCTCTGTGGTTTAACACAACAAAAGTTTATTTCTTGCTCACACTACATTTTCTACAAAGTTGCAGAAGTTTCTGTCCCTCAGTCACTCAGGGACTGAGGTTTTCAAAGGCTCTGTCTTGACATCTTCTTCCAAAATAGCTTAGACAGGAAAACAGAAATGAATCACATACTGGTGTTCCAGGAAGTGACGTTCATTTTGTTCACATTTCATTGGCCAAAGAAAGTTACATGCCACAGTTAACTGCACAGAATAAGGAAAGCAATCCTACTAATGGCAAAAAGAAAGAAAATGAAATATTTGTAATAGCACTGACTACTGTAAATCTAACTATACTTCTTCTATAGGTGATCTTTTTATTCTTATTATTTTTAAGATGTTTCTCTTTTTCTAGTTTCACTACAATGTGTACAGTGTAAGGTGGTTGTTTTTTTCCCCCATATTTAAAAATATCTTGTTTTGTGCTTTTTTTGGAGATTAGGTTTATCAGCTCAAATTATCTTTTTGGATAATGCCTCTCTTTTATTCTCCCATCTCTGAGGCAACAATGTAGATAGCTTTCAGACCTTTCAATTCTATTCTCCATATCACATAACTTCAATTTCATATTTTCCAACTACTCGTCTCTCTGTGTGCTGTATTCTAGGCAATTTCTTTAGGTCAATATTCAAATTTATTTTCTCTTCAGCTGTATTAGAGCTGCTTTCAATCCAATATTGAGTTTCTTTTTTCAGTGATAATTTTTATTTCCCAAAGTTCTATTTTGGGATGCCTGGGTGGTACAGTCAGTTAAGCATCTGCCTTTGGCTCAGTTCATAATCCCAGGGTCCTGGGATTAAGCCCGTGTCAGGCTCCTTGCTCAGTGGAGAAGCCTGCTTCTTCCTCTGCCTGCCATCCCCCCTGCTTGCTCAGTCTCTCTCTCTGAAAAATAAATAAAAAATAAATAAAATTATTTTAAAAAATATAAGTTCTATTTTGTTCTTTTTCAAGTCTTCCTAGTAATTTCATATTTCTTCAAACAGGTCTTTCATAAAGACTTTACTTTCTTTACTTAAAAGTTCTAATATCAGAAGTCCTTGGGAGTCTGAATCTGCTGCTTGTTATTTCTGATGTATCTCGTTCATGGGTGCCTTGTTTGCTCATAAGTTTCGTGATCTTTACTTGTGAGCTCATATTTGGTTGAATTTAATCTTTGGGAATCCTCAACACCTAAATTAAGGATGCTGTCCTCCAGAAAAGCTTTGCATATAATAATGCTTTCAGGAGTTGGGAATGGGATGAAGTATCACATTTTATCACTTTAGACTTCTCTGAGAAACTATCTTAATGTGGTCAGCAATAAAGTTTCGGGGTCAGGAACCACCTTTCAGAAGACACAACACCTAATCTGTAGTTCCCAGTGTTGATATCAGTCAGCCATTTTCCTCAAGGCTAATTCAGCTTTTGGGGTTGTTTATTGCTTACAGTTCTCAATTCAGTTTGCACTCACTTTTTTCCTTATACTTTTTTAAAATTCATAGAGGGAAGGGGAGTAGGGGAATTTGGAGATTTATGTTTTTGAGGGTCTAATAATGGTTAAAATATTATTTTTACTATAAGTTATCAAAGATATATTTATAACGGAAGAATCTCCAGGACAGCGCTGGAACCATGTTGACAGTTTATTACAGTAAAATCCATCCAGTTCCCATCAGCAAAGGCAGCAAATGTCTTCAACTTCTTTGCTTCTTTTCAGAGATATTCTATGCTTATGTAAGCAATAAGATATATAATTTTTCCTCTTTTAATGCAAAGGGCAGTATACTGTATATACTTTGTACTTCCATCTCTTTTTTAATTTAAAAAGGTATCTTAGTAATTGTTCCATATCAGTACCTAAAGAGCATCCTCTTATTCTTTATGGCTTCACTTTATTCCATTTTATGGGCCATTTGAAATCTCACCTGATCCCTCAATGCTCTTTATTCCCACAGGACTATGTCTTTTTAATACTTCTTTCCTCTCTCCTATTTGTTGTAGTTCAGCATAGCTTCTGCTTCTGCCTAGCTTCTAATATTGCTCTCACTCCATATCCTCAATTTAAATGACATGAACATTATATTCTAGCTTCCGCTTCAAGTTCTCACAATATCACATTACGTGTGAATTCATCTGAGTTCCAGGACTTGCTCATTAAAAAAAAAAAATCTCAAAGACAACAATTCTCAGCCATCTACTCGAGGAAGAAGAAAAAATAAATCTAAGGAATGAGACCTAATTATATTCGATTATTTCCAAGACTTTGCAGTAAGATATAGTAAAGCAATCATTTAGGGCCTAATCTGGAAACGGAATAGAGGCTGGAGGCTAAAATTCAGGAATGAATGACAGAAACAAATATTAGTTTGAGTTTGGGGCAGGCTGAAAAGAGGAGGATGAAATTTATTGCTATTATTTTCTCTTCTATTTTCTAATAAACAGTACGTGCAAAGCACATTTTTAATCTTGATGACATTTATCATTTTCTATTTTTATTGCTTGTGGTGTCATAACTAAGAAACCATTTTCTTTTTTTTTAAATATTTTATTTATTTATTTATTTTAAAGATTTTATTTATTTATTTGACAGAGAGACAGCCAGAGAGAGAGGGAACACAACAGGGGGAGTGGGAGAGGAAGAAGTAGGCTCCTAGTGGAGGAGACTGATGCGGGGCTCAATCCCAGGACCTTGGGACCATGCCCTGAGCCTAAGGCAGATGCTTAATGACTGAGCCACCCAGGCACCCCTAAGAAACCATTTTCTAATCCAAGGTCAAAAAGACTAACACCCGGGCCGCCTGGGTGGCACAGTGGTTAAGTGTCTGCCTTCGGCTCAGGGCGTGATCCCGGCGTTATGGGATCGAGCTCCACATCAGGCTCCTCTGCTATGAGCCTGCTTCTTCCTCTCCACTCCCCCTGCTTGTGTTCCCTCTCTCGCTGGCTGTCTCTATCTCTGTCAAATAAATAAATAAATAAAATCTTTAAAAAAAAAAAAAGACTAACACCCATAGTCTCTTCTAAGCATCTTATAGTTTCAGCTCTTAATCTTTAGTCTATGATCTATATTGAGTTAGTTTTTGATATACTGTGAGGAAGGAGTCCAATCTAATTCTTTTGCATGTAGATATTCAGTTGCTCCAGCACCACTTATTGAAAAGACTTCTTTCACCATTGAACGGTCTTGGCACCCTTGTTGAAAATCATTGACCATGGTATATGGGTTTATTTCTGGACAATCAGTTCTATTTAATTCACCTATATGTTTATATGTTTGACCCATATGCCAGTAGCACATTGTTTTGATTACAATAGCTTTGTACTCATGCTCTGTAGTAACTTTTGAAATCAGGAATTGTGAGTCAGCCAATTGCTTTGGCTTATTCTGGGTCCCTTGAATTTCCATATGATTTTAAAATCAGCTTGCTAATTCCTGTGCAGAAAAAGAGAAAAAAAAAAAGAAAGAAAGAAAAAGAAAAAAGCCAGGTGGAATTTGGGCACAGACTGCACTGAATTTGCAGATGAATTTGGAGAGTAATCCCATCTTTTAACAATGTTTTCTGATCCATAAACGTATTTCTATTTATTTAGATCTTTAATTTCTTTCAACGTTTTATAGTTTTTCAGTGTACAAGTCTTGCGCTTTCGTTAAATTTATTCCTGAGTATTTTATTCCTTTTGATGCTATTATAAATGGAATTGTTCTCTAAATTTCATTTTCAGATGATTAGATGCTAGCACATAGAAATGCAACTGAATTTTCCCTTTCCAACCTAGAAGACTTCCATTTCTTTTTCTTGCCTAATTACCCTGGTTAGAATCTGCAGTTGAATGGAACTGTGAAAGTGGACATCCTTGTCATGTTCCTGATCTTAGGGGGACAGCTTTCATTCACCATTAGTATGTTATTTCTTGTGGATTTTTTATAGATGTCTTTTATCAGGATGAGGAAGTTCCCTTTGATTCCTAGGTTACTGAATGTTTTTATCAGGAAAAGGTGTTGGATTTTGTCAAATGCTTTTTCAGTGTCTATTGAAATGATCATGTGGGATTTTATTATATTAGTATAGTGTATTACACTGACTGATTTTCATATGTTGAACCAACTTTACATTCCTGGGATATATCCCACTTGGCTGTGATATATAATCCTTTTTATATGGTGCCAAATTCAATTCTCTATTATTTTGTTGGAGATGTTTGTGTATATGTTCGTAAGGAGTATTGTTCTGTAGTTTTCTTTTCTTATGTTTTACCTGGTTTTAGTATCAGGGTAATATTGCCTCATAGAGTAAGTTAGAAAATGCTCCCTTCTCTTCCATTTTTTTGGAAGAGCTTGTGAAGGATCAGTGTTAATTCTTAAATATCTGCTAGAAATCACCAGTGATGCCATCTGGTCTTCAGCTTTTCTTTATGTGATAATTTAAAAAATTATTATTAATTCAATTTCTTTAATTTTACAGGTCTCTTTGGATTTTCTATTTTTTCTTGAGTCCGTTTCAGCACTCTTGCTAGGAATTTGCCATTTTAACTAGATTATCTAATTTATTGGCATAAGATATCATAGTGTTCCTATAAAATCTTTTTATTTCTCCAAGACCAATAGCAATGTCCCCTCTTACATTCTTGATTTTAGTAATATGAATCTTGTATCCTTCTTTCTTAGTCTAGCAAAAGATTTGTCAATTTTTTTGCCTTTTTAAAGAGCCAACTTTTGGTTTTATTGATTTTTCCCTACTGTTTTTCTATTCTCTATTTCATTTCTTCCCACTCTAATTTTTACTTTCTTCTTTCTGCTTGCTTTGGATTTAGTTTGCTCTTTTCTTCTAGTTTCTTTTTTAAGGTCAAGGGATAATTATTTATTGAAAATCATTCTGTTCTCTTAATATAGGCATGTACAGCTATAAATTTCCCTCTAAACACTGTTTTAACCACATACCACAAATTTCGGTATGCTGTGTTTTTGTTTTCATTAATCTCTAAGTATTTTTTTAAAAGATTTTATTTATTTATTTGACAGAGATAGAGACAGCCAGCGAGAGAGGGAACACAAGCAGGGGGAGTGGGAGAGGAAGAAGCAGGCTCATAGCAAAGGAGCCTGATGTGGGGCTCGATCCCACAACTCCGGGATCACGCCCTGAGCCGAAGGCAGACGCTTAACCGCTGTGCCACCCAGGCGCCCCTCTAAGTATTTTCTAATTTCCCTTGTGATTTCTGCTTTATCTCATTGGTTGTTTAAGAATGTGTTTATTTGGGGTGCCTGGGTGCCTCAGTCAGTTAGGCCACTGCCTTCAGCTTAGGGTTGATCCCAGGACCCTAGATCAAGCCCCATATCATGCTTTCTGCTCAACGGGGAGCCTGCCTCTCTCTCTCCCTCTGCCAGTCCCCCTACTTGTGCTCACTCTCTCTCTCTAATAAATAAATAAGGAAATAAATAAAGTCTTTTTTAAAAAATGTAAAAAAGAATGTTTTTAGTTTTCACATATTTGTGAATTTCTTAAATTTCCTTCTGTTATTGCTTTACAAATGCATTTCATTGCAGTTGGAGAACATACTTTGTACAACTTAAATTCTTTAAAATTTATTGAGATTTGCTTTACGGATTAATGTATGGTCTATTTTGAAGAATGTTCCATAAGCTTAGAGAAGAACGGGCATTCCTCCGTTGTTGGCTGAAGTGCTCTATAGATACCTGTTAGATCTAGTAGGTTTTTAGTGTTGTTCAAGTCCTCCATTTCCTTACTGATCTTCTGTTTAGGTAATATATCCATTATTCAAGTGAAGTACTCAAGTTTTCAGCTATTATTATTGAACTGTCAATTTCTTCCTTCAATTCTGTTAGTTTTTGAGGCTTTGTATATTTAGATGTATGTTTATAATTGTTATTCTTCCTGATAGATTGACCTTTTATCAATATATAATATCATTTTTTGTTTCTAGTAACAATTTTTGTCTAGTCTCTTTTGCCCAATATTAGTATAGCCACTCCCACTCTTTTGGTTACTATTCTCATGGCATATATTTTTCATTCTTTCACTTTTAAACTATCTGTGGCTTTATTTTCTTTTTTAACTTATTTAAATTCAATTAATTAATGTATAGTATATCATTAGTTTCAGATGTAGAGTTCAATAATTCATCAGTTGCGTGTTAACACCCAGTGCTCATCACATCATGTGCCCTCCTTAATGCCCATCACCTAGTTACCCCATTTCCCACCTATCTGTGACTTTAAATCTATTTTAAATCTATTCATTGCCAGCAATGAATTCATTCTGTTTCCTCACCCACCCACCCCCCCGCTCATTCTCTTTCTTAGTTAATCTGGGAATGTCTTAATTTCTCCTACATTTTTGAATGATGATGTTGTTGGATATAGAATTTTTCATTGACAGTCTTTTTTGGGGGAGCATTTTGAACGTGTTATCCCACTGCCTTCTGGCCTCCATCATTTCTGATGAAAAATAAGTTGTTAATCTTTTTGAGGATCCCCTATACATGATGAGTCACTTCTCTTTTATGCTGTCAAGATCAGCTTTGGGGCTGGCTTTGATAATTTGATTATGATGATTTAGGTGTATATCTCTTTTGACTTTATACTACTTGGAGCTTATTGAGATTCTTGGGTATTTCATCAAATTTGAGAAGTTTTGGTGATGGGTAGTAAGGAGGGCATGTATTGCATGGTGCACTGGGTGTTATACGCAACTAATGAATCATTGAACTTTACATCAAAAACCAGGGATGTACTGTATGGTGACTAACATAATATAATAAAAAAACATTAAAAATTTTTGAGAAGTATTCTACAATTATTTTGTCCAATACTCTTTCTGCTTTTTCTCTCTCCTTTTGGGACTCCCATTATGTTTATGTTGGTATGTCTGATGATACTCCACAGGTCTCTGAGGCTCTGTTCATTTTTCTTCTTTCTTTTTTATTTCTATTCTTCAGACTGTATAATCTCAATAGAACAATCTTCAAGTTCACTGATTCTTCTCTGCCTGCTTAAATCTGCTATTGAAACTTTCTAGGGAATTTTTCATTTCAGGTACTGTATTTTTAAACTGCAGAGTGTCTATTTTATATACTTTTAAATATCTGTATATCTTTATATATCTATATATCTTTTACATCTATTTTACATACCATTATTTATTTTCTGTTCATTGTTACTCTCTATTTGGGAATACATAATTCTCAAATTTTCCTTTAATTCTTTTCAAAAATTGAGGTATAATTGACATATAACATTATATTGGTTTCAGGTGTACAATATGATTCAATATTTGTATACATTGTGAAATGACCACCACAATAAGTCTAGTTAACATCCATCACCTTTCATAGTTACAATTTTTTTCTTGTGATGAGAACTTTCAAGATCTACCCTCTCAGCAGCTTTCAAATATGCAATACAGTATTATTAATTATACTCGACATGCTGTACATTATATCCCCATAAGTTATTTATAATGAGAAGTTTGTACCTTTTGACCCCCTTTAACCACTTCTCCCACCTCCATCCCTAAACTCTGGCAACCACCAATCTGTTCTCTATGTCTATGACCTTGGTTTGTTTTATTTTGGTTTTACCTTTTTGTTTTTTAGATTCCACATATAAATGAGATCACATGGGAATAAGTCAAACAGCTACTGTTGCTATTTGTTTGTTTAGTGACTTTGACGAAGAAAGTCAGTATTCTTTGTGTGTAGCCAGTGAAATCTCTGCTCAGTTAGCTTAGTGGTCATTAATAATTGAACAAAGATGTCCCTAAATTCCTGGAACCAATAAGTCTAGTCTTTCCTGAGGTATCTCTGTGTGTTGGGATAGGACTTCAATACTCAGCCAGGCAGCTTATAACTCTGCTGTAGCCTACAAATCCTGCACATGCACACAGCTCTGCACATGTGCATGGCCTTCTAAATTGCAAGTAATATTCCAGAGCTTTTTGAAGTCCTCTGTGGACATGTCATTTCTCAACTTTTTCATTTAAGTTTCTACCACCTCAGGCAGTCATGATGTTAAGCAATTGCCACTGATTCTTTTTAGAAAATACCCCCAGAGAAAAGGCTTTTCTCACTGGGCAAGTTTCCAGCCAGGTCAATAAAGACAAGCCTTGCAAATGGTGTCTTCCAGGGAACCAACAAACAAGTCAAATAATGGCAATTCTTTGGGTATGGGGCTTTGAAGGAGCTCCATACTCATTCTCATGGAGATTCAGCCATTTTTCTTGAAGATGCTCTTTGGATTGCTGTAGACCTTAGTTAATTTCCCCAGTTCTGACAAAGTAGATTTTGACAAGTTTTGCCCAAAAAGCTCATTGCTTTTTTTTCCCCTACTGATTCATAAAGGTGATTACATCACTTTTATAGGGAGATTTGTCAGAGATCTGCATGCCATCTTTCTCACTGACATAACTGTTTCCTTCTTGACTTAGGCAATTCTTAACTTGATCCATTTTTCACTTTTCCTTATTTTTGTTTCCTCAGAATCTTTATCTTCCGTTGCACAATTTCTTTCCTGTGGGATATAGAGTCACTGTGAAATTTTATGAAATATTTCCCTATCATTATCTGATGTATTTTTATACCTGTGATCATATTTTCATCCAAAATGCCATCTCCCTGTTATAGCAAATGCCGATTCAGCCTTTATGGTATAGTGCAAGTATTGACTCCTCTTTTAGGTCTTCACTCCATCTACTCAAAAGCCAAACCAATCACTCCTGCATCTTCTCCTACAGCCTCTTTACATGCATCCATTATAGCTAATATTTAATCTACCCTGTTTGCTTTACTAGACTGCGAATTTTGAGGACAGATAAAAGGTATAGACCTTATTCCTCTTTGCATGCCTAAAATGTAACACAGGGAAGGAAATGAGGAAATGTTTTCTGACTTTTCTCAATAAAGAAGTTATCACTCTGCTGATAGTAAGAACCAATCTCATCAAAGGCACTGAGCCCTCAGGCATAAGCATAAAGCTGATGATCACAAATGAATTTTATAATATAAATCTAACAGAAGTCTTATGATTAACAGAATAAACAGAAAAGCCATGTGCTTTCTTTTTACTTAAATTTGAGAAAATGTCAGTTGGAATCATATTAGTAAGGGTCCTTCTGGAGCTCTGGACTGGCTCTCTAGACACCTGGGTTCTCCTCCAAGCCACCCCCTAACCTGCTGTAGGATTCTGAAGGAACCAACAAGAATCTGTTTTAATGTGAAAGTGATTAATTTCATCTTTAACTCATACATGCCCTACCAAATTTATATTTTTAAGAGATTTCTTTCCCTGCAGTATGGAGAAATAATTATAGAAAGAAAGACTGAAGGGGAAAAAGTAGATAGGAGACTACTTTAAGAGTCTAGGCAAAAACTAATAGGACCTAGACCAGACAGAAATGTGATAATTTGAGATATTCTGGAAATAGAACACATTTGATTTGGTGTTAGATGTCAAGAATGAGGGAGAGGGAGTGAAGTTGACCCCAAAGTTCGAGCTTAACTGGTTTGGACAGTGGTACTATTTATTAAGATGAAAAGAAGTGTTGAAAAAAAAAAAAGAAAAGAAGTGTTGAGGACACAGGTTTGAAGGGGAAAATATTCAACAGTTCTGTTTTGGATATACATTTATGACATATTAAGTGGAGATGTCATACAGAAAATTGAAGCTCACTGGAGAAGTCTTACTGGAAATAAAAATTTGGAAGTTAGCAGATCAAGATCACAACAAATCTATAGCAATGGTTGAGACCACCTAAGAAAAAAAGTTTTCAGAAACAGAAGAGATAAGGGCTTGGTTCTGAGCCCTGAGGAATCCTAACATTTAGGGATCAGGTAAGAGGAGCTGAAAAAGAGGAGCCACAGAAGTAAGGGAAAGAAAGAGGGAATGGTCAACTGTGCTAAATGTTGTTCAATGAGGATGGAGAAATGCTCACTAAATGTGTTCAGCTGTGGATAATGGTCTTTTGAAAAGATCCATTTCACTGCAGTTGAGGGGATGGTGCAGAAGCCAGACTGTACTGGGTTGAAGAGTAAATGGAAGGTAAAAAAGAAAGATATGATGTGTGACAATTCTTTCTTGAAATGTTTTCTACTCTTGGCTTCTGTGACACTATACTTTCCTGGTTTTCCAACCCATCTGGCTGCCTTTTTAAATTCACCTTTGTTGGGTTATTCTCTACTCACTTTTAAATATTTAAGTTCTACAGAATATAGATACCCTAACTCTGCTCTTTATCTTTCTTTTCTACCTGAGGGCTTCAGTTATCACATGTAGGCCAACAACTCCCAGATTTTACACTGTATCTTTGTCTCAGATCACTCCTTTGAGCTGTAGACTTGCATGTTCAATTACCTATTCAACATCTCAAAATTAGTCATTTCCTTTTCACAACTGTTTTTCTTCTAGTGTCCCAGATTCTCTGTAAATTATATCATTATTTTCTCAGCTATTCAAGACAGACACCAGGAGTCATGCCTCATTTTTTTTTTCTTCTTGTGTACTACAACCAATCCAATAGCAAGTCCTGTCCATTCTACCTTCCAATGTCTCATTTATTAACTGCTTATGGGACAAACACCCAAAGGTTCCTTATTTATATTATCTTTCTCATTAAGTTTCACAAGCACCCAATAAGGTTGTTTTATCTCCATCTTGAAACTGAAGCTCAGAGAGGTTCAATACCTTACTGTGGTAAGACAAAAGTAAATGGCAGAGAGGGAGGAATCTAATACTAAATATGCCTAATTCCACACTGCCTCTGACCTCCCTTCCCCCTTACTTAACCTCTCTGAGGTGAAGTTTCCTTGGGAGTAAAATGGACCTAATATTTCCTAAATTTAGGCTGTCATAAAGATTGAAAAATAAACAGTGAGGTACATAGCCTTAGTACAAGGTATAAATTCAATAAATGTTAAGTCCCTTACACTCTCTCCACTCCCTCCTCTATACTGTTTCTGGAGCCATCTCAGTGATATTAGGATTACAGAGATGAACAAAGATTGTTCCTTGCCTTCAAAAAGCAAATAATTTAAGGAGACAAATGAACATACGTAAAACAATGAGATAATAATATAGGAAGACAGTAGAGAACTAAGCATTAAATTGCATAGAGGCTTCTTATATTAGAATTACAGAGAGAGGATAAAGGGCTATTGGGGAGATGGAGATGGGAGTGGGCTTTGAAAAGGACCTATTAGTACAGTTAGAATATTTAGTGAGGGGCAGGACACTCAGAAAAAAAGAATACTGATGTGGAAAGAAGAATAACATGCTCAGGGGCAGTGATGTGAGCAACCTGATTTCAGCAAAAGGTGCTTATTTTTTCCCACATCAAAGTATTTTTACTACTAAGTTTCCTTATTATGGTTTAAGTTCCCAATGGAACAAAGAAACATTTGCGCCCATTATTAAAACCAAATGTCCTGGTAGGCAAAACCATCATTAAACTGTCTACCCACCTTCCCAGGGAAGGGGAACAAAACCCAGACTCTGACCTACATGAGATAAAAATAATTCAGATGCTGGGGTGTGCTTTGAGAATAATATCACACTGTCAAAATGGGTCTAATGACATCAATCACATTTTCTTAGCTTACATCTCTCAGTTGCAGCTAACACTGACAGATATCACCATTCCTATGTCTGAAGTTTCCTTTGATAAAAAACCTATAAAGACCACCAATACTAATACACCTATTAAGTCTGGGGCTCGAATGAAGAAGTTTTTATTCTACAGAACCTGTTCATCAAACCAACTTGGCTTCTACAATGACAAGGAAATGTGATAAATAATTTGCTTCATCATTCAACAGAGCTTCTGAACTATGGCACCATAGAATATTAGAGCTGGAAAGAAACTTAATGGTTACTTTGATCTTATTTTACTAATGAAGGCACAGAGGCCCAAAGCAGAGAAGTGATAAGTTCAAGGTCAAAAGGGGACCAGGAGAGGAAGGGTTATTAGGATGGCCAACAGAACCTAGAGAAGGAGAGTCATTAGGTCCCCTGCTGAGAAAAGTGATGAAAATGTAGGAAAATGAAAAATATTATAAGTTACTTTCAGAGCTCCAAAAGCTCTTTGGTACTGGTCAAGAAACCTAAAAGATGATTTCAAAGGTCACCTTAAACTCTGACCAATAGTCCCTTCTTCATCTCCCAAATATTCCAGGTGGTAAACATTTATTGTGTACCAACTATGTACATTTTGAAACACCTACAATGTAGAACACAATGATACATGAAATATACATGAAATATAGTCCCTTATCCCAAGAAGCCTACTGTCTGATTAAGGACATGAGAAATAATACATGAGAGATGAAATAATCTGAGTGGTGAAGGGATTCCAAGTAAGTGGTATGGCTAATAAGTGCTCTGAATTCAGACGGGCTTGGAAAGAGCTCAATAGATAGAAGTATGCCAGAAGACTTCAAGAAGGAATGAGGACATTATGAAGACAGGATTTGGCTAGAAGAGAACATGGTGGAATGCCTGCAGGGTAGACTGGATCTGAGGACCTAAATTTGTAGACCTCGTCATTAATGAAGAGGAGATCTACTCAGCAGAATCACAATAAAAGGTGACATTGGGGCAGCAGAAAAAATTAAATAAAGCACAGAATTAACCTCAGTTTGAAGATTCAGTTTTGTCACCTACAAGTTATATGTGGCCTTGAGTGTTATGTAACTTCTTTAGAAATCAGAATAACAATACCCTCCACACAGAGTTATTTTAAGAATTATGAGGTAAACATGGCTAATCTCCCAGGGGTATTATAGGTGCACTATAGTGGCTGGGTATTTTGTTGCTGTTGTTCATTTTGCTTTGGTTTTTGTTTGAAAATAGGTAGATAAAGGGAAATATCAGGTCAAAAAATGTTGGAGAAGTGAAGGTGGATTGAATTAAGTCCTGGATGTGAATTAAGAAACAGGAGAGCTGGAAACAAATTTTCCACTCATGAAGTGGGGGGAACTGGATGAGAAACAGGATTGGTCTAGACCCGTGGTTCTCAAACATTGTTCCATAGCTCTGACCAGTTATGAAAATCACCTGGAAATTTATTAAAAGAAAAATCAAGGATCCCAACATGGAGGGTCTGATTAAAGAGATCTAAGGTTGCAATTGGGAATCTTAATTTTTTTTAAAAGTTCTGCATGAGTTTCTGATGCATAAGAAGATAGATAACTGCTAGACTAAATAACACTTAAGATCCCCTCCACTTCTAAGAATCTCCAATTCCAAGCAAGCAGTAAATTCTAAAGGCCTGAAGTAGGGATGCCTGGGTGGCTCAGTTGGTTAAGCATCTGCCTTTGGCTCAGGTCATGATCTTGGGGTCCTGGTATCGAGTCCTCTGTCAGGCTCCTTGCTCAGCAGGGAGCCTGCTTCACCCTCTGCCTGCCATTCCTCCTGCTTGTGCTCTCTCTCTCTCTAATAAATAAATAAAAATCTTTAAAGGCCTGAAGTACTATCCTTCCCAGAACTCAAAGATTCAGAAAATCAAAGCCTAGCCAGCCATACTACATTATCTTCCGAAAGCTCTATTTGATCATGTCACTCTTTGGATTTTTAAAAAATGTCTTCGAGTCAAGCTCTGCCTGGTTTTCAAGGATTTTTACAACCTTTTCTGCTTTTCTGAAGTCATCCTTTGCCAACTAGTCACACCATAAGATCTGCCATTTAAAACAATGTACTTTAATTCTTCTGCATTTTTATGCATATTATTTTATCTGCCAGAATAATCAACCCCATCCCCACTTGTCTATGTCAAAAACTTTTACTCATCCTTCAAAGACACTTGATGTGATCCCCCCTGGAAGATTATTTACTTCTTCCTCTGTGCTCCTGGTATCTCTCTAAGAAAGCCTCTCTCTCACTTAACATGGCTAATTGCATTCCTATCTGTAGTCCCTACTAGATTGAGTTTTTGAAAAGCAGAGATCATGTCTCAACTATCTCTTGAAAAATGGAGAGCACATAGTTTTTCCCTTACTTGGATATAAACCCTAATTATCTTTAGGGGCGCCTGGGTGGCACAGCAGTTAAGCGTCTGCCTTTGGCTCAGGGCGTGATCCCAGCATTATGGTATCGAGCCCCACATCAGGCTCCTCCGCTATGAGCCTGCTTCTTCCTCTCCCATTCCCCCTGCTTGTGTTCCCTCTCTCGCTGGCTGTCTCTCTCTCTCTCAAATAAATAAATAAAATCTTTTAAAAAAACCCTAATTATCTTTAGGGTATTATCTAATTGCATTTTAAAACATAGTGAAGAAAGTTTGAATACTGTTGCTCTGTTTAGCAGTGATAACAGTTCAAGTTTTTTTCCCACTAATGTCTCCTAGGTGACCATAAAAAATTCAAATTCCAAGAAGCCACTGATAAATGATCTTAGATATATAATACATAAAGATAACATGCTCAAGGGGGAAAAAAACTCACCTTAAAAAAAAAGAACTTTCCTTGGCAAAAAATAATGACCAATCTGTAGTAATTTGCCTTAATTACCTTTATGGTGACTTCTTCTATTGATGGTTAATACCTATTCTGTACAATTATTTTGTGACTTGGCCAAAGTAGTTCTGAAACTTAAATCCAGAAGTTCTTATTAGAAGGCTTGATATTCATTTTGCTATACCCCTATGTCTCACAGCTTCCACGTAATGCTTTAAACACTTCTACATAGGCTGTTTATTTATTTGGCAGTCAATTCCTCTGTTGAGTAAGGGGCAAGATACAGAGGCTGGACCACTATTAAGTCTCCACTAAGTCTTGAGATTTTATTATTTTGACAGAACTAAATACCATAAATAATACCCACAATCCAATTTAAATACAAAAAAAATTCCACCAAATTAAGTACAGAATAAAAGCCCTGTGGCAAATCAAAAGACCTGGTTTCAAATCCTAGCTCTCCCACATATATTGAAAGTGATCTCAAATAAGTCACCTTCCCTGCCCCCCAGCACCTTCCCTTAAATTTTTATTCAAGTGTTTATTTAAATTCCAGTTAGTTAACATAAAGTGTAACATTACGTACAACATTCAGTACTTATCGAAACAAGTGCCCTCCTTAATATGCACCACCCATTTAACCCACTTCCACCACCACTTCGCCTCCAGCAACCCTCAGTTTGTTCTCTAGAATGAAAGTCTATTTTCTGGCTTACCTCTCCTTTGTTTTTCCCTCTATGTTCATCTGTTTTGCTTCTTAAATTCCACATATGAGTGGAATTATATGATATTTGTCTTTCTCTGACTTGTTTCACTTAGCATAATACTTTCTAGCTCCATCCATGTCATTGTAAATGGCAAGATTTCATTCTTTTTTATGGCTGAGTAATATTCCACTATACACACACACACACACACACACACACACACACACACACACACACCACCACTTCTTTATCCATTCACCTGTTGATGGACATTTGGGCTCTTTCCATAATTTGGCTATTGTTGATAATATTGCTATAAACAACAGGGCACATGTGTCCCTCTGAATCAGTATTTTTGTATCCTTTGGGTAAATACCTAGTAGTTCCATTGCTGGATTATAGAATAGTTCTATTTTTAACTTTTTGAGGAAATTCCATATTGTTCTCCAGAGTGGCTGCACCAGTTTGCATTCCCACCAACAGTATAAGAGGGTTCCCCTTTCTCCAAATCCTCAACAACATCTGTTGTTTCCTGTGTTGTTAATTTTAGCCATTCTGATAGGAATGGTATGATGATACCATAGTTTTGATTTGTATTTCCCTGATGATGAGTGATGTTGAGCATCTTTTCATGTGTCTGTTGGCCATCTGTATGTCTTCTGGGGAAAATGTCTATTAATGTCTTCTCCCCATTTCTTAACTGGATTATTTGTTTTCTGGGTGCTGAGTTTGATAAGTTCTTTATAGATTTTGGATACTAACCCTTTATAAGATATGTTATTTGCAAATATCTTCTCCCATTCCGTAGGTTGCCTTTTAGTTTTGTTGATTGTTTCCTTTGCTGTGCAGAAGATTTTTATCTTGATGGAGTCCCAATAGTTCATTTTTGCTTTTGTTTCCCTTGTGTCAGGAGACATATGTAGTAAGAAGTTGCTATAGCTGATGTCAGAGGTTACTGCCTGTGTTCTCCTCTAGGATTTTGATGATTTCCTGTCTCACATTTAGGTCTTTCATCCATTTTGAATTTATTTTTGTGTATGGTGTAAGAAAGTGGTCCAGTTTCATTCTTTTGCATGTTGCTGTCCAGTTTTCCCAACACCATTTGTTGGAGAGACTGGTTTTTTTCCATTGGATATTCTTTACTGCTTTATTGAAGATTAGTTGACCATAGAGCTGTGGGTCCATTTCTGGGTTTTCTTTTCTGTTCCACTGATCTATGTGTTTTTGTGACAGTAACACAGTGTCTTGATAGCTTTGTAATAGAACTTGAAGTCCGGAATTGTGATGCCTTCAGCTTTGCTTTTCTTTTTCAAGATTGCTTTGGCTATTCAGGTCTTCTGTGGTTCCATACAAATTTTAGGATTGTCTGTTCTAGCTCTGTGGAAAATGCTGTTGGTATTTTGATAGGGATTGCGTTAAATGTATAGACGGCTTTGGGTAGTATAGACATTTTAACAATATTTGTTCTTCTAATCCATGAGCATGGAATATTTTTCTATTCCTTTGTGTCATCTTCAATTTCTTTCATAATTGCTTTATAGTTCTCAGAGTGCAGATCTTCTACCTCTTTGGTTAGGTTTATTCCTAGGTATCTTACGGTTTTAGGTGTAATTATAAATGGGATTTATTCCTTGATTTCTCTTTCTGCTTCTTCATTAATGTTGTATAGAGATGCAACAGATTTCTGTATGTTGATTTTGTATTCTGTAACTTTAACGAATTCATGTATCAGTTCTAGCAATTTTCTTTCATGGAGTCTTTTGGGTTTTCTATATGGAGTATCATATTATCTGTAAATAGTGAAAGTTTGACTTCTTATTTGCCAATTTGGTTGCCTTTTATTTCTTTTTGTTGCCTGATTGCTGAGGCTAGGACTTCCAGTACTATGTTAAATAACAGTGGAGTGAGTGGACATCCCTCACCTTCCCTTATTTTAAAGTAAGGGTGATTATCAATCAAGCTATGAAGATCAAAATGGACCTTGAATATGAAAGCTTTTTGAAAGGAGTAAAGTGCTTCTTCAACAAGAAGAAAGAAGAAAGGAAAAGAAAGTTTATTAAGTATTTAGTATGTGCCAACTGCTATGCTGGGCACTTACACATATATTATCTTACTTAATTTTCATAACAACCCTCAAAGGATGCAGGGATCATTTCTGAATAAAGTCATGGAAGTTTAGAGAATATTGATGTCTTGCCACGGTCTCATAACTCATAACTTCTTTGGCATTTTTGGTTTTTTGCACAGATTGATAAACATAAATAATAGATTAGGTTTTTGTTTTTGTTTTTTTTTACTCCAAAGCCCAGTCCTTTTCCTATTACATCATGCTGCCTCTCAAAAAGACTATAACAATTACACCTCTCCTCTCCATAGTTGGGATAATAAAATTTGCCCATACAGGTCAAAGCAAACAGTTTGGGAAATACTAACATTAAAAACTATAACTTAGGCTACACAATGTCAAAATATTTCTGAGAAAAGATTAGGGCAAGGTTGTCATCTTTTCCTATTGTCCCATGCTCCTTAAATTGGAATAATGTATCAAAAAGTACATATCTCCACAGAATATGCATAGGGACTCTTCCTGTAATTCCAATTTCATGCAATGACTTTTTGGAGAAAAGGTGGGTGTTTTTAAAAATTTTACTTTTTCTGAATATATACTTGCAAGAAGTTTAATATAAAAATATAAACTTAACTGAAAGAGTCCTCTTCTATCTCTCCTCTGAAAATAAACTACTATAAACAGTTTAGTGTTTATCATTATTCCAGACTTAGGTCCTCTGTCTACTGAGATTATGAGGGGAAGAGACAAAGGAAATAGTCTTGAATATTCTTTTCCCTAAAAATAATTTAAAACTCAATGTTGATATAAAACAAAAATATGTTACAGAATAGAATTTTTTAATTTACATGAGATTGTCTTAATATAACATTTTAAATGTATCTATTGCTCAACTTGAAGTAGACTATTTATGTTGTACTGTTCCCCTCTTCCACAAAAACCTGAGTTTACCTTCCTCGGTCATTAGTGTTATCTGTGGGAGGAAAGTTAGAAAAGCACTACCTAACCAGTCTTTCAGTGGCACAGTCAGGATAAAACACCACAACTTCAATTAGGCCCAGGTACAACAAGAAGTAACGCTTCATTATCAGTCTCCTGGCCAGGAACATCCTGCTATCTGCTGTCATTCTAGATGACTTTCCTTCCAGGGGCTTCTAGCTCCAGTCCCTTACTTCCGAGTTGCCAAGTTTCAGTTACTTGTAAGTTAGTCCAACGCTCTTATTTTACAGCTAAAAATTCTAAGGCACATAGAAGTTAACTCACGAGCTCAAGGGTTTACTGGCAAGGAAGTGACAGAGCCAGTACTTCAACTTGAGACTTCAGACTCTCTATTTAGTATTCTTTCAACTCTATTGTGTCATCTCTCTTTTTGGACATTTTAGTTTCAGGTGTACAACATAGTGATTCAACATTTAATACAATGTTATGACTATACTCTATGCTGTACATTATATCCCCATGACTTATTTATTTTATAAGTGGAAGTATATACTTCTTAATCCCTGTCACCCATTTCAACCTTTCCCCTCTGGCCATCACCAATCTGTTCTCCGTATCTATGAGTCTGGGTTTTGTTTTGTTTGTTTGCTTGCTTTGTTTTTCAGATTCCACATATAAGTGAAATCATATGATATCTGTCTCTCTCTGGCTGACTTACTCATTTAGTATAATACCCTCAAAGTCCAACCATGTTGCTGCAAACGGCAAGATTTCATTTTTAATGGCTGAATAGTATTCCATCATATATACGTACCACATCTTCTTCATCCATTCATCCATTGGTGTATACTTCGGTTGTTTCCATATCTTGGCTACTATAAATAATACTTCAGTGAATATATGGATGCATATATCTTTTCAAATTAATGTTTTTATTTTCTTCAGATAGGTACCCAGTAGTGAAACTGTTAGATCATAATAGCTCTATTTTTAATTAAAAAAAAAACCCTCTGTATTTCGTTCCATAGTAGCTGCACCAACTTACATTCCCACCAATAGTTCATGAGGGTTCTCTTTTCTCCACATCCCTGCCAACATTTCCTATTTCTTATCTTTTTGATAACAGTCATCCTGACAGGTGTAAGGTGATATCTCACTGTAGTTTTGATTTGCATTTCCCTGATGATTAATGATGTTGAGTATATTTTCACATGTCCATTGGCCATCTGTATATCTTTTTTGGAAAGATATCTGTTTAGATCCTCTACCCATTTTCTAACTGGATTGTTTGTTTTTGTTTTTGTTTGTTTTGCTATTGAGTTGTATGAGTTCTTTATATATTTTGATGTATGACTTTATATATTTTGATGTATGACTTGCAAATATTTTCTCTCATTTGGTGGGTTGCCTTTTCATTTTGTTGATAGTTTCCTTCACTGTGGAGAAGCTTTCTAGTTTGATGTAGTCCTAATAACTTATTTTTTCCTTTTTTCCCTTGCCTTTGCAGTCAGATCCAAACAACGACAACAGCAACCATAAGACCAATGTCAAGGAGCTTACAAGCTGTTTCCTTTTAGGAGTTTGATGGTTTCGGGTCTTACAATCAAGTCTTTAATCCATTTTCTGTTGATGTCTGTGAACAGTGTAAGATAGTGGTCCAGTCTCATTCTTTTCCACTTAGCTGTCCAGTTTTTTCAACACCATTTATTGAAGACAGGGTCTTTACCCTATTAATAATTCTTCCCTCCTGGCATGTATTGCATGGTGCACTGGGTGTTATACGCAACTAATGAAGCATCGAACTTTACATCGGAATCCGGGGATGTACTGTATGGTGATTAACATAATATAATAAAAAAATCATTTAAAAAAATAATAATAATTCTTCCCTCCTTTGTCAGAAGTTAATTGACCATATATACATGGGTTTATTTCTGGGTTCTTGATTCTGTTCCATTGATCTATGTGTCTGTTTCTACGCCAATACCATACTGTTTTGTTTACTACAACTTTGTAATACATTCTGAAATCAGGGAGTGTGATACCTCTGACTTTGTTCTTTATCAAAATTATTTTGACTATTTGGGGTCTTTGTGGTTCCATACAAATTTTAGAAGTTTTTTTCTAGCTCTGTGAGAAATATCATTAGAATTTTGATATGGATTGCATTGAATCTATAGATTGCTTTGGGCAGTATGGACATTTTAACAATATTAATCCTTCCAACCCATGAGCACAGAATTTCTTTCCATTCATTGGTGTCTTCTTTAATTTCTTTCATCAATGTCCTATAGATTTCAGTATACAGGTCTTTCACCTCTTTTGTTAAATTTATTCCTACAGGAAAGGGGCACCCTCTTACACTGTTGGTGGGAATGTCCGTGTAGTTGCTCTGGAAGACAGTATAGAGGGTGCCCAAAAAGTTAAAAGTAGAGCTACTCTATGACCTAGCAATTGCACTATTAGCTATACAAACACACTGATTCTAAGAGGCACATGCACCCCAATGTTTATAGCAGTGATGTCCACAATAGCCAAATTATGGAAAGAGCCCAGATGTCCATTGACAGATGAATGGATAAATAAGATGTGGCATATACACACACACACACACACACACACACACACAATGGAATATTACTCAGCCATCAAAAAGAATGAACCTCATATGTGGAATTTAAGAAACAAAACAGATGAACATAGGGGAAAGGAAGGAAAAATAAGACAAAAACAGAGAGGGAAACAAACCATAAGAGACTCTTAACTATAGGAAACAAACTGAGGGTTGCTGGAGGGGAGGTGAATGGGGGAACAGGGTAAGTGGATGGTGGGTATTAAGGAGGGCACTTGATGGGATGAGCACTGGGTGTCATAAGCAAGATGAATCACTAAATTCTACCTTTGATATGAATAATACACTATACGTTGATTAAATTGAATTTAAATAAAAATTTTTAAAAAGAAAATATATTCCTGTGTTTTATTCTTTATGTTGCAATTGTAAATGGGATTATTTTCTTGAATGCTCTAATAGTTCATTATTAGTATACAGAAATGTGACAGATTTTTATATATTAATTAAAATACCCTGCAATTTTACTGAATTCATTTATTAATTCTAGCAGGTTTTTAGGTGGAGTCTTTAGGGTTTCCTCTATATACTGTCATGTCATCTGCAAACAGTGAGCTTTACTTCTTCCTTTCCAATTTGTATGCCTTTTATTTCTTTTTCTTGCCTAACTGCTGTAGCTAGTACTTCCAATACTATGCTGACTAAAAGTGGGGATAGTGGGTATCCTTGTCTTATTTCTGATCTTTGAGAAAAAGCTTTCAGCATTTCAGTGCTGAGTATGACATTAGCTGTGGGTTTATTACAACCTTTAGTATGTTGAAGTATGTTCCCACTTTGTTGAGGGTCTTTATCATAAATGGATGTTAAATTTTGTCAATTATTTTTCTGCATCTATTAAGATAATCCTATTATTTTTGTCTTTCAATTTGTTAATATGGTGTATCACACTAACTGATTTGCAAATGTTGAACTATCCTTGCATCCCTGGATTAAATTTCACTTGATCATGGTTTACGATCACTTTAATGTATTGTTGAATTTAGTTTGCTACTATTTTCTTGAGGATTTTTGCATCTATGTTCACCAGAGACATTGGCCTATAAATTTCTTTTTTGTGTGTGATATTCTTCTCTGGTTTTGGTATCAGGGTATTGCTGGCTTCATGAAATGAGTTTGGAAGCATTCTCTCCTCTTCAGGTTTTTTTGGAAGAGTTTGAGAAGAATAGTATTAAATCTTTAAATGTTTGGTAGAATTCACCAGTGAAGACATCCATTCTGGACCCTTGGTTTCTTGGGAGGTTTTTGAATACTAATTCAATTTCTTTGCTAATAATCAGTCTATTCAGATATTCTATTTCTTCATGGCTCAGTCTTGAAAGATTGTATGTTTTTAGGAATTTATATAATTTTATAGTTGTCCAGTTTGTTGGTGTATAATTTGTTCATGGCAGTTTCTTATGATCTTTTGTATTTTTGCGGTATCCATTGTAACTTCTCATTCATTTCTAATTTCTTTTATTTGAGCCTTCTCTTTTTTTGTAGTGAGTGTAGCTAAATGTTGTCAACTTAAAAAAAAATTTTTTCAGAGAGTCAGCTCTTAGTTTCACTGATTTTTTCTATTGTCTTTTTAGTATCTCTTTCACTTATTTCCACTCTGATCTTTATTTCTCTCCTTCTACAATGTTGGGATTTTTCTCCTGTTCTTTCATTTGTTCTTTTTCTAGTTCCTTAGGTGTAAAGTTAAATAGTTCATTCAAGATTTCTTTTATTTCTTGAGGTTGGCTAATTTTGCTATAAACTTCTCTCTTAGAACTGCTTTTACTGCATCCTATAAATTTTGGTACGTTCTATTCATTTGTCTCTAATATTTTATTTCTCCTTTGATTTCTTCTATGACCCAGTAGTTATTCAGTAACATGTTTAATTTCCATGAATTTGTAGTTTTTCCAGTTTTCTTATCATTTATTTCTAGCTTCATATTGTTGTGGTCAGAAAAGATGCTTGATATGATTTCAATCTTCTTGAATTTATTGAAACTTGTTTTGTGGCTAACACATGATCTATCCAGAGAATGTTACATGTGTACTTGAGAAGAATGTATATTCAACTGCTTTTGGATGGAATGTTCTATATATATCTATTATGTCCATCTGGTCTAATGTGTTTTTAAAGTTATTTCCTTATTGATTTTCTGTATGGATGATCTATCCATTCATGGAAGTGAGGTTTAGAAATCCCCTATTATTATTGTATTACTATAAATTTCTCTTTACATCTGTGAATATTTGCTACATATTTTGGTGCTATGTTATATGCACATATATTTATAAACATTTTATCTTCTTGCTGGATTGACCCCTTTACATTATGCAGTGCTCCTTTTTGTCTTTTATTATAGTCTTTGTTTTAAAGTCTATGTTGTCTAATATGAGTATAGTTACACCACCTTTCTTTTTGTTACCATTTGTGTGGAATATCTTTTTTTATTCCTTCGCTTTCAGTCTCTGTGTGTCCTCACTTTTTTTTTTTAAGATTTTATTTATGTATTTGACAGAGAGAGCAAGAGAGCACAAGGAGGGTGAGTGCTGGGAGCAGCAGGCTCCCTGCTGAGCAGGAAGCCTGAGGTGGGGCTTGATCCCAGGACCCTGGGATCATGACCCGAGCTGGAAGCAGACACTGAATTGACTGAATCACCCAGGTGCCCCAGTGAGTCCTTACTTCCGAGTGAGTCTCTTCAACGCAATATATAAATGCATCTTTTTTTTTTATCCATTCAGATACTCCATGTCTTTGATTGGAGAATATAGCCCATTTACATTTAACGTAATTAATTTTTTACAAGATTTTGTTTATTTGAGAGAAAGCCAGAGAAAGCATGAGCGGGGGTGAGGAGGAAGGGACAGAGGGAGAAGCAGACTCCCCACTGAGCAGGGAGGCTGACACAAGGCCGAATCCCAGGACCCTGGGATCATGACCTGAGCTGAAGACAGATGCTTAACTGACTGAGGCACCCAGGCATCCCTAAAGTCATTACTGATAGATATGTACTTATTGTCATTTTTAAAAAATATTTTATTTATCTATTTTTTTATTTTAAAGAGAAAGAGAGAGTGTGTGAGTGAGGGAAGGGGCAGAGGGGGAGAGAGAATCACAAGCAGACTTCCTGCTGAGCACCAAGTGTGGAGCCTGATGCAGACCTCAATCCCATGACCCATGAGATCATGACCTGAGCCAAAATCACAAGTCAGACGCTTATCCAACTAAGCCACCCAGGTGCCACTACTTATTGCCGTTTTGTTAACTGTTTTCTGGCTGTTTTCATAGTCCTCTCTGTTCCTTTCTTCTTCTCTTTTTCTCTTCCTTTGTCATTTGATGACTCCTTAGTGTTACTTTTAGATTCCTTTCTCATTTTCTCTCGCATATTTCCACAAGTTTTTACTTTATGGTTACTATAAGATTCACATGTATCATCATATGTATATAACAGTCTATTTTAAGTTGATACCAACTTAAATTTGAACACATTTTAAAACTCCAAATTTTTATCCCCCCAAAATTTTATGTTTTTGATGTCACTTTTTGCATCTTTTTATTTTATGTATAGCTTTGTTAATTATCAACATTTTAGTACATTTTACTATTTTTGTTTTTTAAACTTCTTATAGCTTTAGGAGTGATTAACCCATTACATTTACTATATACTTACATTTTCCCGTGAGACTTTTACTTTTGGATATTTCTTGTTATTAATTAGTGCCATCTCTTTTCAGCTTAAATAAGTCCCTTTAATATTTCTTGTAAGGCCAGTTTAGTAGTGATAATCTCTTTTACCTTTTGCTTGTCTGGAAAACTCTTTATCTCTTCTTTAAATCTGAATGATAATCTCCCCAGGCAGAATATTCTTAGTTGGAAGTTGTGGTTGTTTGTTTTTTTTTCTTTCTTTCTTTCAAGACTTTGAATATGTCATGCCACTCCCTCCTGGTTTGCAAAGTTTCCACTAAGAAATCTTCTGATAGCTTTTTGAGGTTTCCCTTGTATGTAACAATTTGTTTTTCTTTTTTTTTTTTTTTTTTTAAAGATTTTATTTATGTATTCGACAGAGATAGAGACAGCCAGCGAGAGAGGGAACACAAGCAGGGGGAGTGGGAGAGGAAGAAGCAGGCTCACAGCGGAGGAGCCTGATGTGGGGCTCGAATCCCACAACGCCGGGATCACGCCCTGAGCCGAAGGCAGACGCTTAACCGCTGTGCCACCCAGGCGCCCCCAATTTGTTTTTCTCTTGCTACTTTTATGATTCTCTTTTTAACTTTTGACATTTTAATTATAATGTGTCTTGGTGTAGCTCTCTTTGTGGTCATCTTATCTGAAGCTCTCGGGGCCTCCTAGATCTGGGTGTCTATTTTCTTCCTTAGGTTAGGAAAGTTTTCAGCCATTATTTCCTCAAATAAATTTTCTGCCCCTTTTCTCTCTTCTTCTTCTTCTAGGACCCTTATAATGCAAGTGTTAACCCGCTTGATGTTGTCCCAGAGGTCCCTTAGGTTATCTTCATTGTTTTAAAATTCTTTTTTTCTTTGTGCTGCTCTGGTTGAGTTCAACTCTGGTTAAGTTCCATTGCTTTATCTTCCAGTTCGTGGATCCATTCTTTTACTTCATCCAGTATGTTGTACAACCCCTCTAATGTATTTTTCAGGTCAGTTACTGTATTCTTCAGCTCTGTGACTTCTGTTTGGTACTTTCTTGTTTTCTATCTCTTTGTTCTCAATATGTTCAACCATTCTCCTCCTGACTTTGGCAAACATGTTTATGACCATTGTTTTGAATTCTTTATCAGGTAAATTACTTATCTCCATATAATTAAGGTCTTTTCATCAGGTTTTACCTTGTTCTTTTGTTTGGAACACATTCCTCTGTTTCCTCATTGTGCTTGACTCTATGTTTGTTTCTACTATTAGGTGAAACAGCTACCTCTCTCGGTCTTGAAGGAGTGGCCTTGTACACATAATGATCCTTCCTGTTCAACCTTGCCCTATCTCTTGGCTGTTTCTCAGATCTTTTTGATTGTCTAAATTGCCAGATTTATCCTTGATATATACCCATTGTTGAAGGTGTGCCAAGACCTGTTTGTATTCCAAGCAGAGGAATCTCATTTAGCACCTAGTTTCAGGGGTAATTGAAAACTAGATCTGAAGGTGTTCCCTGGGCCACAGCTGCAAAAACTGGGGTCCCAGACAAATATATTAGCTCCTTCCTGGGAAGTCTCATGGTGCTATAGTGAGGCCAAGGGTGTGTGAAAAGATGGTATCTCCCTTTGAGTGCATCTTTAGCCTCTCAGTGTATGGGAAACCTGAAGTCTATCCCTCATTCTAAAGCTCCAGGCCAAGTAGAGAGGCCTTTTTCATAGGAAGATTGGGGTTATGTTTCAGTCTGCTGTCTGTGCAGTGCCCTGAGAGTGGCATAGAGTCAAGAACTGTCTTCCTGATTTTTCGAGTCCATTGAAATTCTGGAACACCAGCCCTCTGGGCCACCAGGGTCAGGCAATCAAGGGGTGTCTCCTTTGTAGATTGCATGGGCCAGCTGGCTTTAGTAAGGCTGCTATGGATTGTAGTGGGTAGGGCACAGTTGCCAGCTTCAGAAAAGCATCAGGGCAGGGCAGGAGGGGCATTGTGTGGGGAAGGAATATCTTGACTGCATGCACCTGTGGGCTTCAGCAATTCACCAAGAGAGTGGAGTGTCCTGTCTGTTCACATACACAAGCTTTAGGCTGGGAGTGGGAAATGCCTGCACTTGCCAGCTCCACCTAGGGGGAAGGAGAGTGTCACAACTGTCTATGCTCACAGACTTTAGCTAGGGAGGAGAACTCTACAACCTTTTGTGCTCACCCATCCAAGCTAGGGAGTGGGGGAGTGCTGCAACTGTCTATGCTCTCCAGCTTCAGCAAGTACTATGACTGGTCATCCCCACAGGTCGCAACAAGCAGGTGGGAGGGTGCCACATCCAACCTCACCTGCCTGAGCTAAGCAGGCTATTTGGAGAGTGCAACAATGGTTCTGCCAATGCCTCCATCTCTGGGGAGTGTTTCAGCTGTCCCCTGCCTCTCCAGTTGATGCCTCCAGATCAGCAGATCTCTCTCACACATAGTCTAGGAACTTTTCAAACTGCTATTTTTCACTGGGTCTCCAGGTAAGTGTGACCACATGTGAGACCTCCAAGAGGAGAATCTCACTTTTCTATAGCACTTTAGGACCCCCAGACATCAGCCTTCTTGGTTTTCCAAGCCAGGGGTTCTGGAGGCTCATCTTTTCAGTTCAGATCCCAGAGGCTGAGGTGCCCAAAGTGGGGCATTGATCCCTCCTTCCTGCAGGGGAAGTACTTGTCTGGTGAGACCCTCCTTATTGTAGTTCCCAGGCCAGGGGTGGGGTTTTGTGTGAGACCTTATCTCTGCCTCTCCTACTCAACTCCATATGATCCTTTTATCCTTTGTTGTTCTATAGAAAGCAGTTCACCTAGTTTTCATATGTTTTTCAAGGGAAATGATCCATGATTTCAGTATCTTCCTACCCCACCATGTTAGACCCCCTTCCTGTCTTTCCTCATGGTCATTTAAAAATAACAACACATTTTATGGAAGTGTTGAATCACTATATTGTACACCTGAAACTAATATTATACTGTATGTTAGCTAACTGGAATTTAAGTAAAAACTAAAAAAAAAACTATTGGTAAGAAAAAATAATAATATTATAAGCAAAGAAAAAAATAAAAATAAAATAGGTAACACATTTGCTGGAAAATGGCTTAAGCATTTCTGAAAGCCACAGCCAGAGACTGACTGTTCATCTGCTCTGGATGTAGATCTCTTAAGAAGCTACTGATTTTATAATTCATAGGGACCAAGGAAACCATCAAAAGAAAAAAAAGAATGTTTAGAATTAAATGTGCTCATTTTGAAAATATGTGTGTCCCCTAGAGACCAAGTTAGACATCTAGGGCAGAAATTTTCTTAAAATGCATTTGGTCTATTTCCTAGTAATCATAGCCTATAGTGCTTTAAGGGCTACCTAGGGCCTATTAAATTTTCTAATCTAACTACCTCACATTACAGATAAGAAAACTAGGCACCAGAAGTGTCTGCTCGGAATTATAGAGCTCATCAAGAATAAAGACAAGACTAAAACCCAGGACTCTTAAATTCTGTCCAAGATTTCCCCCGTACTCTATTCATTCTTAGGTAACATGTAACTGCTGGGATACCTTATCTACCTTTCTGCACCATCTGTCACTCTCCATCTTCCCCTGACTCCTCTGAGACACCTAATGCCCTTAGGTTCCCTAGAGGCTGCTGTAACACTATTCAGCCAGGATTGCTCTAAAATAAATTATTCCTTCTAGGGGCGCCTGGGTGGAACGGCGGTTGGGCGTCTGCCTTCAGCTCAGGGCGTGATCCTGGCGTTGTGGGATCGAGCCCCATATCAGGCTCCTCCGCTGTGAGCCTGCTTCTTCCTCTCCCACTCCCCCTGCTTGTGTTCCCTCTCTCGCTGGCTGTCTCTATCTCTGTTGCATAAATAAATAAAATCTTTAAAAATAAATAAATAAATAAAATAAATTATTCCTTCTAGATTCTTATCTGATCCACCATCCTGGAGGAAAGAATCTGATTAACTAATTTGCATATGAATTTAATGAATTACATTTTCCAGAGGAATCTGCAGGTTACAACAATATTTTGAAGGGCTTCCTCAGAGGAAAACAGGGTGGTCTGAATGACACAAAGAGATATAATTAGGAAAATGAAAAATAGTTAGATGTTATAGGGAAGCAGCTAAAGAATATTCAAAGTGATCAGATGAATTATCCTAAGGCACAGAAATAAGCTCCTGATCAATGAATGGTTTTAATTCAAACATGGATGACTACCTAACAGGGATGCCAAAACAGATTTCTGAATTACATGAACAGTAAGAAACATGTCTGGACAACAGACTGTCTTAGCATTCTCCTCTTCCCACATCAACTCATAAAAAAAACATTATGTGGTCTCTAAAGATTTCTTGCTCCCTAACTTTGGTCATTTTCTACTTGGTAGAATATTGACAGTTTATGGGGGTAAAATATAGATGTCATTCTAATTCTGCCAGGTAGTTGGAGAAGTTAGGTCTTTTTTAACCCCAGTGGGCTCCTGTTTCCAGACAGGTTAAAACTAGGGGATGGTTCAGCTCTGCACCATCCTCAGGAGAGACTACTGGGTAGAACAGAGGATGAAGAGCCAATAGCAGTCCACACCTAGGCTCTTTATGCTCAGAGAGAATCACTACAGTCCAGAGAGATAGAAATTATAGGGACACTGGAGTTTTAGGAACAGTCAAGCACTTTTAGTATTCTCTGTATGTTTTCCTAAACCTGAAGGGTTTCCAAGTCTAAGGGAAACTATGGGAGGAAGGAACAAACATTTCCCTTGTCCTTAGCTCTCCCTTGAGTTTCCCCAATCCTTATTGTCCCAGTTCCACCAACGTAAGGTAAGAAGCTAAACTCAAACTTTAGTCTGGAAAATTCATTAGCACCAACACCAAGAGTGGTGGAACTCATACACAGGCATTGTAGGTGAGAAATGGAACAGATCTGTCCAGGACATAATTAAGAACAATAGGAATGGTTAGACATTAAAGGTAAGTAGATTTTTACCTCAATATCATCAAGAGCTTTTTAATAATCACAGTAATTCGATGGACTCTCTCAAGGGGCAGAGATACGAGAGGTAGGCAGAACGTTCGAGATCAAAAAGTTTAAGTCCCTTATAAACAGAAAAGAAAAATGAGGGAGACAAGTGAAGAATGACGGCACTAAGAACTCAAGTCTCTTGACTTCTAATACGATGCCTTGTATTAAAGGACTAACACAAGGAAAAAAGAAACTACAAAACAATATATTTCATGGGATTTTAAAAAGTCCTAGAATTGGATAGTAGCAATAGATGGATCACCTCTAAAACTTTTTCTTTCTCTAAAACTTCCATGTAAGTTTTTTTTAAAAGAGTCTATTTATTTAAGAAAGAGAGAGAGCATGAGCAGGGGGAGGGGCGGAGGGAGAGAGAGAGAGAATCTCAAGCAGACTCTACGCTAAGCATGGAGCCCAACTCAGGGCTCAATCCCATGACCTGAGTCAAAATCACAAGTCAGATGTGTAACTGAATGACCCACCTAGGCACCCCTTTCATACAAGTTTTTATCCAACTTATTTGGAAATGCCTTTTACTAACAAGGTAATGTTTACTTAATACATTAGCCTATTTCACCTTCTGTCTGGACTAAAGAAAGGTCTTCCTAATACCATAAAAAGTTCACATACCAGGCTTGAGAATGCTCTCCTTAGAAAGTCCTGCTTGCAAGGGTGGCACTTGGCTAGTATCTAGGAACTTAGATTTCAGGAGGGTACCACTATTGTCAGAATTCATAAGAATGGCTCACTGTGCCTAAACTATTTATTCAAACAATGTGGTTTATGATGAATACCTGCTTTCTTTTTAGGGGTCTGGATGGTATGTGGTAAGTAGAGGGTGCCTGCATAACCAGCCTTCAGTAAAAACTTTAGGCACTGGGTGCCTAATAAAGCTTCCTTAGTAGACAACATTTCACACTTATTGTCACAATACTTACTGCTGCAGGAATTAAATACATCCTGTGTGACTCCACCAAAGAGGACTCTTGGACGCTTGCACCTGTTTCCTCCAGACTTCACCACATGCATTTTTTCCCTTAGCTAATTTTGCTTTCACTGTTGAGTATGACTATATGCTGAGTTCTGAGAATACTCCTAGCTAGTGAATCATCTAATCTAGGGATAATCTTAGGGACCCTCACACACAGTTTTGACACACATACTGAGCCTTATTCTGTCTTTCTTAGTTTCTGCCCATTGGTCCTTCAGTTCCACGTCTTAGAACAAATGCTAAAGTTAATGATAAACTGATAATCATACAAAGAAAGAACAATGTGAGTTTTAGAAAAGCGCATTAGAGGAAATAATACTTGACTTGGGCCTTGAAGAAAGGGTGGCATATAGATAGGTGGGAAAAGAGATTACAAATCAATCCATTTAGTTAGGCAAGCAGTTTGAACATAGTAAAAGCTAGAGATTGGTTTGGGAGGGGGCACATGTGGTGGCAGAAGGATGGATTAGATGGTTGAGAAAAATACTTCTGAGATTCTGATTCTCCATTTTTCAAACACTGTTAGAAATCATCAATCCAATTACAGAACTTTTTCCAACCCCTATACAGAACACATTCTTTGGGTCTACTGCAAAGTGCTGATCATCATCTGAATTGCCTTCTCAAATGTTCTTTTAGGACATTTGCATTGGTAACAATGACAACAACAAAAGAGTAAATGAAGGGAAGAAACTAAAGGCCCAAATATCTAAAATGAACAACCTAATAATATGCACTAAGCTAAGGAATGCCAAAAAAAGCAAAGACTCTTTCAGCTACCTTTTTTATTGTCGAAATGCAAAATATCTAGAACAATAGCTCACTCCCTCAGAAACTAGCAGAAAGTAATATCACATATTTCATTTTCCATTCAAGTATCTCTTTTGTGATCTGATATTATGGACATACTTACAGCATTGCATTAAAAAAGACAATTGTGTATGCAAAAATAAAAGGCAGCCTTTTACTTGTTTATTCAATGAGCATTTATCAAGCATTTATACGCCAAGCACTACCAGGCTGACAATGCAGATAACCTTTGACTAAACTTTGTTGTTTGCTCTCTAAAAATGCTCTGATTCTAAAATCCAGATGTGATAAATCCTCTCATCAGTGAAAATACATTAAGATGATGCTATTTACTTTCTTCATACCACTTAACAATTAAATTATCTATCCTTTATCAGTCTTCAAATTCTTATAGTTAAACATTTTTCTTCCACCACAACTGAGACAGCAAATACCCTAAAAATTTTTATTCAAAATTTAATTGAAATCTGTGGTCAGCCTTATTCTTACAGGAGTTTTCCTTAGAGTGAATTCAACTCAACTGAGTCACTGACATCAAGCTCAGGGTTTAATCTAACCTACTGAACTAACTAGTTGTGGAGAACAGATTATGGAGGAGACACTAGTAAGATTGTCCCGTTTGCAATCCTGCAGTGAGTAGTAAAATTAATCAGGAATAAAGTCAGAGAGGAAACCATACCTCTCCCTTTGTCAAATTCTAATCCACTGGTTAGCAGCTGCTTCCCTCAACACCCTTTCCTCCTCTGTCTTAACATCTGTTTAAAATCACACAATTTGTTTGTTTCCCAGAGTCCATAGTCTCTCATGGTTCATTACAAACTGAGGGTTTTAGAAGGGAGGGGGGTCAGGGGATGGGCTAGCCCGGTGATGCGTATTAAGGAGGGCACGTATTGCATGGATCATGGTGCACGACATCAAAAACTAATGATGTACTGTAGCAGTTCAATAAAGTCTCAGAGGATTAAAAAAAAACAACAACAACACACAATTTCCCAGGTCAAAGTTAACTTTGCTCAACCTTGTTCCTCCAAAACATCTATCACTACAGAGGCATTTGACATGTAGTAATCTTTTTTTTTTTTAAAGATTTTTTATTTATTTATTTGACAGAGATAGAGACAGCTAGCGAGAGAGGGAACACAAGCAGGGGGAGTGGGAGAGGAAGAAGCAGGCTCATAGCGGAGGAGCCTGACGTGGGGCTGGATCCCACAACGCCGGGATCACGCCCTGAGCCGAAGGCAGACGCTTAACCGCTGTGCCACCCAGGCGCCCCTGACGTGGTAATCTTAACATCAGTGGGTTATAAGGGGTAACCCCAGTTTGTTTCCAGAGCAGTGGAATGGGAAGTTCAAGGGCTTATAATGATATAGATGTTTGTTCAAAGCAGTTCTACTGGGGTGTGTAGGTAGCTTAGTCAGTTAAGCATCCAACTCTTGATTCTGGCTCAGGTCATGATCTCAGGGTTGTGAGATCAAGCCCTGCGTCAGGCTCCATGCTGGGGGTGGAGCCTGGTTAAGATTCTCTTTCTCCCTCTCCTGCCCCCCACTCCCATCTCTCTCTCTTTTTAAAAAAAAAAATCTACTACTAAGGAGCTATATGAAATTAGTCAAGTACTTGAGCTTTCCTAGCCATGGCATTAATTAATTAATTAGGGTTCATTAATACAGGTAAAACATTTGGCATAGGGGCGCCTGGGTGGCACAGCGGTTAAGCGTCTGCCTTCGGCTCAGGGCGTGATCCCGGCGTTACGGGATCGAGCCCCACATCAGGTTCCTCTACTATGAGCCTGCTTCTTCCTCTCCCACTCCCCCTGCTTGTGTTCCCTCTCTCGCTGGCTGTCTCTATCTCTGTCAAATAAATAAATAAAATCTTTAAAAAAAATAAAAACATTTGGCATAGTGTCTGGCATCTGGTAGTAACTGATTTAAACAGTAAACTGAGCCTGGGTGGCTCAGATAGTTAAACATCTGCCTTTGGCTCCGGTCATAATCCCAGGGTCCTGGGATCGAGTCCCAAAGCCGACTCTCTGCTCTGAGGGACGTCTCCTCTCCCTCTTCCCCTCCCCCCACTTGTGTTCTCTCTCAATCGTTCTGCTCTCTCTCAAATAAATAAATCTTTAAAAAGTAACTATTATTAGCATTATTTCTTTGAAATTTTTTTCTTCATTCTCATTTCCCATGGTGATCAGGTTGCCATAATAAAAAATTTGTTCACATAGTTTAATAAAAAACTTATTTCTAAGTTCAAAAAGCAACCTGGGTGATATATTTTACATGACATAACACTGGATTTTGCCTAACATTTTCATGGCTCATGGGGACACAGAGACTATCTGAAATCAGTACTGAGAAAATCCAATCACTATGGTAACACAAATGCACTTAGTCCAGGCATTTATCAACTCACACCAGCATTACTCCACCAGCCTCCTTACTAGCCGGCTTTTTCCCACTTCTAAAGGCAGCATAGCATAATGAGAAAAGCATAAACTTTGGAGTAAGTCAGATATGCATTCTAGTCCCAGCTGTACAACTAACTAGCTGTATGACTTGAGCTTGTTCCTCAGTATCCTCATTTATAAAATGGGGATAGGGGTGGCTGGGTGGTTCAGTTGGTTAAGCATCTGCCTTTGGCTCAGGTCATGATCTCAGGGTTCGGGGATCCAGCCCCGCGTAGGGCTCCATGCTCAGTGCAGAGCCTGCTTCTCCCTCTCCTCCCCACGTGTGCTCTCTCTCTCTCTCAAATAAATAAATAAAATCTTTAAAATAAAATAAAATAGGAATAATAGTACCTATGTCACAAGATTGTTTTGAGGATTAATTAATACATGTTCTAAATTGTTTAGAACAGTGCCTGACAAAGAGCACCTACTTAAGGAGCATTGACTATTATTACCAACTACGTGCTCTTTACTGACAGTAACTAACTCATTGTTTCAAAATTCTCACATGTGACCTAGTGTTGCAAACAACGGGCATTTTACATGCTTTTCTTTATAAATGATTTTAGAAAGCATTTATGGCAAGATGTCATTCTTGTCCCCATTTCTTAACTGGACAAGAAGCCCAGAATAAACCCTCCCATTGATAATCCACTGATTTTTGACAAGGGTACAAACATGAGTTAATAAAGAAAAGTATTTTCAACAAATGGTGGTGGGACAACTGTATATCCATTTGTAAAAGAATGGATTTGGACTATTTCATATTACATGCAGAAATTAGCTCAAAATGGATAAAAGACCTAAATGTAAGAGCAAAATCTACAGAACTCTAAAGAAAGAGACAACCATAAATCTTTGTGACCTTGGATTAAACAATAGTTTCTAAGATATGACCTCAAAAGCACAACCAACAAAAGAAAACATAATTGAACCTCATTAAAATGAAAAGTGTTGTGCTTTAAAAGACAGTATTAATAAAGTGAAAACACAATCTACAGAAAAGGAGAAAATTTTTGCAAATTATTGATGTGATAAGGGTCTAGTATCTACAATAAAGAACTCTTACAACTCAATAATAAAAAGATAAATAACCCAGTTAGAAAATGATCAAAAGATATGAATAAACATTTCTCCAAAGGACATATACAAATAGTCAATATCACATGAAAAGATGTTCAATATCATTATCCATCAGGAAAACACAAATCAAAACTACAATAAGATACCAATTCTTATCCACTAAGATGACTACAATAAAAAAGACAGAAAAGAACAACTGCTGGTAAGGATGTGAAGAAATTGGAATCTTCATACACAGCTAATGTAAAATGGTGTAGTTGCTGTGAAAAACAGTTTGGCAATTCCTCAAATGGTTAAACACAGAGCTACCATTTGACCCAGCAATTCCACTACTAGGTATATGCCCTAGATGAATGAAAATTACACAAAATGTTATTCATGAATGTTCATAGCAGCATTGTTTATAATAGCCAAAAACCCAAATGTCCATCAACTGAGAGATGTCCATCAACTTGGGAAAACAAACTGACTTTTCCTTGGAGTACAACTGCTAATGGGTACAGTTTCTTTTTGGAGTGAAGAAAATGTTCTAAAATCAACTGTAGTGATGATTGCACAACCCTTGGATATAAGAGAAACCATCGAAGTGTACACTTTAAATGGGAATATTTCTTAAGAGAAAAAATATCACTAAAAGAAAACGCAATAGAAATGTTGGGAGAAAAGTTGAGGAAATTTTCCTAAAAATACAGGAAAAAGTCAGAGATGGAAAATAGAAAACAAAAAATTCAAAATTTCTGGATTTGTTCAGAAATTTGAACATCCAAATAATAGCAGTTCTAGAAAGGCAGGCCAGAAAAATATGAGCTGAAAATCAACAATGAAAAAATTTAAGAAAGTGTCCCAGAATTGGACTTGTTTTCCAGAATGAAAGAAATTCTCCATGGAGCTTAGCATAAATAGAATCTCACAAAGATTCAACATTATAAATTTCAAAAGAGCAAGTCAAAGAAAAATTCTAAAAGCTTTCAGGGAAAAGGGTTGGGAATAGATCACATACAAAAGATCAGCAAATCAAAGTGACTTTGTACTTCCCAGGAACAGTACTACAGTCCAGAAGTAACTGAGCAATGCTTCAACATTCTTATGGGAAAACGACTTTCAACCTAAAATTCTAAAGCCAACAAACTATCAATTAAGTGCAAGAGTAGTAAAAAGATATTTTCAGATATGAAGGTGGAACTTTAAATGTTTCCATAAAAAGAGATATCAAGTTCATACCAAATACTTTATTACAATTGAGTTCATCCACATTTTAAAATTTAAAGAAAGCTTAAGAAGTGAAGACATGGAGACAGAATAAGTTTGAGACATTCTCCCAGGAAAGGAACAAGGAAATTGGAAATATGGGAGTCAGGGAAGCCTTTTTGTTGTTGTTGTTGTTGTTGTTAAAGCTAAGTGAGCCAGAGCGTGTGATATGTTGATGGGAATGATTCAGGACAGAGGGAGAAACTGATGCTACTTGGAATGCCCCCTCCATCAGCTCAATGAGGCTTCATTTATAGCAGCATAAATCTTCCTAAAGTGCTGGGTAGATACCCACTAAATCGTTGATGGTTTTCTGAACACCATCAGCACCAAAGCAATCAAATTCTTAGGTTGGATTTGTGTGACTTCACTTGAACCTTGCTGTCATAATAGAGCTGCAAAGGACCCTGAAGTGAACCATCTTGGAGGTAAAACTGCTGATAGTGCTTAAAGGGCTAAGAGGCAATCATTGCAGAGGTATTATCTAGGAGAAAATACTGATTCTTTGGTGCTCTGGGTTCAAGCTATGAATCTGGTTGTGATTCTTGATACCTTTATCACACATTAGGAGCTCCAAGCAAAACCTATCATCTTCAACCTAATAGTTAAGCCCTACAAAGTCTCAAATGTTAGTTCTGGAAAGGACTCCAGCAATCGTTTTGTTCAACTCCTCAGTGTGAAGATGAAGAAAATTTAAAAATCTAAGAGATATGGTATTTTCCTAAGGTTAACAGATCAAAAATTATGTGTAAAATAATTTGGGATCAGATTTTTAAAAAGCTAACAAATTTATTGTTTCAAAAATAGGGGCACCTGGGTGGCTCAGTCGTTAAGCATCTGCCATCGGCTCAGGGCGTGATCCCAGCGTTCTGGGATCGAGCCCCACATCAGGCTCCTCCGCTGGAAGCCTGCTTCCTCCTCTCCCACTCCCCTTGCTTGTGTTCCCTCTCTCACTGGCTGTCTCTATCTCTGTCAAATGAATAAATAAAATCTAAAAAAAAATAAAAAATAAAAATACAAGAGTACACTTATCATGATGAGCACTGAACAATGTATATAATTGCTGAATCATTATATTATACACCTGAAACTAATATAACACTGCATGTTAACTGTACTAGAATTAAAATTTTAAAAGAAAGTAAAAATAAAAATTAGAGGCAGAGCCAAAAGCAAAACTTGGAACTCCAAGTTCAAGTCTCTTAAATTTCCTCATACCTTCCTTTCATCGATGATAACACATCAATGATATACATTTGGTATCTCCTCCCTGAATGCCTGACAATCCTATATTACTATCTCAATGTACACTACAGAGGCTTGTAGTAACTGAGTTGATAAATGGGGCTAAAGAAAACACCAATACTTTCAGAATAAGTGTAGCCACTTCTTTGCTGAGGCCCTACAGAAAGCCCTAGCATATGTGCAAATAGCTAACAGTGCCTGTAGCATAGAAAAGTCTGCATTCCTGAGAGTAATGTGAAACAAATGTACCTTCCCATATTTTAGTAAAAATGACAGTCTGATTTCAACTTGAAAATACCAATAACAATGACTCCACACACAGGAAAAAGTGCCTAGAAAAATGTTAAATTAAAAAAAAAATTATTAAAATCCTAACAGGTATTCAGCCCCATGGAAGATGCTCTATAAGAAGAGAAGAAATCATTTCTGCTGTCACAGAACATTCACAAAGTTACTGGGATGAGACTGACACACATACTTACATTATATCCGGAAATAGCCTTAGAAATTACAAAATTCTTTCATTTTGCAAGTGGGGAAATTAAGGCTAGGAAAAGCAAATGACTAATTAGTGACCAAGCCCACATGAGAACCCAAGTCACCTGACTTCGTACCTATTGTCCCTACCATAACAGCTATAACCACACACCCATGAGTAATTTTAATGTTTAAATCCTTTCAGAAAGGATTTAAGAGTGCTTCCCAACACATATATGATAAAGAAGAATAAAAATAAATTATTGATGGTGTTAAGGCAAGGAATATAGCAGCAGCAGAAAATGGTGAAGCCAGGACTAAGAACAGTACAGGTATATGCCATAAGCTCCTATATACAGTTGCTAGTGATGGACAATAAATCTGGCACCCAGTGTCTGTATAACAAAGCAACAAAGGAAAACCAACCAGAACTGTAGCATCATTAAATGAAAACCAACCAGTAATTTGGGAGAGGCCTACCTAATGCTTCATAATAAGAACTACAAGGAATTTCTCCCATAGATTCTCACAAAAGGCAAATATATCATATATGTACAGATAGATATTCCAAATAATCAAGAAATATAAATTCTAATACACTGTTATTTAAAAAACAAAGTAGTCTCCGCCTTCAGCGCAGAGTCCGCTTGAGGATTTTCTCTCTCTCCCCTTCTCTCTAAAATAAATAAGTAAATATTTAAACAAAATAAAAATAAAAAACAAAGTAGTGATAGAGATATAGGCTTCATAGCAGAAATGGCCTTGGAGGATAGAAAGATCATCACAAGAGAAGTTCAGACAGAGTTGAAACAATAAGAGGAGTAAGTTTCCCTCTTTATCACTGAACAACTTAGGTTAAACTCTGACATGGACTTGTTCTGTTCCTTTTCCCTTAATAAAATCTGCATCTGTGGGGTGCCTGGCTGGCTCAGTCAGTACAGCATGCCTGATGTCGGGGTCCTGAGTTCCAGTCCCATGCTGGGCATGGAGCCTACTTTAAAAAAAATAAAATTTAAAAAATCTGCATCTGTCCTTTCTCTGCTAGGGAGATATGAAACAGAATTTAATAAAGCCTGTGAAGAAGTTCTTGAACAGAATGTAATCCTCTACATTCTGAATGTAACTACCATACCACCCTCTGTGATGTTAGGACTCCAGCAATACTTATTTCCATAACTTACATGCTACAAACATTCTGGTATCAATATGCAAATACTGTTGGGGAGGAAAGAGGGAATCATTTGGACTGAAAAACTCAGTAGTTATGCAAATATGATATCCAGTTTGCAGAAGAGTAGTCGGAATTTCTACCAATAGCCTCCAAGAATTTTGGTGAACATACTCGATTCATGCTTTGCAATTTGATTTAGAGATTTTCTCCCTTTGAATCTTTTTTAATGAAACAAATGGCTCTAATATCTCTCTGTTTTCATAAGTGAGATTTTGTTTCTTTTCCCCTCTTATGTTAAAACAGCTGTTTTCATTTTTTAAAACTAACTTTATTTTTAAGAACAGCTTTAGATATACAGAAAAAATGAGACAATGATGTAGAGAGTCCGCACAACTCCCAAACCAAGCTTCCTCTATTAACATCTTACATTAGTATGGTATGTTTGTTATAATTAATGAATCAGTATTTATTTGTTATTATTAACTAAAGTATACTTTATTCAGATTTCCTTAGTTTTTATTTTATTGAGATATAATTCACATACCACAAAATTCATCCTTTAAAGCATACAATTTAGGGGCTTTTAGTATCTCGGAAGTTTATGCAACCATCATCCACTATTAATTGTAGAACATTTTTAATATCCCAAACAGAAACCACGTGCCCATTAGCAGTCAACCACAATGCTCCATTCTCATCCACTGATAACCAGTAATCTACTTTCTGTCTCTACAGATTTGCCTATTCTGGACATTTGATATAAACAGAATCACACAATATATGGTCTTTTGTGACTGACTTCTTTCACTTAGCATAATGTTTTCAAGGTTCATCTATGTTATAGCATGTATCAGTACTTCATTCTATTTTATGGCTGAATAACATTCCACTGTACAGATAGACCACATTTTGTTTATTCATTCATCATTTGACAGACATTTGGATTATTTCCACTTTTGGCTATTGTGAATAATGCTTCTCTGAATATTCACATACAAGTTGTTATATGAACATATGTTTTAAATTCTGTCAGGTATGCCTAAAAGTGGAACTGCTGGCTCATATTGTAGCCCTATGCTTAACCTTTTGAGGAACTGCCAAAATGTTTTCCCAAGCACACTATTTTAAATTCACACCAGCAGTGTATGAGCGTTCCAATTTCTCCACATCCTCCCCACCACTTAGTATAGTCTTTTTTTATTGTAGTCATCCTAGTGGGTGTGAAGTTATATCTCCTTGTGTCTCTGGCTTGAATTTCCCTAATGACTAATGATGTTGAGCACCTTTTCATGTGATACTGACCATTTGTATATGTTCTTTGGAGAAATGTCTACTCAAATCTTTTGCCCTTTTTTAAATTTAAATGTTATACTTTTTAATCTTTTGCCTTTTAAAAAACTGGATTGTCGGGGGCACTTGGGTGCCTCAGTTGGTTAGGCATCCAACTCTTGATCTCAGCCCAGGTCTTAATCTCAGGGTTGTGAGTTTTCAAGCCCCATGTTGGGCTCCATGCTGGGTGTGGAGGCTGCTTAAAAAACAAAAACACCTGGGGTGCCTGGGTGGCACAGCGGTTGAGCGTCTGCCTTCGGCTCAGGGCGTGATCCCGGCGTTCTGGGATCGAGCCACATCAGGCTCCTCCGCTATGAGCCTGCTTCTTCCTCTCCCACTCCCCCTGCTTGTGTTCCCCTCTCTCGCTGGCTGTCTCTCTGTCTCTGTTGAATAAATAAATAAAATCTTAAAAAAAAAAAAAAAAACACCTGGATTGTCATTTTATTGTTAGTTATAAGAAAGAATTCCTTATATATTCTGGATACTAGAACTTTCTGAGCTATACACTTTACTTTTTTCCATTCTGCAGACTCTTTCCACTTTCTTGATAGTTTCATTTGAAACATAAGCTTTTAATTTTGATGAAGTTCAATTTATTTACATTTTTTGGTTGTTTGTTTTTAAATGTAGATTTTCTTAGTTTTTAACCTGCTGACTTTTTCTGTTCTAGGCTCCCATATAGTATGCCACATTACATTTAGTTGTCATGTCTCCTTAAGCTCCTCTTGGCTGTGATAGTTTCATCAGGCTTTGTTTTTCAGAATCTTGTCAATTTTAACAAGTACTTTCCAGGCATTTTGCAGAATGTGCCTCAACTGGGATATATCTAATGTTGTTCTCATGATTATGTTAGGGCTATGGGTTTGGGGGAGGAAGAGCAGAGAGATAAAGTGCTATTTTAGTCACAACACAGCAGGGGTACATACTACCAGCATGACTTATTACTGTTAATGATGACCTTGATCAACTGACCGAGACAGTGTTTGTCAAATTTTTCCACTATAAAGTGACATTTTCCCACTTTCTATACTGTGCTTTTTGGCAGGAGAACACTATGCACAGCTCACGCAGTGGGGAGTTATGCTCCACCTCCTCAATGACAGAGAATCTACATAAATTATTTGTAATTACACTAAAAGGAAATTTTTTCTCTTCTCATTTATTTACTCAATCATTTATTTATATCAGTATGGACCCATGCATATTTACTACACATTTTGGATTATAACCCAATAGAACTTTATATTTTTGCTCAAATTGTTCTACCTTTAGCCAGTGGGAACTCTTTCAATTGACTCCTGTGCTCCTGTAACACATCCCCATCAATGTCATTTTTTTAATACCTATAAACATTTCTATATATAACTATTTTTACCTATGTTAAGCTAAACATGAGTTTACATTAATGTCTCCAATTCTAATCCATTGCTATATAGATAATTCCAGCCTCCTTCTCATGCTTATCCATAAACTCACACTCCAATAGGGAGAAACTTGGTTTCCACTATTGGCCCTTCATTTACTTAATTGTTCAGTTCAGTCTACGTCCATAGCAGTATCAGATTGTTAACCCATACCTCCCTGGGATACAACATTATCAGCTAGAGTGTAGTGCTTATGTACAGTTTCATTTACCTTTAGTCTTAACTCTACTCACTGTCACAATTAGGTCAGTACCTTTTTCTCCTCATTCACGTCAGTGAGATTGTTTCATGTATTTGTAACTCTGTTACATTCTGTATTCATCTTGGGATCACTCAACCTCCTATATGATCTTTTTTAAATTACCAAACATTATGGTTCACTCTGAGCTTTTAAGTTCCAAAGATTTTGATAAATGCATAGCGTCATATATCCACAATTACAGTAACATATGGTATAGTTTCACTGTCCAACAAAAAATCCAAATCTCCTATGCTTCACCTAATTCAAGTTCCTCCTCCCTGTTTCCCTGGGCAACTGTCATTATAGTTTTGCCTTTTCCAAAATGTCATATAATTGGAATTGTATAGCATGTAGTCTTTTCAAATTGGCTTCTTTCACTTAGCAATATGCTTTTAAGATTCATCCATGTGACTTGATGGCTCATTTCTTTGTATCATTGAATAATATTCATTGTATGGATTCCTTCACCTATTGGAGGACATGGTGATTCCTTTTAGTTTCTGGCCTCTATAAATAAAATTGCTATAAATATGTGCATGTCAGTTTTTGTGTGGGCATATGTTTTCAGATCAGTTGGGTAAATACCTAGGAGTATGAATGCTAGATTTTATAATAAGATTATGTCAGCTTTGTAAGAAACTGCCAAACTGTTTTCTAAAGTCTACACTTCTTACTGCTGAGACTTGGAGTACTTTGTATATTTGGATGTAAGTCCTTTATCAGATATGTGTTTTGCAAATACAGTTTTTTGGTATCTACAAAACAGTTTGCTGAGATTTTTATTGGGATTCCATTGAATCTATAGATCAAGTTAAGGACCAACATCCTAACAATATTAAGTCTTCTGATCCGTGACCATAAAATATCTCTCCATTTATTTCAATCTTTTATTTCTTTCATCAGAGCTTTGGGGTTTTTTTTCTATATAAATATCCTGCACATATTTTGTTAAATTTATACTTAAGTCTTTTCTTTTTTTCTAATGTTCTTCTAAATGGTTGAGTTTTGTCAACTTCAAATTCCAGTTGTTCATTTTCGGTACATAGGATAAAAATTGACTTTTATATATTAACTTTGCATCCTGAAATCTTGCTCTACATACTTATTAGTTCCAGGAGTTTTTTGGTCAATTCTTTTTTTTTTTTTTTTAAAGATTTTATTTATTTATTTGACAGAGAGACAGCGAGATAGGGAACGCAAGCAGGGGGAGTGGGAGAGGGAGAAGCAGGCTTCCCACTGAGCAGGGAGCCTGATGCAGGGCTCAATCCCAGGACACTGGGATCACGCCCTGAGCAGAAGGCAGACGCTTAATGACTGAGCCACCCAGGTGCCCCTGTTTGGTCAATTCTTAGTAATTTTCTACATGTCATCTGTGAACAAAGAGTTTTATCTCTTCTTTCTCAATCTATATACCTTTTACTTCCTTTTCTTGTTTTCTTGTAATAGCTAGGTCATCCAGTACAGTTGAATATGGATGGTGAGAAAGGACATGTCTGTCTTATTCCCAATCTTAGGGACAAAGCATACAGTTTTTCATCATTAACTATGATATCAGCTATAGGTTTTTGGTAAGATGTTCTTTATCTGGGAATATCTGTTCTATTCCTAGTTTCCTGAGAGTATTTATCATGAACGGTGTTGAATTTTTTTAAGGGCTTTTTCAACATCAATTTCTGGTCATTATTATTCAAATATTTATTCTGTTCTCTCTTTGCCTTCTGATATTCTAATTATACATAAGTTAAATCTTTTGAAATTGCCCAACAATTCTTGGATGTTCTGTTCTGTTTGGGCTTTTTTTTTTTTAACTCTTCTCTGCATTTCTGAGAAATTTCTATTGTCATATCTTCAAGCATGCTGATACTTTCCTTGGCTGTGTCCAGTGTAGTGATTAGCCCACAAAAGCATTCTTCATTTCTGTTACAGTGTTATTTCTAGCGTTTTTTTAATTGAATAAATTTGACATGTAAAATTGTGTAAGTTTAAGGTATACAGCATGGTATTTTGATACATTTCTATATTATAATTTAGTTGTGATGTAGTGATTTTATCATGTTACATAATTAATAGCACAAGATTATTGTCTATGCTCATTATATTGTACATTAAATCTCTATGGCTTATTTCCTATTTGTTACAAGTTTGTACCCTTAAGAACCATCACTCTTACTCCCTAGCCCCCACCCTAAGGTAACCATTGTTTTACTGTTTTTTACAGATTTAACTTTTTAAAATTCCCATATAAGTGGTATCATATAGTACTTGTCTATCTCTAACTTATCTTGCTTAGCATAATATGCTCAAGGGCTATCATGTTGTTGCAAACAGAGGAATAGCCTCCTTTCTCATGGCTGAATAATATTCCATTACATATATGTACCACATCTTTTTTATCCATTCATTCAATGATGGGCATTTAGGTTATTTCCACATCCTGGCTATTATAAATAATGCTGTGATAAGCATGGGAGTGCATATATCTCATTGAAATCCTGTTTTCACTTCCTTTGAATATATACCCAGAAGTGAAATTGCAGGATCATATGGTAGATCTATTTCTACTTTTTTGAGGAATTTCCATATTGTTTTCCTTAGTGTTTGGACCAATTTACATTCCCATTAGCAGTGTACATGGGTTCCCTTTTCTCCACATTCTTGCCAACACTTGTTATCTCTTGTCTTTTTGATACTAGCCATTCTGACTGGTGCGATATATTATCTCATTGTGGTTTTAGTTTGCATTTCACTGATGAGTAGTGATGCTGAGCATCTTTTCATGTGTCTGTTTGCCATCTGTGTATCTTCTTTGGAAATGGCTATTCAGGTCTCTGCCCACTTTTTAATTAGATTTTTTTGTGTGGGGGCGGGGCTTTTTTGTGTTGAGTTATATAAGTTCTTTATATATTTTGGATATTAACCCCTTATAGATTTCATCTGCAAATATCTTCTCCCATTCACTAGGTTGCCTTTTTGTTGGCAGTTTTTATCTTTCAATATTTTAAATACGTCATTCCACTCTCTACTGGCTTTACAGTTTCTGCCAAAAAATCTGCTGATAGTCTAATGGGTGTTGCTTTGCAGGTTACTGTCTTTTTTCCCCTGGCTTCCTTTAAAATTCTTTATCATAGACTTAACAGTTTTAATATAATGTGTATTAGAGACACTCTTTTTGTGTTGAGATAATAAGGTGTTCTATTAGCTTTGTGGACTTGAATACTCAGTTTCTTCCCCAGGTTTGGGAAATTCTCAGCTATTATTTCTTTAAATAAACTCTCTGTTGGGATGTCTGGGTGGCTTAGTCAGTTAATCAGCTGCCTTCAGCTCAGGTCATGATCCCAGGATCCTGGGATGGAGTCCTGCATCGGGCTCCCTGTTCTGCAGGGAGTCTGCTTCTCCCTCTGCCTGCCACTCCCCCTGCTTGTGCTCTCTCTCTGACAAATGAATAAATAAAATATTTTTTAAAAAAAACAACTCTCTGCCCCCTTCACCCTCTCTTTTCCTTCTGGAACACTCATTAGTCTTATATTGGTTTTTCTATGAAGTTTGATAGCTCTCATTGGCTTTCTTCACTTGTTAAAAACCCACTTGTCCTCTTCCACCTGAATCATTCATAGATTCCTGTCTTTTAGCTTGCTAATTCTCTTTTTCATTTGAACTTTTCTATTTCCAATACATGCTAATGCATTCTTCGGGTTATTTTTTTAGTTCTTCAGCTCTAGAATTTGGTTCTTTTTTAGAATTTCATTCTCTTCAGTAAAGTACTCCGTCCATTCATTAATTTTATTCCTGAAATCACTGCATAGCCTTTCTAATTTATCTTTTCACTTGTTGAATTTCTTCATAATAGCTCTTTTGAATTACTTCTCAGATCACTATATTCCGTATCTTTGGGTTCAGTGCTGGAAAACTGTCATTTTCTTTTTGTGATACTGTACTACCATGACTTCTTAAGGTGTTGATGAGAAGTGCCTCTGTCACAGCATTTGAAGTAGCAAACACCTTTCTTATTTAGGAAGCACTTTATTTTAATTCTAACAGTTCAACAGGTCGGTAATTTAGGCGTCTTTCTTTTGTTTTCCAGAAGGTGGTGCTATAGCACAAGTTTTTAGTTTTCTTCCCGGAGCCGATTGGCCCCTGAAATTGAGAGCACACCACGTTTTTGGGGTTTTTTTGTTTTTTTGTTTTGTTTTGTTTTTTGTTTTTAATGTTATTCTAGTCACCATACAGTACATCATTAGTTTTTGATGTAGTGTTCCATGATTCATCGTTTGCGTATAACACCCAGTGTTAAAAGCACCTTCACTTTCCACCTCCTTGCCATGAAGATCCTGGTGTCTTGCTGCTGGACCTGCCACTGGTTTCTCTGCTACTATAAGCTCTGCGGCCACCAGTTCCACTGCCACTTCCCTTGCTCCACAGCCTCCTCCAAGGTTCAATTCACCCACTTTCAGGTACACAGATGGGTGGATATCTTAGATGTCCTGGAATGCTATATAGGGGTGATTTTTTAGGCTATAAACATTCAATTAGTTGTAAATAAATATTCACACCATCATGATTCTGATGTCACTTCAAACATTTCTTTTTCATTCTTTCTTATGGTTTTTCATCTCTCTGCTTATATGATCTATCTGTTCCTTTATGTTGTCTATTTTCCCATAAAGTCCTTAATATATTAATCACAGTTACTTTAAATTTCCTGTATGATTCCAAAATCTGTGTCATATGAGTCTGTTTCTGATGCTTGCTTTGTCTCTTCGGACTGTGCTTTCTTATTCCTCTTAGCATGACTTGTAATTTTTTGTTGAAAGCCAGACATGATTTATCAGGAATCAGAACTAGGGTAAACAAGCCCTTAGTGTGAAGTTTTGTGTTAATATGGCTAAGAGCGTGGCTGTATAGTATTTGCTGTAGCAGTATTTGCTCAGAGTCTTCAAATTCCACTAGGGTCCCTGTTTCTGTCTCCCCTGTTGTTGTGGTTTCCCTGAGAATTCCACCTCAGATAGAGTTTATGTGTTGCAGCTCTTTTGGCTATAATCCAGTTATTCTCAGAGCTTTATCGGTGCGGTAGTAAAATGGGGAAAGTATTCTATAATCTTACGATTAAATCTCAGTCTGTTAGTGGGTCTGTGTCTCCATGCTGTGTCCTTCACAAGTGTTTCTCCGCTTCTTTCCTCTCTCCTCATGTAAGTGAGACATTAAGAGTGGAGAGCAGTGAAGTTCAAGAAATGTCCCTTCCTCAGGTAGGATAAGGCTCTACTAGTTTTTCTCCTGAAGAGGAGACCCTTATTATGAAGGCTATAGATATATTTTATAATGGTTCCTCTTTTCTTCCTGCCAGAATCAAGAAGAAATCTTCCTTGGCTCTTCACATTGAGAACCTGGTGGGGTTCCTGGATATAAAACCCATGAAAGTGTGGGTTTTTTCTCTGAGAAGAATCTTAGTCATCTCTAAGATTGGGACCCCGGGAGTTTTTCATTCTCAAACTAGCCCACCCTCAGCCTCTAGCAATTCATCAAAATTATCAATTTAGTGTTCCTATCAAGTTTATGACTCCAGCAGCTTCTGTTCCAGGTAAACAGATCTCAACTGTGACTTTCTGGATTCACCTGTCTCTTGATATTTTAGGGTAGCAATCTCAGTTCTTTGATATGAAAACTTACTTATTATTTATTTCTTACTACCCAAGAAAAATTACTGATTTCTATTTTGTTCAGTTGTTTTTTTTTTAATTATGTTATGTTACCACACAGTACTTCATTAGTTTTTGATGTAGTATTCCATGATTCATTGTTTGCATATAACACCCAGTGCTCATTGTAATATGTGCCCTTCTTAATACCCATCACCATGCTAACCCATCCCCCCACCCTCCTCCCCTCTAAAACCCTCAGTTTGTTTCCAGGAGTCCATAGTCTCTCATGGTTCGTCTCCCCCTCTGATTACCCCCCCTTCATTTTCCCCTTCCTTTTCCTGATGTCTTCCATGCTATTCCTTATGTTCCACATATAAGTGAAACCATATGATAATTGTCTTTCTCTGCTTGACTTATTTCACTTAGCATAATCCCCTCCAGTTCCATTCCTGTCGATGCAAATGGTGGGTATTCATCCTTCCTGATGGCTGAGTAGTATTCTATTGTATATATGGACCACATCTTCTTTATCCATTCTCTTGGCTATTCTCTTCCACAGTCTGGCTATTGTGGACATTGCTGCTATGAAAATTGGGGTGCATGTGCCCCTTCTTTTCACTACATCTGTATCTTTGGGGTAAATACCCAGTAGTGCGATTGCTGGGTCATAGGGTAGCTCTATTTTTAACTTTCTGAGGAACCTCCATACTGTTTTCCAAAGTGGCTGTACCAACCTGCATTTCCACCAACAGTGTAAGAGGGTTCCCGTTTCTCCACATCTTCTCCAACATTTGTTGTTTCCTGCCTTCTAATTTTTGCCATTCTAACTGGTGTAAGGTGGTATCTCAATGTTGTTTTGATTTGAGTTTTTCGTGTGTTAGCCATTCGTATGTTTTCTTTGGAGAAGTGTCTGTTCATGCCTTCTACCCATTTTTTGACTTATTTGTTTTTTGTTTGTTGAGTTTGAGTAGTTCTTTATAGATCTTGGATACCAGCCCTTTATCTATGTCATTTGCAAATATCTTCTCCCATTCCGTGGGCTCCCTCTTTGTTTTGCCGACTGTTTCTTTGCTGTGCAGAAGCTTTTTATCTTGATGAAGTCCCAATAGTTCATTTTTGCTTTTGTTTCCCTTGCCTTTGGGGACATGTCTTGAAAGAAGTTGCTGTGGCCAATGAGAAGAGGTTACTGCCTATGTTCTCCTCTAGAATTTTGATGGATTCCTGTCTCACAACAAGAACCATATGATCCTCTCAATTGATGCAGAAAACGCATTTGAGGGGCGCCTGGTGGCTCAGTCGTTAAGCATCTGCCTTCGGCTCAGGGCGTGATCCTGGTGTTCTGGGATAGAGCCCCACATCAGGCTCCTCCACTGGAAGCCTGCTTCTTCCTCTCCCACTCCCCCCACTTATGTTCCCTCTCTCACTGGCTGTCTCTATCTCTGTCAAATAAATAAATAAAATCTTAAAAAAAAAAAAAAGAAAAAGCATTTTAAAAACTACAACATCCTTTCCTGATTAAAACTCTTCAGAGCGTAGGGACAGAGGTTCCCTCTATTCCTCAATTTCATAAAAACCATCTATGAAAAGTTCACAGCAAATATCATTCTCAATGGGGAAAAGCAGAGAGCTTTTCCCTTAAGATCAGGAACACGACAAGGATGCCCACTCTTGCCACTATTGTTCAACATAGTACTAGAAGTCCCAGCATCAGCAATGTGACAACAAAAAGAAATAAAATGTACTCAAACTGGCAAAGAAGAAGTCAAACTCTCTCCTCGCAGATGACATGATAACTTTACATGGAAAACCCAAAAGACTCCACCCTCAAATTACTAGAACTCATACAGCAATTCAGTAATGTGGCAGGATACAAAATCAATGCACAGAAATCATGCTTTTCTATACACTAACAATGTTACTGTAGAAAGGGAAATTAGGGAATTGATTCCATTTACAATAGCACCAAAAACCATAAGATTCCTTGGAATAAGCCTAACCAAAGAGGTAAGGGATCTATACTCTAGAAACAACAGAATACTTATGAACGAAATTGAAGACAACACAAAAAGATGGAAAAACATTCCATGCTCATGGATTGAAAGAATAAACATTGTTAAAATGTCTATACTGCCCAGAACAATCTATACTTTCAACACCATCCCGATCAAAATACCAATGGCATTTTTCAAAGAGCTGGAACAATCCTAAAATTTGTATGGAACCAGAAAAGACCCCGAATCACCAAGGAAATGTTGAAAAAGAAAAACAAACCTGGGGGCATCACATTGCCTGATTACAAGCTATATTACAAAGCTGTGATCACCAAGACAGCATGGTACTGGCACAAAAACACATATAGATCAATGGAACAGAATAAAGAGCCCACATATGGACCCTCAACTCTATGGTCAATTAATATTTCAACAAAGCAGGAAAAAATATCCAATGGAAAAAAGACAGTCTCTTCAATAAATGGTGCTGGGAAAATTGGACAGCTATACGCAGAAGAATGAAACTCAACCATTCCTCTTACACCATACACAGAGATAAACACTAAATGGATGTTCAGTTGTTTCTTGTGTAAGGATGGAAGTAATTATTTCTAAGCTCTTTACATGTCAGAGCTGATACCTGCTGCCTGCATTTTCATCCTTATGGTTTAATCATTTGCTCTCTTGAGGAATCACTTGAGCAACATATTATGTGGGATGCATGTAACCTGGCAGGTAGATTTAGATATGCCTCATTGTTGGGATTCAGCTCTCAGCCAAATACTAAGCCTCCCTCATTTCAACTGGTGGTTATGTGGGGCCCAAGTGCTATCATTAGGAGATGATTTTATAAGATGAGAAAGTAGTTGAAACTAGTGTAGAACAGGAATGAGAAGGTACTCTTGAGAAATGGCATGCGACGGGGGAGAGGGGATGATAAAGGTGAGTGTTCTTTTTAGAAACAATTCTCACTATTATGACACTCCAACAGAATCTTTGGACGAGGTCAGGAAAAGCAAAATTGTCAAATAGATTTTCAGTACCCAGGCTCCTTTCTGGGTTTCTCTCTGCCCATGCCTCTCTCCTCATTTCAGCACTGCCTTTGTATTTCCTTTCCCAATGCTTTTATCTTGACTTACTCACTGGGCCCACTTCGAAATGCTAGAGCTTAATTGTTATCAGAAGGGATGATACTAGAGTAAGAGAAAATAATAGAGGCAAACTATCCATCATTGCAAGGAACAGTTTGCTCCAAGAAAGAATTTCCTGCCACTGGCATATTTAAACAGAGAAGAAACAACTGCTTGTCAGGAAAAGAAGTAAATTACTGTTATCTTACACCACACAAACATACAAAGGTTAATGACTGGAATAACTAACTCTCATTCTGAAAGAAAAAAATCTAAGTCTTGATTCCTTTTTTAGTCTTATATATACATACAGCATAAGAGAATATCTTAATTAAATGTCTTTGATAATGCAGCTGAGAATCATTCAGAAATCATTCACTATCCTTAAAAGGATCCTTAATTTGTTGGAAAGAAAATGTATTTATGCTGTCAAGATCTCCAAATTACATCAAACCCATTATCTCAAAAACATGCAAATGGTCTATCAAATCAACCTCCAGATAGCCTATTGATATCTACATGTCCTTACAGACATTATAGGTAAAAAATTAAATGCAAACTGGTGCAGCTGTTGTGACAAACAGTATGAAGGTTCCTCAAAAAATTAAAAACAGGGACGACAGGGTGGCTCAGTACATTAAGCATCTGCCTTTGGCTCAGGTCATGATCTCAGGGTCCTGGGATTAAGCCCCATGTTAGCTCTTTGCTCAGCGGGGAACCTGCTTCTCCCTTTCACTCTCCCTCTGTTCTCTCTGTGTCTCTCAAATAAATAAATAAATAAAAATTATTTAAAAAAATTAAAAACAGAATTACCATACAATCCAGTAATTCTACTGGGTATTTACCCAAAGAAAGTGAAAATACTAATTCGAAAAGATATATGCACCCCTATGTTTACTGCAGCATTATGTACGATAGCCAAATTATGAAAGAAACCCAAGTGTCTGTCAATAGATGAATTTGGATAAAGAAGATGTGGTGTGTGTATGTATGTATGTATATACGTATGTGTATATATATAATGGAATATTACTCAGCCATAAAAGGAATGAAATCTCGCCATTTGCAACAACATGGATGGATCTAGAGGGTATAATGCTAAGTGAAATAATCCAGTCAGAGAAAAACAAATACACTAGACAAAGACAAATATGAAAGACATATTTCACTCATATGTAGAATTGAAGAAACAAAACAAATGAACAAAGAAAAAAGAGAGACCAAAAAAAAAAAAAAAGGACTCTAAACTACAGAGAACAAACTGATGGTTACTGGAAGGGAGGTGGGTGGAGGGATGGATGAAATAGGTGAAGGGGATTAAGAGTGCATTTATCATGATTAGCGCTAAGTAATGTATAAAATTGTTGAATTGCTATATTGTACACCTGAAACTAATGTTAACACCATACATTAAAAGAGAAAAAAAGAAAATCATATCTAAGAAAGGAAAAAATCAATTTAAACAAATAAAGAAATAGAGAAACTGAAAAAAGATAAAGATCAAATTCTAGGCACAGTCACTTGTTACAAAATGTAGAGGTTCTGATTCACAGGGTGGGACCTAAGGAGTATGCTTTTAAAGTAAGCATCCTCGGTGATTTTGATGTATCTAACAGAAGTACCGCACTTTGAGGAACTATATTCTAAGATGATCAAAATAAAGAATATGCTTCAAGTACATTTATAAAATAATTTTTTAACACTTTTAAAATTATAGAACCAACTCAATTTACATACTTAAGTATCTGCATTATATTTTTTCATAATGTCTTCCCTGATTGTCTTACAGTAACAAGAAAAGCAAGCCAAAGGAGTGGAAAAGCAAAGCACCAGAGAGAGTAGAAAAGGTCAGTTCCCTGCAAATTAAGAGAACAAATTATGTTATTGACAGGTAAGATGCTGAGAGAACTGAATCCAAGTCAAAATTAAAACTATAAATATAAAACCAACTTTCTGAAATCTAACTGCAACCAAAGAAATAACAGATTGACTCTTACTCAACCTATAGGCATATCTAATCCAAATTTATGTTGTTCAGGACTAAAGTCAATACCACATAAAATGCTGAAAATAAAATCCCTCCCTGCACCCTCTATTTCTACATTTTTAAGATTATTCTGGTACTGCTCGGCTGCTGAAATAAATTTCAAATATCTTTGTTTATCTGTTTTTTTTGAAATAAATTTCAAATATCTTTGTTCATGTTTCACTAGAAAAAAATTCCCCAAGAAACAGGAGATTTAAAGGCATCACTGTATTTTCCTACCTGATATTATCTTCTTAAAACTATTATTTTCTTCTGTTAGAATTTAATATACATGTTTCCATAGAATTTTTAACATCCACAAAGCACACAACTTTTCAGAAGGGTGACTAACTGGAGGACAGATACTACTGCCACTTAATTTAGAGGGAAATTAATGTATAACCCACACTTCTAGTTGCCAACATCAGTCTAATGAGGAAAGTAAAAGGACTCTATTTTGGAACCAGAACAAGTTTGGGCTTGTATTTCTACTCTACTACTCATTACCATGAGCAATTTATTTAACTTCTATGAGACTTGGTAAAACAAGGATAGTTTTGGTGGTTTTTTTTTAAACCCATGTGTCAAAGGCTGACTTTCAATGAAACAGGGATGGTTTAGAATATAAAGATAATATCTGTGAAATGCCCTAGCAGAAAGTCAAGCACAGCTCCCTTCTTTCCTCCTCTCTACCCACTAATCTCTTGTTATTTCAGACCACAGAAGGTATTTTTTTAACCTTTATGTTGCAAAATAAAACAAACATACAGAAAGCCACAATACAAAAAATGTATTGCTTAATGAGTTTGATGAGTTGTTATGAGGTAAACACCCATGTATACACCATCCAGGAAAAGAAACAGAATTTTGCCTACTGCAGCAGCTTCCCCAGTCCCCTATCACAACCTTAACCTATTCCCATCCCCACAAAGTAACCTCTATCTTGACTTTATAGTAATCACTTTTTTACGTTTGTACCCAAGGGTACACTCTTAGACATTATAGTTTAGGGATGCCCATTAAAAAAAAAAAAAACTGTACGTGTCTTCTAAATCCCTTTTAAGTCACAGGATTCCCTCCTTCATCTGTTTCTTTCTCTTATGGTACATCCGTTGAAAAACCTGGAGTCATTGACCCATACGTAGAATTTTCCACAAGGAAGATCAACATGTTCCTCAGCCCTTTGATTTCCTACAAATTGGCAGCTGGACCCAGAAACTTGATCAGACTCGTGTTGGATCCCTTTATGTTCTTTTATCAGGGCACATAATTTCTGCTTGTCTCTTTTTTGTGATGTTAACAGCTGCTGATATTCAATGCCTAGATACATTAGTTTACTAGGAGCTGCAAAATGGTAATGCTCTAATTTTGTCATTTTTATGCAAAAAAATTATTTAGTTCTATGTCCCAGCAACCAATAAACAGAAATAAAATTCTAAGAGTAATGTCATTTATAATAGCATCAAAAAAAAAAAAACCACACAAAGGGATAAAGACAGCAAAATATGTGAAAGGCTTCCACACTGGAAAACCACAAAATGAAATTGAGAGAGGTTACAGAAACATCAAATAAATGGTGGAATACATCATATCTATGAACTAGAAGATGCATAAGTGCAAAGACGTAATTTTTCCCAAAACTGATCCACAGAATCAATGTAATCACAAAATCCCAGCAAGTACTTTTTGTGTACATGGAAATCCATTCTTTTTTATGTATTTCTCTTTTCCTTTCAGTTCCTTCTCTTCATTTTCTAACTTCATAAAATGGACGCTTAGCTCATTCATTTTAAGGCTCTCTTATCTAATATATGGATTTAAAAGAAAAATATTCTTCTACACTCCACTTCTGTTTTATGCCTCAATACTGTTATGTAATGTTTTCATTATCATTCAGCACTAGATATTTTTAAATTGCATTAACTACTTAGTCTGTGTGTGTTTTTTAAAGATTTTATTTATTTATTTATTTATTTATTTATTTATTTATTTATTTATTTTTTTAGGGTGGGGAGCAGAAGGGAAGGGAGAGCAGGGGGAAAGAATCTCAAGCAGACTCCACCCCAGGCATGGAGCCTGAATGGGGCTGGATCCCAAGACACTGAGATCATGACCTGAGCCCAAATCAAGAGTCTAACGCTTAACCAACTGAGCCACCCAGGCACCCCCTTAAGTCTGTGTTAATTTTTCAAAATACTAGAAAATTTTTAAAATTTATCTCTTTGTATTAACTTCTAATATCATTGTGTTGTAGCCAATGATCATTTTTATAATATCTATTTTTGAAATTTGTTGATATGCTCCGTGACTTGTTCATATCAATTTTTTATAAATGTCCATGTATATTTGAGGAAAAGGTATGTTCTTAAATTGTTAGATATAAAAATCTATATATTTTTTAAAGATTTTATTTATTTATTTGAGAGACAGAAGCATGGGGCGGGGAGCAGGGAGGCAGAGGGAGAAGCAGACTCCCCACTGAGCAGGGAGCCCGATACGGGGCTCAATCCCAGGACTCTGGGATCATAACCTGAGCCAAAGGCAGACACTCAGCTGACTGAGCCACCCAGGCTCCCCAAAACTTTTAAAATTTTAATTCTGCCTTCTTAACCTCTCAGAGTTAAACTTCTCAATAGTAATATAAGGTGTTAGAAGAAAGAAGCAATAATTTTCTTAATTTTGGAGAAAAATTATTTTCAACCTACAATTCTATATTCTACAACATTTTTTAACACACAATTTCTTAGAAGATTCATCTCTTAGTCACCCTTTCTTGAAAAACTCCTGGAAATTGTGCTTCTGAAGAATAAGACAGTAAGGGAAAGCAAAAAGGAAAAAAGTGGGATCCGTGAAACAGTAGCTACTTCCCAGGACAGAGGTTTAAAAAAAAAAAAAAAAGGAGTCCCAGAACACAATAGGCCTAGGTAGCAAATAGTACAGATTGCAAGAGAACAGAGATGTCTGGAAGGGAGATCTCCAGAAAGGGAGGGGATGGAGAAAGGGAGAACTGGTAGAGTTTTCAGATGTTGTTAGTAGTTAACTATATTAGACACATTTCTTGCTCCTTGTCAGATTCTCTTGGTTTTACTCACTTTATCTTCAGCCGCCACCATAGTGATTCTGTGAGGGCTCAAAGAGTTCCACTCAGGGTGTCTCTGGCTCCTCCCACAACTTTCAGATTCAGATGAAGTATCACACTAGGGAAGGTAGAATCTTGCTTTCCCCCAAATTGCCAAATACACATTTGATGATGCAAACAAGAAGGGTGGGGAGGGGGTTTATTCTTCATGGGGCAAATTTTAACCCATGGGAGACACAAAATATGGGGAAATTAACAGATAAAATCCGTTTCCCTCTTTCTCGTAGACTATTCTAACAATTTTCAGTACAGCCCATATGGAAATGTGGTGTGAGTGGGTGAGTAGGTGAACCTGCCACATGACCAGCTGTTAGTTTTTCATGGCTTGTTGTAAAGCAGTAGCCAGTGAGTTAATGCATCACCTTGCGTTTGCTTCCCATTCCTCCTGCCTTGCTTCCCCCTACCCTCATTCTTGCTGCCCTGAGATTGCACCTCCCAATAAACAATTAGCATTTAATGCTTGCCTCAAGCTCTGTTGTCTAAGGAACATGGAATAAGTCACAAATGTATAATGGATTCTGATGAAATTCATAAATTTTTAATTTGTTTGTAAAAATTATTCAAGGAAAAAATCAGAATATTATTAACTCCAGTTTTGTAAGGAAAGCCCTGTAATCATAGTATGATATATAATCTAGCTCTGCAGAAAATATTTACACAATTTTAATAATGTAAACACTAACCACTGATACAAGTACAAATTGTGGAATAATTAAATTTGGTGGATGGAGAGTAGAGGAGTGTGACAGCTAAAATTATCTCTACCAGGTAATGAGAAAGAAGGATCACACAATTAGAATCCTATTCTCAGCTCTAAAGTAATTCAATGTGAGATCTTGCACAAGATGTCTAATTTACCTTTGGCTCAGTCTCTTTACTTGCCAAATGTAAATAATACCTGTCATGCCTTTTGCAGCAGGGTTGTTGTAAAGGTAAAATGAAACGTGTGTGGAAGCATACTGAAAAGAGAAACAGGGATGAGAACCACAGTAAATTCAAAAGAGCATTTTGGGATCAAAGGTACAGAAGTGGGATATGAGTCTAAATCCTCTACCTACCACTTCTTTGAAAGCTAAACTGAATGGGGCAAAGCTAAGAATTTCAATAATGTTATGATCCTTCGGCATTTAAAAAAGTTCTCTTTTCCCTAGGAAGGAGGAAGGTATGACCATGCCTGGCTCCTACAGGTAACTTTGATTAAAGCAACCTCCTAACTTGTTTTCCTGCCTCTAATCTCTCTTCCCACCAATATCCCTATCTAGCTTACCATTCCTAACCTCACTCTTATTTTGTTATCCTCAGATCAGGGATCTATAAAGGCTCCAGATCCCTCAATTAAGGTTCTATCTTTTCTCCATAAACTTGTATTAATCTCTCTGGTCCACTCATGTTTTGTTTTTTCTTGCCCTCTTCCAAGTGTCAACTTAATTTTTTTTTCTTGGAAGTATAACTAAGAGTTAACATTTCTTTAAGATTTATTTATTTATTTGAGAGAGAGAGTGAGAGAGTACATGCACAAGCAAGGGCAGAGGGAGAGAGCGAGCATCCCCATGCTGACTCCCCACTGAGTGGGGAGCCTGCTGTGAGGCTCAATCCCAGGGCCCCAAGATCACGACCTGAGCCGAAATCAAGAGTCAGGCGCTCAAACGACTGAGCCACCCAGGTGCACCCCAACAGTTAATTTTTAATATTAGATTACATTCTACCTTGTCTTTACAAATCTTGACCCCCTCAGACACTGCATGAATTTGAGAACGTCAACTATGTCTTTTACTTCTCCCTAAGTGCTAAACACAATTCTATCCAGGTGGCAGGTATTACAAAAACAAGAAGAAATGAATGGAACAGAAGTTACTTACTTAACCACTTTATTCTTCTATAAAATGTGGACAATACCTTACCGAGAGACCATGGGACTTTTAAAAATCATACATGTGAGAGAGTCTAGCGAAATGTCTAGCATGTAGCTAGCATTCCATAAATGTTTGCTGATACTAAAATGTGGATAATATTCATCTCATATGATTGGTGTGAAGATTAAATAAGGATGTGTCAACATGCTTTAAAACCAAAACACTCGTCAAAGGCCAAGAATTATCATCATTAAAAAGCACAACATAAAGAAACAGAATGGAAGAGGAACCCAGCAGGGAACCAACTCAAAAGCAGTAGCCCCAAGGGAAATATATGATGTATTTAATAAGATTTCTGGCCTCTGAAAAGCTGCTTTCTTGGAGAATCTGAATGAATACCTGAGAGTTTTTGCCTGAAGAGGTGACATCCTAAAACCACAGGTACAGGCAAGCCTTGAAGCAGATGGTGTTGTACAATATGCTTCTAAAGACACTCTTTACAACTGACCCATTTAAGAAATAGTCTCTCTAGTCCAGAGAGGATCTTTGGCAAGCCATCTCCAAGTAGGGTGATTCAAGTCTGAGTATTCCATTTCAGAGTCCTAGGATCCACTTGATGTTGAAGAGTAGCTCAGAACTAAAACTTTTCCATAAAATAAAGGAGGTAGACCATACGAGCTCTATGACATTCAGTTCTGAAATCTGGGGATTAATCTGTACTAAGAAAACTTATTGGGGAAGGAGAATTTGAGGAACAGACCACCACTACCCAAAACTAGAAGATCAGCAGTAGTTCTGGAGGAGAAATTATCAGTCCCTGTGCCTCTGTCAGAGATACAGAACAATGTAGCAATTCATCTCTCAGCACAGTGCCCTCTGCTTATATTCCAATAAAAAATATTCTTTACTGAAAGCCCCCAAGGGAACCTAAATATCCCCTTGCCACAGTCCTATGTGATCACCTTAAATTCCTGTTCATCCAGAAAGCTAAGATTTTTTGTAGCCATACTCTGTAGTCTAATAATCTGAACTGCTTTTATTGAGAGGACACTTAAATAGTCAGACAGGTAGGTCCATTGTCATATACTAGGCATTGGCCTGCAAGTCAGAAGACTTGGATTTTTGTCCAGACTTTTCTAATGACTTGCTACAATCCCTTTGACAAGGCACTTGTCCTTTTGCTATTCTCCTTGGTCTCTATTTTCTCTATCTTTAAAAATGAAAAAGTTAGATGAGAGGGTTCCCAAAGATCTTTTCAAGTCTACAAACCTATGAAATCATTCCAACCTGTAGCCATCACTGTCAAGGAATCTACACTAAATGAAGGGGGTAACTTAAGGATCTGCAAATATGCGAAGATTGCAGAGAATTATAATCATTTACAGCTAAGAGCTGCTGAGACTGGTTTGTGTTGCGCAGGTACAGCACCCACTTGGAGCTCTCCAGGGTACTGATTTCATCTCTGCCTGTTATTTGTCCTACCTGGATTTAAGCATGTTGTTTTCAAATCTATCAACCACCCGGGCAGAGGTGTGACACAAATATATGCATTGCCCAGTGGATATATGAATGAACAAAAGAAAAGAATGTCTAACAGAGAACATCACAGAACTGCAAAACAAAATGAGTTCCAAACACAGTTTTCATTCAACACATACTAGCCACTTTACAGGAAGTACCATACCATTTTCTATACAACCTCCAAGTCATCTATAGCACTCCGGTACCAGACTAGAACCCAGGTCTCTTAACCTTCAATCTAATATTCTTTCCATAATTTCTCCCTACTTCTCTTTTGAGTCCCAATGTTAAATTCCCAAAGTTAGACTACACCAGGAAGAATTCAGACTGTCTTATAATACACCTAGCACAATGGCCTGATATACCCTAAGTGTCCATAGATATTTATTGAATGAATGATAAAGATGGGGACCATAAGCATTTCTAAACAGCAAGTGCCTCCAGTTTCACCATGTCTTACCTGCATATTCGTGAAACCTTGACAATCCCATCTTACACAGAACTCAAAAGACTGACACATAAACCTTCCAGGGCTTAGGTCTGCATGTGATTGCAAAATTAATAAACCAGCTGATATAGTGACTAAAAGTAGACACTACTGTGTTGATTGCTGCAATTCCAGTACAGTGATTATAAACAGAGGTTTAAAATTGGACAAACTTGGATTTGAACCTTAGCTATCACTTACTAGCTGCATGACTTAGGCATATTACTTACATTTCCTAAATCACACTTGACTTATTTGTAAAATGGGGAAATACAGTATATACCCTCATAAGTCTGCTGAGAGGATTAAATTAAATACCACATTAAAGCACCTACTAAGTAAGCCTTCTTTAGATTGCCTTACTGTGTAACTGGCACAATGCCAGCATCAGCTGTTGCCATCATCTTTTTAATAAATTACTGGACTCTATAACTAAAATGGAGATTTTATATGTTAAAAACAGTCTCAAAAGAATTTAGAAAATTTTGTAGTTAAAAAAAAATAATGAAATCTCACACCATCCCTTTGGGAAAGTAAAACATAGGAAACATTGATTTTAAATCAATAGGGCCTCATTTTAATAAGGCACAGACAGGCTGAAGTTTTCACTTGAGGTCACATAAAATGCTCAGTCCACTAACGACAAGTAATGGGCACTTTGCCTTAAGTCAGAAGCAAAAGAGTGGAATACACGAAGTATGTAACTTGTAGAAGGTCTGGCAATCACGTACCAAAAAAAAACCCAAAACAAAACAAAACAAAAAAACCCACTAAAGTACTTTCATATAGTTCTTTGCTAATTTATTAAACCACCTTAAATCTGAACAGCTTAGAGCAAAAAGTATGTTAATAGCTCTCTTCAAGGGAGCTGGTTAAGCAGCTGCCTTCTGCTCTGGTCATGATCTCAGGGTCCTGGGATAAGTCCTGCATCAGGCTCCCTGCTCAGCGGGGAGTCTGCTTGTCCCTCTCCCTCTGACCTTCACCCCTACTTGTGCTCTCTCTCTCTCTCTCTCAAATAAATAAATAAAATCTTTAAAAAATAGCCCTCTTCAAATTAGAGAGAAAATTCACATACTGCCTCCTTAATATATAACAACCAAGTGAGAAAAGCATCAGAACTTTACCTATTTTACAAATAAAACCAATCTTCATCTTAAGAAATCCTCCAGATGATTCTGATGCACACTAAAGTTTGAGAACCACTGTCCCAATCCCCACTCCCTTCCTATCTTCTTTTGCCTCTCTATTCTACTTGGATTCCATGACCTAGTATTTCAAGAACCTAAATTTCCTTTCCCTTTCATCCTCTCCACTTGATAAAATCTCAAAAACTCCTGATAAGCTCAATTATCCACCTTCTCCAAGTGTATCACCAAGTTGCTGAGAAACAGAAAAAAATAGGGCATACTAGCACCTCAACAAGGCTTTCAACTGTCAATAAATCATGTGTTTGGTCAAAAGGCAATGGTAATTTTAAATCCTATTCATTCCCTTCAAATAGCACCCCTTCTTTCCTCCTTCCTCATTCTCAGTAGATGACCTAGCCTCCTACTTAACAGAGAAAATAGAATCCACCAGATGGATACATCCTCAACTTCCCACCATCCAATCTACCAACTTTCTGTATCTTCATCCATATTCTCCTCCATCCCTTCTGTTAAAATAATAAATCAAGTGGCCCTCCTCTTATCTAAGGCCAAAACCACCTGTAAACTAGACCTCATTCCCTCTTGCTCTTAAAAATCACATTATCAATTCTTCTTCTCTCTCCATATTATTTACCTTTTCCTTCAGTTACTTATTACACATAATCAGTACCCTAGTATATACAATGAAATGCCATACAGTCATGAGAAAAAAAAAATACGGTAGTTCTTTCTGTCCTCATATGGAACACGATATGCTTTCCAGAAATTCAAACCCATATACCCAACTCCCCATAATCATCCTTTAGTTGGATGTCTCATAGGCACTTCAACATAACATGTCTAAAATAACTCTCCTCAACTCCCCCTAAAATCTGTTCCTTTAGACTCTCTAATATTCCTCATCTCAGTAAACATCACCCCTATCCATCCAAGTGCCCACGCAGAAATCTAGCTGACATACTTTGCTACAATCCTCTCCTTCATCTCCTGTCTAATCAAACATCATGTTCTGGTAATCTTATCTATTAAATATTTCTTATGTTATTCCAGGTCTCTCCATCTCCACTACCACTATCTTGTCCAAGTCAACATCATCTCTCGCCTGGATTTCTGCAACAGCCTTTTAATGGTTTCCCAGCATCCACATTTCCCCTCCTCCAATTCTGTGTCCACTAGATTGCAGCCAGAGCAGTCATTTCAAAAGGAGCATCTAATCATGGCTCTCATCTATCAAAACTGATATAGTTCCCCATTTGTATGAGAATAAAGTGCAAAATATTTAGCATAAGCCTCTGCGTGATCTAAACTTTGTTTATTCTCATCTCATTTTACACCACTCTCCCCTCTCTACATTCCAGTCACATGGAAATATGTTTCTCTAAACTATGCTCTTACCCTTTCAGAAGCTTCATGAATGTTCTTTCTCCTGGAATGTGGTTCTCCTCATTTGCCTAGCAAACTCCTATTCATCCTTCGGGTCTCCACTGAAATGTAATATCCTCAGTGAAACCTTTTCCAAACCTTCAGATTTGGCCAAGCCAATTTTAGCCCTCCCCCTAACTTACCAGACATTCATTCATTTATTCATTCAACAAATATTTATTGAGCACCTAAACTATACCAGTTGTTGTGCTAGGTGAAGAGAATATAATTGAACAATACTAACAGTCTCTTTCCTGATTAAATATACATCCTAGTGGAAAATATAATCATTACACAAATAATTATTTAGTTTCTGTTGTGATAAATACCACTATTAAGGAGAAGTACAGGGTGCTTTGAGAATGAATGAATGTCTGGTAAATGGGGAAAGGAAGGAATTCAAATCCAGATCCTCTGACTCCAGAGTCTAAGCTTCTTTTCCCACTACACTATGCTATAAATTCAAGCTTCATTTTATTTCTATCCATAACTGATTTTAACTTTTTCCTTCATAACTCCAGCAGATTCAAATTCCTCATAGCTCTCTCTTGTGCATCTGGGAGTCAGTCCTGAGCTCACCACCACTCAGCATGGCAGTTCTCCAACTCCAAAAGGCCCACAAATCAGCTGACTATGAATACTGTTCTGGGAGTGAGGTAGGTAGGGACTGGGGTGGGGGTGGGGGTGGTTAATGACATACAAAAAATAGTTTAAATACAGTGCAGGGCTATGTGCAGAGGACTATGGGAACACAAAAGATGGAAAGATTAATTTTGTCCAGGGCAATAACATAAGTGAAAGTACTCTGTAAAATGTAAAAGGTTACTCAAATGATTGTTATTAGTGGTGGCAGTCTCTCTAAGCAATAGAATCCTCCAAGGACAAAAAAACAAAACAAAATAAAACAAAAATCATCTATTCAAATAGAAAAACAGTACAGCCATTTGCTTATTTAACCAGGAAAAGAAAACGTGAAATATATTTCTCTTCATTCACTCTTAGTATCCCATTTTAACTCATTTTACAAACAAATTTTACAACAAATTCTTATTTGCAGCAAATGACAAATTTATGTACTTTAGGGGCGCCTGGGTGGCTCAGTCAGTTAAGTGTCTGCCCTTGGCTCAGGTCATGATCCTGGGGTCCTGGGATCAAGCCCCACGTTGGGCTTCCCACTAGCGGGGAGCCTGCTTCTCCCTCTCCCTTCTCCCCACTCATGTTCGCTCTCTCGCATGTGCTCTCAAATAAATAAAATCTTTTTAAAAAATTTATGTACTTTGCTTTTTATCTACTTTCTTTTATTGCATCAAAAAATCTTAAGTTCTGATACTTCTAATTTATTATTATCACATCTCAATCACTAAGGTGTTGCTGAAGTTAAAATACTAACTGCAGGGGCCACTGGGTAGCTCCATGAGTTAAGCCTTGGACTCTTGGTTTCCACTCAGGTCAGGATCTCAGGGTTGTTCTGTGGAATTCCCAATCAGGCTCTGCACTCACTGGCGAGTCTGCTGGAGATTCTCTCTCGTCCTCTCTCTTTTTCCCTCCCCTTGCTCTCCTTCTCTAAAATAAATAAATAAATCTAAAAAATAAAATAAAATAGTAAATGAAGTTAACTCCTTTTAAATTCATTTTTATCACAGATTTGGTCACACCACAGGTACAGCCCCCTGGTGGTGGTATAGTGGAATGAATGGATTGAAATTTAGGGGACTAAGACTCAAGATCACTGACCACTTGGAAAGCCTAGGCTGGGAACCTCTGGACCATATAATCTTTAAGGCATACAGATTTTTAATTTTTAATAATTCCAGTTCTGCCACTTAGCTGAATGACCTGGAGTACATTTCTTAACTTCTGTAATCTTCAATCTCTTCATGCATAAAATAGAAATAACAAAACCATCTCATAGAATAATTTAAGAATAAATACAATATGTAAAGAGATTAGCACATTACACAGCACACAGCTAGTACTCAATAAATAGTTATTATATTATTATTCTTTCAGCTCTAAAGTCCTATGAATTCTATAAACCTAATGCCATAGAGCACAATATAATATAGAAAACCTATCTTCTAGGTATTGTTCTTATTCCCCACTAGCAGGAATGTGCTGTAGTTCACAACAAAAAATCATGACCAGGTAGACTTACAGTTAAAAGGGATACCAATGCCTTGTCTAGAGATCTCAGTGCCTCCATATCCTTCCATAAAACTAGATGATCATGACCCAAGGTAAAAAGCCTCCTCCTACTTTGAGGGGTTCTATTGTTTAAAGAAATGATTTCATTAGATTCCAAATATCTCATACCTAATCCCTTAGTTCTTTCCTATGAAAGGATGGAAAATGGTTGCTTAGAATTATTTTAAGCACAGAGCCAAATAATTTTAGAGAATTGCTAAGTCATGTTTCTGGAACCCTTTATTTTTCCACAAGGATCTTATTTCAAATCTTTCAATATCCTAATTACTCATGTAATGGGGAAGACAAAATGAAATACAATATTCCATGGAGTACAAACAAGTTTGACTTACAGAATTCCCATTCTTTTTTGTCTTTGCTCATATTGTTCATGTTCATGCCTTACCTCTCCTCATCTGAATCCTACCCATCCTTTAAGGTCCAAATTATACTTTTCTTCTGAACCTCTGATTTCATTCCATCAGTTGACTTTGTGAGTTGAACAAAAGAGCTATCAGCATCAGAGTCCTAAGAGAAGAAACTAAAATTCAGAGGCTGAGAGATTTGGCCAAGTTTACAAAGCTGGTCAATGCCAATACTATGATTTTATAAATCCAATGAAACATCAGTGGTTAGATTTAACTATAGGGTAACAAAGTAACAATTTAGTATCACCAAGAACATCTATACCACCAATCTGAATTATTCTGATGAAAAAAAGTCCAGTTTATTTCAAACAGGTATCAAGATACAAGTCAATCTACCTCTTAATGAGCCCTGTGTACTCATTTTAAAGATAATAAAATAAAGACTCAGAAAAGCTTATTTAAATTGACTTTTTCAGTTAGGACTCTTACATTTACAAGTGTAAAATAGGCAAAATATAATTTACTAACTCACATATTTGAAAACTCCGGGTTTTGAGTTCAACGGATTTTAGGAGTTCAAAGGACCTGGTTGCTCTTCAACTGTTCTGGCTTCACTCCCAGACAGAACTTCTCCTGAGGACCCTGGTCTTATATCCTTCCAGGTTCTTGTCCAGTATAAAAAGAATAATTATCGTCTCTAAAAAACTGATCTAAAATCAGAGTTATAGATCCAAACTGCGGTTGGTGCCCATTCCTAAGTCAATCTCCACAATGAGAAGAATGTAATACTTTAGTTAGCAAAACATGAATCACATATCTATCCTTGGAGCCGGGGGTAAAGTGGGCTCTGTCCAAAGCTCAAAGCCTGAGTTCTGGAGAGGAGATGGCTCCCCAGAGTAAAATCTGGATACCAAGGCTAAAAGAAAGGGAAATGGACACTGGGAGGCAAAAACAACAAAAGTCCACTACAATCATATAACTAATTAGAGTCACATCTGGGACCAGAACTTGCACTATGACTCCCACTTCAGTGTTCTTTCTATTGTACTATGCTATCATACTATACTATACTATTCTTCCAGGAGGAAGAAACTATAAAAGAGGATCTCAATCAGCTCTAAGCCTTGAATTATCTAAAGCTTAAAATGTTTTGCTTTGCTTCTTAAAAGCTATTTTCATGAAAAGACAGCATCACAAAACTCTCCAGGAAATAATTCTGCTCCATATGGAGAGTTTCAGAATCACTTTTCAAGATGATCTTGGCCTTATGATCCACTTTCCATCTATACCTGGCAGGATCAGCCATATAAACTAGTGGGTGACCTATAAGGTCAAATATTTAAGGGGATCAAAAAGCTCCCAATCCAGACCTCTACCTCACTACTTATTAGTTATTTTTTTTAATTCTACCACCAAATTCAATAGGATTTGGAAGGTCTATTGAGCTACAAGTTTTCCTAGAAAAATATAGACCTTTAATTTACCCACTCAACCAACATTAAATGAATGTGAAGCAAAAAGCTAGGAAGCATTTTGTGTATAAGAATGAGCAAGAAAAACCCTTCCTTCTGAGGAGTTTTCAGTTTAGGAAGAAGACATCTACTATAATTATAACACATTGTGAATGAACTATGATAAATGTGGGCCACAGCACAGCAATCCCTTCAGAAGAGAAATGAGAGTCAGCAGACAAGAAGGCCCAGAGATCTTGTGGGGTACGCATCACCAAGGGTAATAATGTCACCAACAAGGAAGATAGGAAGAGACTACAGATAAACTTTGCCTTCCAAAGGCTGGCACTGTAACCTCGAAAGTGGAGAAGAGGGAGAAGAGGAAAACAGAAATTCAACTAACAATTAATTAGCAGATGTTACATGTAAGGATTCCTAGTAGGTAATATGGAAGATATAAAAATGACAAGTGAAGATCCTCATCTTCAAGAAGCCTACAATATACATGGGGAAATAAGAAACAGGCAGAAATCACATAATAAAAAATAGACTGTTTAAAGTGCAATAAAGCTGAAACAGATAAACTGCTACAGAGTTTCAGATGAGAAAGAGACAAGGAGATAGAAGAATATTAGAGAGGAATCTAGGAAAGTATCACGAAGGAGGTGTGAATATGTAGGGGGTAAAGAATAGGTAAAGATGCTAGGGGAGACAGATGCTGAAAGTTAATCCCAGAAGAAAGGTCGTACGAGATTTCTGGCCCTCTTTTGACTAATCCACCTTTCACATCTTTAACCAATTTAGTAGGGATGGACCATCATAATTCCGTACCCAGCCACTCTGGGGGCCACAAAATAAGCTCCACAGGCAATCAACAGGAAAAAAAGAGAAAAGCACATACCTGACAACACATGACAGAATAGTCTTGGGGCGCCTGGGTGGCACAGCGGTTAAGCGTCTGCCTTCGGCTCAGGGCGTGATCCCGGCGTTCTGGGATCGAGCCCCACATCAGGCTCCTCTGCTATGAGCCTGCTTCTTCCTCTCCCACTCCCCCTGCTTGTGTTCCCTCTCTCACTGGCTGTTTCTATCTCTGTCAAATAAATAAATAAAAATCTTAAAAAAAAAAAAAAAAAAGAATAGTCTTAAATAGTCTTAAGGGGCGCTGGGGTGGCTCAGTCAGTTGAGCATCTGACTCTTGATTTAGGCTCAGGTCAGGATCTCAGGGTCTTGACAATGAGCCCACAAGTCAGGCTCTGCACTGGGCAGGGAGTCTGCTTGGGATTCTCTCTCTCCCTCTCCTTCTGCCCCTCCCAATCCCCCTTCCCTCTTTAAGAAAAAAAAAAAAGAAGTCTGAAAACACAATCTTTTTATTTTATCTTTCTGAGCCTTATTTTTCTGACCTATAAAATACGGATAAATAACCCCTACTCACATAAAGTTCTTGGAAGACAAAGTAACATATTAAAGTGCCTAGAACATGTCTGGTATACAACAGACCTTTCAGTAAATACTAATTTTTCTTCCCTTCTGTTTTAATTTCCTAAGGCTGCCATAACAAATCACCATAAATGTACTCTCTAAGTCTAAAATTTATTCTCTCACAGTTTTGGAGGCTTAAACCCTGAAATCAAGGTGTTGGCAGGGCTATGTTCCCTATGAAGGTTATAGGGAACCACGGGTTCCTTTCTTCTTTCAGCTTCTACCGGTTATCAGCAATCCTTGCTCCCTAGCTTGTAGCTATGTAGATCCAATCTCTGCCTCCATCTTCACATGGCCTTCTCCTCTATGTTTCTCTATGTCCCCACTTCTCCTTTTAAGTATCACCAGTCTCCGGATTTAGAGCCCACCCTAAATATAGGATGATTTCATCTTAAGATCCTTAACTAATTACATCTGCAAAGACTCTATTTCCAAAAAACGTCACATTCTAAGGTGCTGGGTGGACATGGATTTTTTTGGGGGGGACACTATTCAACCCACCCAACCTCCCTTCTTCAGATTTATTTGAGTTTGAAACATTCACATCTTTTGTGACTGTCCAGGTTACAGGAAGACATTACCTTTTCCCTGCTCCCATAATATTTCCATGGAATTGAATAACAATATCAACAAATACCTTAAGGAAAACTGAGATTTTAAGAAAGCCTGAGGCAAGCCAGCATTTTGAACAGACCCAAAAACCTAGGCTCCAGTTTTTCTCTACCAGTAGCAACTGTGAGACCTTCGGCAAATTACATCAACTCTTCAAGATTCAATTTCTTCATCTTTAAATGGGAATATCAAAAAAATGGGGGGAGAATTAAGATAATAAATGTGAAGACATTTTGGGAATTCTAAAATAATATACAAATACTAGTTATTCTTTACAGATTTGAAAATGTTTAATTATTTAACAAAATATACTGATAATTGCTAGGCATCATCTTAAATACCATGGTCCATGACTTCAAAGAGCTCATAGTCCAATACTAATACAAATAAAGATTATGAAATAATTTACCTCTGAATTATTTGGAAATGACCACATATGTTTGACAGAGCTGAGAAGACAGTGACCAATGCTACCTTGAAGGAGGAAAAAACTGAGTTAATTCTTACAGGATAGGTTTTAGCTAAAGAAGAAAGGAATGAATGCTAGGGAAGAAGGTAAGACATTAAGGCCAGATATAACAAATTTCAAAGCTAGACAGTGAGCCTAGACTTGAAGCACAGCAGCAGCTTCCACAGGTACCTGAATGAAGAGAGCCATGATGAAAGCAGGGTTTTAGAAAAAAAAGCCTGGCACCATTTACAGTCTAGATTGGGAGGAGAGAGACTAAAGGCAAGGATACCAACTAAAACGCTGTGGCCTTAATCCAGAACATATTCATCTTCACTGGTTGCTAAAATCGTGACTGGCAGAAGATCTATAACTTCTGGAAAGCCGCTTATTTCTCAGGTGGTAATTCCAAGTCTTTCCCAGGGATTTTTCCTCTGCTGACCTCACTAAACCTATCACTAGTCTGTATAGAAGCTTCTATTTCACATCTCATCATCTTGGGGCAGAAAAGAAGCTTGAAGGACACATAGGCAATCCAATCCAATGTAAAATCCTCTCTAAAGCAACATGGATGGGAGTAACATCCATTGGGAGTTACAGCCTCTGCTTAAACACTTCAGCCTAAGAAATGCCCATTACATCAAAGCCACTATCTCTGCAAATGACCAAGGTCAAATACATCAACAGCTTCTTGAAGGAATACTTGGTCCTCCAGAGTCCTAGGTAGATGGGAAGGTTAGAGTTCACCACTGCAAGAGTAGAAGGAGGAATAACACGATCCTGCAGCTTTTGACTGAGATTCAAGCCATACCCAGTAGTGGCTGGCTGCAGGGAGGCAGGTCTGAGTCAGTCTGCCAGGCGATGAAATCCTCACTCCATCTGCTCTGAGGGAGTCGTCTGCCAAGTTTGATGCCTGAACACATGAGATCCCACTCCCACACCCACAACTCTCTCCTCTGAGAAGCAGAAACAAAATCTGTTTCAAACCTTCATCTTTTCTCTTCTTCCCAAAGCCCAACTCTAAGAAATTACCTTTTCAGTTATAGGCTAAGAAGACAATAGAGAAGCACATAGTCCCCTAATGACTCCAAATGGGCAAGATGGCTGTAATAAAACATACACTAAGCAAAGGCTAGCTGGCATTTCCATTGCTAACACATTAGTTCTTTGCTGGGACTTAATTATTTTCCTTTTTTCCTCTTTCTTTCTCGTCTTTTTTTGAATGAAATACTAGATATATTTAAAATTGTAATATATACAGAAGTTATAAAGCCTACTAATAAAAAGAACTCTCATGGACCTACCATTCACTTTAAGAAATAGAACTTGCCAATACTGTTAAAGCTCTCTACCACACCCTCCTGGCTCACCCTGGCTTCATCAGAAGTAACCAATCACCATTCTTCTATCCTATTCATCAAAACTAGATTAACTTGCCCATCCAAAGACCTCCTATCTACTACTTTTCCACTCCAAAATCTACTTTCACTGCCATTTCCTTCTGCAACTACATACTTGCCAGCCCATCTCTCATCAAATTCCAATCACCTTTGGGAAGCTGAATGCCCACACAATCCTATTTCATGACAATCAAACTGTTGAACACTCAGGGAGTCTCTCCTCCTCAAACATGAGCACAAATCTCCCAAATCACCAACCTGTGTCCCAAACCAGTACACTTTATACCAAATTACTCCATACTGTTATTACTACTACTACTACTACTACTACTACTACTACTACTACTACTATTACTATTATCAACAGCTAAGTATAAAATGAATATTCCAGGCTTCCCCAACACCAGTGCCCACCTGGTTAATGTGGGCCATTGCTAGAGGCCTAGAATCTCACTGTACAGCTTGCATGTCATCCAAAACTAGACCATTAACTACTTAAGGGCAGGAAACATGTCTTCGTTAAGCCTGAGGCTTAAAGACGGCTTTGATTTAGGGGTTAAGTTCTGATCCTACCTGATTTCAAAAAAGAGTGGCCATACAATTAAGAAAAACTTTAATTTCCTTCTCTCTACCCACAAACCCTTCACCTGATAAAAGATCTCTACTCTATGATCGTACTCAGGTCCAGTTCTGTTACTACATGCATAAAGCTAGTTTTACAACTCAGGATGCACCTTCAAAAAATCCTTTGCTTTGGGGCGCCTGGGTGGCACAGCGGTTAAGCGTCTGCCTTCGGCTCAGGGCGTGATCCCGGCGTTATGGGATCGAGCCCCACATCAGGCTCCTCTGCTATGAGCCTGCTTCTTCCTCTCCCACTCCCCCTGCTTGTGTTCCCTCTCTCGCTGGCTGTCTCTATCTCTGTAGAATAAATAAAAATAAAATCTTTAAAAAAAAATCCTTTGCTTTATTTGGTTCTGTCTCAATTCTTTTCCTTGCAGCATCAATCCCTATTTAAGGGAGTTTAAGTGCTGAACAACCACAAAGAAAACAAAAACAAAAACAAAAATCTTTGTCCTTTTGTTTTCTCATCTGCAAGATAGGGACACCATTACCTAGCATACAGTGGGAGATTAAATGACCTCCACCAGGCACAGAGGTAGAAGTTTAAATAAGGTCACATTATGAAAGGCCTTTAGCAAGGTGATGGCACATAGTAGTTGGTGGAATAATACGAGGCAACTTCCATTTCTCTTTGTATAATGTCAGAAGATCTACTAAATACATTGCAGCTATAAACAAACTGTTGGGAAACCAAATCTACCAATATATAAAAGGGATTATATAACATGACTAAGTGAGATTTATCCCAGGAATGCAGGTTAGTTCAGCATATGAATATCAGTCAATGCAATACACCATATTAATAAAGGAAAAAAACCACATGATCACTTCAATAGACACAGAAAAAGCATTTGACAAAATCCAACACCCTTTCATCATAAAAACACTTGGCAATCAAGGAAACAAACAGAAGTTCCTCAACCTTATAAAGGGCATCTATGAAAAAAAAAAAAAAACACAGCTAATATTATGCTAATGGTGAAAGACTGAAGGCTTTCCTCAAAGATCAGGAGTAAGACAAGAACGTCTGTTCTCTCTATTTTTACATAGCATTGTACTAGAGATTCTAGTCAGGAAAATTAGGCAAGCAAAAGAAATAAAAAGCATCCAAATTGGAAAGAAAGAAATAAAACTATCTCTACTTACAGAAGACATGATCTTATATAAACAAAATTCTAAGGAATACATACACACAAATAGATAATTAGATTAATAATAAATGAATGCAGCAAGGTTGCAGGAGACACAATCAATATGCAAAAATCAGTTGAACCATGAAAGACTATGGACTCTGGGAAACAAACTGAGGGCTTCAGAGGGGAGGGGGGTGGGGTAATGGGATAGGCTGGTGATGGGTATTAAGGAGGGCACGTATTGCATAGTGCACTGGGTGTTATACGCAAGTAATGAATCATGGAACTTTACATCAAAAACTAGGGAGGTACTGTATGGTGACTAACATAATATAATAAAAAATATTATTAAATAAAAAAAATCAGTTGTATTTCTATATATAGTAATGAATAATCCAAAGATTAAATAAATAAAATTCAATTAAAAAAAACTCCATTTATGATAGCATCAAAAAGAATAAAATTTGGGGGAATAAACGTTGAAAAGGAAGTGCAAGACTCATACAGTGAAAACTACAAAACATTATTGAAAGAAATTAAAATTAAAACAAATGGAAAGACAACTATGTCCATGGATTGTAAGACTTACTAGATGCCAATAATCTTCAAATTAATCTATAGATTAAAGCAATCTGTATCAAAATTCCAGCTTTGTTTGCAGAAATTGACAAACCGAGCCTAACATCCATAAGAAATTCAAGGGACCCAGAATAGACAAAAATCTTGGAAAAGACAAAGTTGGAGGACTTACACTTTCCTCTTACACTTTCCAACATTACTAAGCAAACATACTACAGAAGTCAATAATGAAGACAGTGTGGTACTGGTATGAGGATAGATGATAAATCACTGGAATTCACTAGATCAATAGAATAGAACTGAGAATCCAAAAATGAACCCATAATTCTATCATGAATTGATTTTCAACAAGTATGTCAAGACAATTCAATGGGAAAAGCATTTCCAACAAATGGTGCTGGGAAAAACAGATATCCACATGTATAAAAACAGAGCATATAAAAATTAATGCAAAATGGTTCAAAACCCCAAATTTTTTAGTAAGTGTTAATGGTCTTTATTATCTATTAATACCATTGCTAACAAGAACAGATATGTGATTCAAATTTTTTTTAAAAAGAGGCAGCTTCAGAAACAAAAGGAATAATCCATAAACAGAACAAGCCAAATAAATAAATGAAAATGAGCTCAACATAAAATTATGAAAAAAGCCCCCAAAACTCAATAAATTCATAAGCAAAAAATTTGAAATTATATCAGGTTATTCTTGCCTAACAACAGGTTTTAGACTTGTAACCTGAGAGAAGAAACACGTTATCAGCAAAAGACATAATTTTTCAATTATAATTTGTATCATTAAACTATTATTATATTACACACTGCTGGATTTTTTTTCCTGTTTTGCAAATTGCTTTTCAGGGATCCAAAATCTAAATGTATTTTTTACATTTTCCAGGATTTTCAAAACCCCAAATTTAAGAGATAAAACTATAAAATTCTTAGAAGAAAACACAGGTCAGGTAAGTATTTGTGACTTTGAACAAGAAATAGAAGAAAAAATAAACTGGACTTCATCAAAATTAAAAACTTTGTCCTTTAAAAAAACAGTGTCCAAAAAACCCAACAATGTCAAACATAAAATGACAAAAAAACTGGAAAGACAACCCACTGAATGGGAAAAAATATTAGCAAATCATGTATCTGGTAAGGCACTTATATCTACAACATAAAAAGAACAACAACCAAAAGACCAAATTAAATCAACCCAATTAACCCAATTAAAAAATGGGAAAAGATTTTAATAGACATTTCTCCAAAGAATGTATGCAAATAGTCAATAAGTACATGAAAAGATCATCAGCATCATTAATCAGTAGGGAAATGCAAATCAAAACCACACACACTAAGGATGCCTGGGTGGCTCAGTTCGTTAAGTGACGAACTCTTGATTTCAGCTCAGTTCATGATCCCAGGGTTGTGAGATGGAGCCCTGCGTCAGACTCCGTGCTCGTTGAGGAACTGCTTGACATTCTATCTACCTCTCTCTTCCTCCCATACTCTCTTTCTGTCTCTCTCTCTCTCTCAAATAAATAAATCTTAAACACACACACACACACTAAAATAGCCATTAAAAAAAACCAAAAAACAAAAAACAGGGGTGCCTGGGTGGCTCAGTCAGTTAAGAGTCTGTCTTCGGCTCAGGTCACGATCCCGGCGTCCTGGGATTGAGTCCCATATCTGGCTGGCTCCTTGTTCATCGGGGAGCCTGCTTCTCCCTCTGTGTTCCCCCTGCTTATGCTTTTGCGCTCTCTCTCTCTCTAAGAAATAAATAAAATCTTTAAAAAAAAATAAAAAATAGGGGTGCCTGGGTGGCTCAGATGGTTAAATGTCTGCCTTCAGTTCAGGTCATGATCTCCAGGTCCTGGGATCGAGCCCCAAGTTGGGCTCCCTGCTCCTCCCTCCCCCTGCCTCTCCCCAGTGCTCATGCCCTCTCTCTGTCTCTCTCTCTCTCAAATGAATAAATAAAATCTTTTAAAAAATAGAAATTAAATAAAAAATTAAAATTAAAAATTAAAAAAAAAAAAGACAGTGGTGTCGAGGATGTAGAGAAAGTGAAATCATAACAGTCCTGGTGGGAATGTAAAATGGTACAGCCACTTTGCAAAACTGTTTGGCAGTTCCTCAAAAAGTTAAACATAGACTTACTATACGACCCAGCAGTTCCACTCATAGATATATACCTAAAAGAACTGAAAACACATATTAATGTAAATCTTATACATAAAAGCTCATAGCAACGTTACTCATAATAGCACAGAAGTATTAAAAACCCAAATGTCCATCAACTGATAAATGGATAAATAAAATATGTTAATCCATACAATATTGTATAAAAAGGAAAAAATGAATAAAATCCATAAAAAAGAACCAAGTACTAACATACTACAATGTAGATAAACCTTGACAATACTACGTTAAGTGAAAGAAGCTGTATAAGAAAGGTTTAATATATAATTCCACGTATGTAAAATGTCTAGAACAGGCAAATCCACAGATTAACCTGGAGCTGGGGAAAGGGGGTTTGGCTATGAGGTTTCTTTCTGGAATGATGAAGATGTTCTGGAATTAGATAGTGCTGATGGTTACACAACCTTGTAAATATACTAAAACCAGTGAATTGTATAGTTTAAAAAGGTGAATTTTATGGCACGCAAATTACACCTCAATTTTTTTTTTAAGAAAGCCCCAGCTACATATCATATCAATCTCTTGCTCCCTACTCTGACTGACACCTGGAAATTTCTAAACTCACCACTGGCCACACCATAATCTGTTTCATTCCCAAGTGGGATAAATATTAGAATTGCTTATGGCTCATTACTTCGTTCTACTTCTGATTAAGTGTCGACTCTCCAAAACCTCTTTTCTGACCTTTATGCCTAAAGTCCTTCCCCTAAGCTTCTTCGCATTCAGAGGTGAAATTTCTATGACTCTAATAGCACAATCACTCTGCTTTCAGAGTCGAAAAATAAAAAAACATGGATTTTCAATTCAAACATTCAAATCCTCACTTACCAATTTCTAGCTGCATGCAACTTTGGGGACGTTACTTAACCATCTGCTTATATGTAAAATGGCAATAACACCTCTTTGGAAGTGTAAGAATTCCATGAGAAAATGTATGTAAAGTGGCTGGTCATTGTAACTTTTCTATGTCACTTCACTCCTTCTCAGTTTTGTAAAATGGATGAAGCTGACACTGGCCCCAACTGGGCAGATACTGTGCCCCAATGTGAAACCTGTCCTCAACCAGTATAGAACTCATGGGATCTAGGGACATTTCAAGGGTACAGATGATAAAAAGGAGGCAAATGGGTGGGACATATTTATATGTGTTTAATTCGGAACCTGACTCCCGACCCAATGCAATTCACAGGCTCATTACATCATGCTCTGGGCCTCTCTATGCAGGGAGATGGGTGTTTGACAGAAGAATGAAAAGACATGCTGCTCCAATTACCATGAATGTAATGCATTACAAATAAACGTATGTTCCCAGGACAGAATGAAGAGATCTGTTTTGGAGAAGAGCTAGGAAGAAGCCTGAGCCACAAGGCTACAATCTTGCCCTTCTACCTCTGATGACAAGTTTTAATGGTAAGGACACCACTGAGTTTATTACAGTGTGGAGACTTGCTGCTCAACAACAGAGCCTCTTCCACTCCCTACCCTTTTGTTTTACACAAGCGTTACACATATATCCAATACTCTAAGCCAATTAAGAAGAAATTATTGTTAGACTCCAGTTCATCAAGGCTCTCTCTAATCAGAATCACTTCTGAGTGTGTGAGCTTCACAATTGCCATAGCTACCATCAAAACACTGCTGTGTGGATCAAGGGTGCAGAGTTTAGAGGAACCCAAAATTCATTAAGCGGTACTAATTCAAATGATATTTACAATTCTTCATTAGCCATCATCACTACAACTATAATGTTCAAGTCCCTTTACAAAGGAGCCCATTGACCTCCCAACCCATATTATCTAGCATTCCTCTTTCTCCCCATTTTCATCATATACAATATCTACACTAAGAACACAGTATTTCCAAAATAAGTGTCTTTTCATGCCTTCCTGTCTCATTCCTCTACTTGAAATGCCTTATTCCCCCCAATCTCCTAATCCATCCAGTGATTTCTATTCTTCCTGTAACTCTAGCTCAGATGCCTCCTCTTTGATTAATCCTTCCCAATCTCCTACTAGACAAAATTAATTATACCTCCTCCATTCCCTCATGGTGGTCAGAGGATAGCATGAAGGCCTTACGTACATCAAGAAAACATTAAAGGTGAGGGGCACCTGGGTGGCTCAGTCGGTTAAGTGTCTCACTCCTGATTTCAGCTCAGGTCATGAGCTCAGGGTCCTGGGATGGAGCCCTGCATCAGGCTCCGTGCTCAGTGGGGAGTCTGCTTGAGATTCTCTCTGTCCCTCTCCTTCTGCCACTCCCCCTCCTCTCTCTCTCTCAAATAAATAAATCTTAAGAAAAAGAAAATGGTAAAGGTGAAATTTTGCTCATCGTTGTTGTGCCATTCATAATCTTTCACAAAGTAATACTTTCACTTATAAGAGATCATCTAAGTCTAATGGATTTCCAGCATATATTTGTTACATAATCCTGTGCTTTAACTAAAATCTCAGGAGGAAGCTCAATACATACACGACAAATAAAACCTGAGCTGCTCTGGTTGTAATAATATACAGAGGATCCAAGGTATATCTCCTACTTGGGTCTTCCCACAGTAGGCCCTGAGGATGGTCCATGGAACCACTAACTCCAATCCAACTCCCTCTTTTTATAAATTATAAAACTTTGATCAAGAGAAGGGAAAGATGGTATTTAAGAGCATATAACAATTTAGTATTAGGGCCAGGACCCAGCTCTCCTGCCTTCTAGCCCTATTTCATGTCATTCTTGATTTCCTACTCTCCGGGGTAAAAAGCTACATGAAGAAAACTGGTGTGAGAGAGAAATGAGGCTTAACTAGCCTTAAAAATTCTATGGGAGCTTCTTCCATCAGCCTGCCATCTGGAGCAGAGGATATGCCAGTATAATATCTACCTTGAGACAGTCTTAATGACTGGCTGCTAAGAGATTCATCGGGGAGGCAGAAAGGGCCTAAGGGACTGAGGGTGGGGAGCAGGGAAGTGGAGTTGCCTGGTTAGGAGCCTGCTGTTTGCAGGGCCAGCTACGTACTAAATCTCAGAAGGGGGCCACCTATATTATGGGCTTTCAGGGTCTTCAAGAAGAGCCCCCTTTAACCACACACACACACACACACACACACACACACACACACACAAAGCAAAAGGCACCTCACTGACATAATGCAGTTTCTATGTGATGTGACTGGTTTGGATTCAAGACCTAGGTTGGATTCTGGTTGGCAATTATGAGCTGCCTGACTAACCTGTGAGTATTGGTTTTATGGATTGTAAAATCAATGCAACAACACTGATTTCGCATGAGTATTATCTTGATTACAAGACAATATAAGTAAAAGCACTTAGGCAGTACTAATATGTAGCAGGCATTCAATAACCAGTAGTCCTCTTCTTCCCCTATGTTAGATAGAGCCCTCTTTGTTCAAGTTTCTTAAAACATAAAAGCCTTCGATACTTAAAATACTGTAACACTGAGTAATTATATAATTCATTACGAACTGAAAGTTTATGCCCACCCCCAGCCCCCAACCCCAAAATCCGTATGTTGAAGCCCTAATCTCCAATGTGATGGTATTTAGAAGTAGGACCTTTGGGAAGTAATTAGATTTAAATGAGGTTATAAGGGTAGAGCCCCTATAATGGGATTTGTGCCCTTTTAAGAGTTTGAAGAGTCCAGAACTCACTCTCCACCATATGAGGATATAGCGAAAAGGCAGCATCTACAAACCAAGAAGAGGACATTCACCAGAACCTGATTATGCTGGCACCCTGATCTTAGACTTTAAGCCTCCAGAACTGTGAGAAATAAACTGCTGTTGTTTAAGCCCCCCAGCCTATGTTATTTGTTATAGCACCCAAGCTGACAAAGACACAAGTATTGGTAAGGAACTCTTATAGACTGCTAGTGGGAATTTACACTTGTAAACCCCATAAAACTGGATAAAACAGTTTGGTAGTATCTATTAAAGCTGAACATACATATTGCCCTTACCCAGTATATTCCACTCCTGTGTAGGAAACAAGAGCCTATATTCACCAAAAGATATATACAAGAATTGTTCACTGCAGCATTTTCATAACATCCCCAAACCGCGAACAACTTAAGTATCTATAAACAGCAGAATAAATAAAATGTGATATATTCAAACCACTGAATGTAAGTGACCAATGAAGAAGAATTTAGTAATGCTTCATACAAGAAAAGAGATGGATCTCATCAACATAATGTCAAACAAAAGAAGTTAGACCCAAAACAGTTTATATTGCATGGTTCTATTTATATAAGCTCAAGTCAGGCAAAACTAATACACGGTGAAGGAAGTCAAAATAGTGATTACCTGTTAAGGGAGAAGTAATGACTGAGGGGGTACCATAGAAGCTTAGCAGGTATTGGTTATGTTGTATATCTTGACTTGGGTTGTACTTTATACTTTGCAAAAACTCTTTGAACTATACACTTATTATTTGTGCACTTTTATACTTCAATGTTTAAAAATTTTTCAAGGAAAACAAACCTCTGGGAGAGAAAGAGATTGAAGCTAGTAAGGTCCCAGAGCTCCTTTAGCCTAGGACTACACTCTCTGACCTCCTTATATCCACTCCTTCTTCACTGCCGTGGTCCCATTATTACATGCCTCCAGTATCTCATAGGTGGACAACCAAAACATCCTCCTAAAGTCTCCAGGCCGACACAAGTTCTTCCTCCTCCCAATTTTCAACACTGTCTCCAGATAAACGTTCCTAAGGCAGGCACTGATCGTGATCAAATCACTCCCTTGGTCCAAAACCTTCACTATCCCCACACTAAAAGATAACTCATCATTTGCAAAACTGATAAAAAGCTGGGGCGCCTGGGTGGCACAGCGGTTAAGCGTCTGCCTTCGGCTCAGGGCGTGATCCCGGCGTTACGGGATCGAGCCCCACATCAGGCTCCTCTGCTATGAGCCTGCTTCTTCCTCTCCCACTCCCCCTGCTTGTGTTCCCTCTCCCGCTGGCTGTCTCTATCTCTGTCAAATAAATAAATAAAATCTTAAAAAAAAAAAAAACTGATAAAAAGCTAACAAAGTCTGTTCACTCCCCAAAGTTACCCCCCTCCCATCCTCCATCCTTCCTCACTATTTCCTTGGGGGAAAATAGTACTTTAGAAAGTTCTATTTCATCTTCAAATGATAAAGATTGGCAGCAAAATATAAAGAATAAATCCAGCTCCTGGGAAAAAATAAAGGTAACTTTATCTCCCTATTCTTAGTTTCTTACATGAGATAAGAATGATAATGATAACAATGATTTCTTTTCACATAGCACTTTTGAGTTTACATGAGATAAGAATGATAATGATAACAATGATTTCTTTTCACATAGCACTTTTGAGTTTACAAAGCACTTTCATAACCTACTTTATTTCAATAAAGTCTCACAATAACCCTAGAAAGCAGGCATCCTCATAGACATTTATGCATAATGACACCAAGGCTCAGGTGACCACTAAGATTGCTTTCCAGGTCTCATACTCCTGGGATTCTCTGCAATAGATGAGGTTTATTTCTGACAACTTCCGACTACTCTTCTGAGCATCTCTCTCATCCCATCTCCACTCCTCCACCACCAGGTGTCTATTCTATATTCCATCCCTACAGAATGTTGCTCTCACAGTGTGGCTATAATCCCCAATACATTGCCTGAGAGCACCACAGTCATCCTCCTATAGGGATTAATAAATTCCCAGAGGCCTCCAAGATTAGAAAATCTTTAAGACCTAAATAATGAATCTAAAATGTGAAAGTTTAGGCAATTTAAGAAGAGGTGAGAATAATACTTAGAGAAGGAGCTTATCTAGCATCCCCAAGAAATTCATATTCCTTCAACAATTTTTTGAGGCCTACTATCAGCCAGTGTGCTAAAAGCTGAGGCAAAGAATGAAATATGGCTCTTGCTCTGAAAGAACTTACAGCCTAGTATAAACCCCACAGGTGTCAGCCCTACATGTAGTACTGCCTTTCTTTTTAAAAAATTTTATTTATTTTTTTATTTTATTTTATTTATCTTATTTTATTTTAGAAAGAGCACAAAAGCACAAGTAATGGGAGCAGCAGGCAGAGGGAGAAGTAGGCTCCCGCTGAGTAAGGAGCCAGATATGGGACTCAATCCCAGAACCTTGGGATCATTACTTGAGCTGAAGGCAGACGTTTAACTAACTGAGCCACCCAGGTGTCCTCGTAGAACTGACGTTAGCTCAAAGAATCTGACTCTTGGCTCCACAATCACAGAAGTTTTTGATAAGTTAGATCAAATCCCCAAAAAGACATTCCAGCCACTGTCATCCATTCCTCTTCATCAACAATGAATGTCCCATTCAAAATCAAACCACCAAGTAAGCAAATCAACAACTGCCAAAAGTACAGAGCAATCGTTTCACACATTTATAAACAAACATTAGATATTTGTTTATATTTTCATTTCACATATTTATAAACAAACAAAACATTCAATCTTACCTGTACTCATAGAAATGCATGTTAAAACACTCAAATATAGCTTTTATACCTATTAACACTTAAAAAAATAATGCTGTGCTGAAAAGTGAGGTAAAAATGGTTGATGAACTACAAACTGGTAAAACTTTTTATGGGAAGCAGTATAGCTTCTATCAAAGCTACATATATTCTAATTTTTGATCAAGTAGTTCTTTTCCTGAAAATTGAGGCCTATAGCCTTACTATGTAGTAACTATGAAAAATCATATATCAACACAGTTCTCTAATAGAAATACAATTGGATAAATCATGGTATAACAGCTATGAAAAAATACATAAGTAACAACATGTAAAAATTATTTATTAGCAGAAAAACATAATATGAAATTATAGCTAGACAACAATCACAATTCTGTAAAAAATATGTTTGCATATGGAAAAATATTGGAAGAGAATAAGGAAAAATGTGAAAGCAGCTACTCTATTGCTATGGTGATATTATGAGAAAAATATGTTCTATTTAAAACTTTCTTTAATCATGTTGACATAACAATAACTTTACTACATTGCTTGTTTAATTGACTATCTTCCCAAATAAACTATAAGCTTTGTGAAGACGGGTCAATGTCTCTTGTGCTCAGCATTATAGCACCCGTTCCTACAGAATAATTCATGAAAAAAATGAATGAAATACATGGGAAACCACACAATAAATATCCTCAAGGAGGGGAGGGGAAGTGGACCACCAAAAGTAAACAAAAGGCTGATCTCTATGTGACTTTTTTTCAAGTTCTAAATATGGGAAAAACCAAGCCAACCATTAAAAAAACTTCTGGGAAGTCTTTATTTTCAAGGCCACTGCTGAGATGCTCCTAAACAGTCTGGAGAAAGACACAGGATGCTGGGAAGTGGACACAGCAGCAGGTATTCCCAGGATTTGGGGGGAACATATGGAATCAGAAGGGACGGGAGCTTCATATCCTTTCCCTACCCCCAAACTCACTGTCCTTTGACTCTTAGAACATTGCATATAACTAAAGCTGGAATTAAGGGATGGAGTGTAGCAAAAGGGACAAGGTATGTGGAAAAAAAAAAAAAAGCAGGCAGAAAAAAACAGATCAGCAGGGAACAGTCTTTTTGGTAGGAACTTAAGTCTGATAGCACCCTGAACTCTGGCTAAGAAATAAATTTCCAGATACAAAGGAAAATAAGAAGCTTTAAAGGAATTGAGCTCTGGAGTGAAAATCCCCTTTCCTGACAACTTAAAATCAGTCTGAAATATACCAAAGACACCAGAAGGATTCTAAGTCATAAAAATATTATAAGCATTAAGAAAAACACATAGGGAAAGGAGTTAATCTTTAAGTTGTTTTTCAAACAACCTACGCAGCACCTGTCACAGACCATACAAGCTCTTTCCAGCTTAAGCAATTTTTTAATCCATCCTTAGTGCTTTTAGGCAAAAGAGTCATAATTGACTAATGCAGAGCTCAGAAAGGAGTTTAGCTGCATAGAGAAAAGGGTCACTGAGTAAGGAGAAAAGAGCACAAAGAGTCTAAATTTTAGATGTAGCTCTACCTATTTCATGTTGTAACTGTAAGTGAATCACAATCTACCTGAGCCTTTATTTCCTAATCAAAACAGGAAGCTATATCGACTTACAAGGTTAAGATGACAATTAAGTGAGGGGACACACGCAAGTCAAAGTATATAATAAATTACAAAGTTTTACTAAAATGTATGACCTTATTACAGAATCCTAAACGCTGTAATTTCTTTCCAGGCTCAAAGTTAAGTTGAGTGCTTTTTTTTTTTTTTTTCCAACCAAATCTGAATGCACAAGCTATCTGAAAGCTACAGGAAAATCAGTCTTATCCCACTTTGCCAAGTTAATTCACAGTTTATTCTTTCAAAGAGTAGACTTTTCACGTGGGCAAGTGTCAATAAAGAAAGATTCTCCCCCCCCCCCATCTTAGTGCTGAAATTCCACTATTCATTAGGTTGGATTAGAGAAGTTTTTCTACTTTCCAGCTCCTTTTATGAAAAGGCAAAAACCTGTGAAAAGAAATTGCCAATAACCATTAACAACTTCTAGCTAAACAAAGATTAACCAGGCTGCTGAAAATTAAAGGCTGGGAAATAGGGATGCCAACAATAATTTGGCCTATAATTTCCAAGAACCTCCTGACTTCAAGGAGGTTCCAACCACCACTGTCTCCAACCACCAAAATTTCCCAATTCCCACATTTCAGCAAGTAAAAATCACCCAGACTAGTTCTTGCACTGAAAAATAAGACCTCATGTCCCAGTTTTGTTTCAGAAAATATGTTCACCTCTGGAATGGGACCCAGGTCATTCATAGGACATATGTCCATGGACACAGAACAAAAGGCATCAACAGGGAGAAAAGCCACAGAAAAGTGAAAGAAAAAAAAAAATTCACCTCCTCCACAGTTCTAACTATAATCAACAACCCTGATTTTAGGAAAAATATATTTGCTCCCCCAAATTCCTACTTCTCATAACTAGAAAAACTGTCCATGACAATACTTAAGAGGAAATTAAGTGGGAAATTCTTCCTTATATCAACTCCCAATCCCACCTGTTGCAATAGTTTCAATCCATATATATTTAAATCTTTGTGGTACAGTTTGCAATTTGACCTCACAATAATCCTATGAAGAAAGAAAGACAGGTATTATTACTACAATTTTAAGGATGAGAAAATTGAGATTCAGAAACTTGCTATGCCTGAATTCACCCAGGCCATCTGACTCCAAATTTACGCTTTTCAGAACACCATGATGCTTCTTAATGTCTTTTGGTTCCATTCTTTTCAAAGACTACCAGTCTCAACCTTTCTGCCATCACTTTCCAGGCAATGTTCACTGGCTTTTTGTGTCAGAACCCAGCAGTTTCTGCAAGAGAAACTTGAGGTAGCATTAAAGGGAAATCATTAAGCTAAATACTCCTGGAAAACAAAGAAGTTTGTTAAATGGCTGAAAGAACTTATATTCTTGTCCACTTGTCAACTAGATTAGCCACCCCCCTAGTTCTATGGCGCCTGTAACTCAGTATAGGAAGCCCATAGAAAAATATACAAGATCCAAAGTCAAAGACCTGAGTTCTAGTCCTGACTCTATCATTTCCTGGCTATGTGAGCTTGGGTAACCTCTCCATCTTAATCCCTTTATACATAAATGAGAATAATAGTAATTATGCCCCACAAATACTATTGTGTGGAGGATTAAATGAGATAATGGATGTGACAGCACTCAAAGAATAAAGTTTCTACAAATAAGCCATCTCAAAAACATCTTCCCCATTAGCCATCAGGGAAATTCAAATCAAAACCACACTGAGATACCACCTTACGCCAGTTAGAATGGCAAAGATAGAAGGCAAGAAACAACAATTGTTGGAGAGGATGTGGAGAAAGGGGATCCCTCCTACATTGTTGGTGGGAATGCAAGTTGGTACAGCCACTCTGGAAAACAGTGTGGAGGTCCCTTAAAAAGTTAAAAATTGAACTACCCTATGACCCAGCCATTGCACTACTGGGTGTTTACCCCAAAGATACAGACGTAGTAAAGAGAAGGGCCATATGCACCCCAATGTTCATAGCTGCATTGTCCACAATAGCCAAATCATGGAAGGAGCCGAGATGCCCTTCAACAGATGACTGGATTAAGAAGCTGTGGTCCATATATACAATGGAATATTACTCAGCTATCAGAAAGAACGAATTCTCAACATTTGCTGCAACATGGACGGCACTGGAGGAGATAATGCTAAGTGAAATAAGTCAAGCAGAGAAAGACAATTATCATATGATTTCTCTCATCTATGGAACATAAGAACTAGGAGGATCGGTAGGGGAAGAAAGGGATAAAGAAAAGGGGGGTAATCAGAAGGGGGAATGAAACATGAGAGACTATGGACTATGAGAAACAAACTGAAGACTTCAGAGGGGAGGGGGTGGGGGAATGGGATAGACTGGTGATGGGTAGTAAGGAGGGCACGTATTGCATGGTGCGCTGGGTGTTATACGCAACTAATGAAGCATCAAACTTTACATCGGAATCTGGGGATGTACTGTATGGTGATTAACATAATATAATAAAATTTTTTTTAAAAATAAAAAAAAAAAAATCTTCCCCAGAGACTGTTTCAAAACACTAGTAATCAGTGTTTTCTAAACTATATGCAACAAACCACTATAACTAAAATGAAGGAATATTCATCAAGGGTTGTCCTATTTTTCAAAATTATTTTTAGTGTCATGGAAATCTGTCTACAAATTATTTTACTTGACTTGAAGTCTCCTATAAATACTCATATGGTAAGCTGTAGTCTTAAACCTGCTGTGAAAATCTGCTCGTCATGGTGGAACATTTACTGAACATCTCCATGTCCCAGACACTGCATTAGACATTTTCAGTTTGATTGATTCTCATAAGAACCCTTTGAGATATATTTTATTTCCTCTTTATAGATGAATAAACTGAAGTTCAGAGAGAACAAGAAATTGTCCAAGGTCAAATGTGTGTTTATGTCATTGAGGATAAGAAACATCAAGGTGTTTAGTGGCAAGAAATTTGAAACACTGTTATCTAGTGATTACACAGCATGTTGGTTAAGAGCTTGGACTCAGAGCTGGACTACCTGGATTCAAACCTTGGATTCACTAAGAGCTTTAGTTTTCTCATTTGTAAAATTAAGTTCATAATAATAACCTATTTCATAACCTAGCAAATAAGTTAATACATCTACTTAGAATAGCACCTGCCTGTCACATGGTATATCCAATACATTAGGTATTATTATCATCATTTTCCCCACACTGCTTACCCAAACTTCTCTCCCTCTTTTCCCTGCCCTAAAACCTGTATCTCCTCTACATACACGTTACTCATTACTGTTGTCTGCTTTTGCTCTTTCTTTTCCTTTTAACTGAAATGCCTCTTTCCTTCCTCGCTAATCTAAATCTCATTCAGCCTTAAAAGGCTAGCTTAGATCTACCCCTTATGTGAAACATTTTCTGACTTCATCAGCCCACAGTAACTTCTCTGAAAAACTCTTTACACTGTCAAACAATCTAACCTGTAGAAATCACTTGGTTTTTCTTTCTTTCTTTTTCTTTTTCTCTTTTTTGAAATCATTTGATTTCCAAGGGCTTCTGAAGATAGATGATTTAACCCAAATCCCTAAATTTTGAAATAGAAATTGAAGTGTAAAGAGTTAAATTGCCTATGGTGACACAAAAAGTTAATTGGCAGAGTAGACACCTGAATCTGGATATTTTAAATGTTTGCAGAGCTCCTTCTACTATACTCTTCTAACTTTTGTCTTCCTTGAGATTCTGCGCAACTTCTTAAAGCTGAAAACATATATTCTATAAGTATCTGATTCTAAGTATTAACTGGTCTTGTGGCCTTCATGGCAACTAACACACTGAAGTTAGTAGATGCTTGCTGATTGATTAGCAGATCAATTTTTCACTGATGCCTGTTTGTCCAATAGTTAAAGTGTTAATATTTTAACACTTTGCAACATAGGATGCAACAGAACTTAAATTCTCACCTTCAGGGAGTGATAGGGGCCGAAGAGGGGAACATATCCATATATATTCCTAGAGTTGCATCGCAGGGTCCATCACATCCCACTACACACCCTCAAATTTGGAGCCCTGCAATGAGACTTGGGGCACAACACTCTCCAGCATGCCTCCCCCCACCACACACACAGCTCCCTCTCTGGATTATTACTGGAATCCAGAAGTATAAAAGAAACAGTCTTCAGGTGAGTTTTCATTATTAATATTAGGGCCCTTCAAGGATTTGAATCTACAACAGAAAAAAGAGACCTCAATTTCCTTCCACAAAGGATTACCTCAGGCTAAAGTTATTGCATAAAGTTACTAGGTCCCTTGAGCAGAGAAATAAATAAGAGGTATATGTCCTGGAAAGGTATTATAGCTGTACTTAGGAGGACTGGAATGGAAGAATGGTCCTAAACAGAAGGAAAAAAGAAAGAACAGACTCTAAAATTTGAGAAAGGCTCAAGTAAATAAAGACATCTTAATGCCTAGGCTGAAAAAGGGGAAGAAACAGAGAGCACATGGCTCTTCTCCAGAAAACAAGCATGGAGTATTTATGACCATCAGAAAAGGGTATATTTGAGAGGGGAAGAACAGGTACATCATCAGCTTCTTGTAATGGAGGCTAGTAAAAATAATGAATGATTTTATAGCATTTTACTGTTTACAAAAAGATTTATATTTTATACATATACCCATATATATACACACACATATATATATCTCACTTCTTTAAAAAAAAAAAAAGATTTTATTTATTCATTTGAGACAGAAAGATACAGAGAGAGAGCATGAGCAGGGGAAGAGGCAGAGGGAAAGTAAGAGGCAAACCCCCCATTGAGCCAGGAGCCCCACACGGGGTGCCATCCCAGGACCTGGAGATCACAACCTGAGCTGAAGGCAGATGCTTAACCATCTGAGCCACCCAGGTGTGTGTATATGTGTGTGTGTGTGTATATATATGTATGTATATATATACATAAGTGATATACATATATAAGTGATACACATATAAGTGATACATATATATATATATGTGTATATATATATATATATATACATCTTAACGAAGTGTCTTATTGAACAGTCACTTTGGTAAATCTAGCTTTTGTTTGTTTATATTTACAGGGAGTGAAGAGTTGCTTTTGCTCGTCATTCATATTTTCATAATTATTTCATAAGTCATTGACTGATCCAACAAATAATTATTGAAAACATCCTTTGTCATACCAAATGCTTGGGATATCAAAATTAAAGTTATAGTCATTGGGGCGCCTGGGTGGCTCAGTCGGTTAAGCCTCTGCCTTTGGCTCAGGTCATGATCCCAGGCCCCATTTCGGGATCTCTGCTCAGCGGGGAGCCTTTTTCTCCCTCTCCCTCTGCCTGCCACTCTGCCTGCCACTCTGCCTACTTGTGAGTTCCCTCTCACTCTCTAATAAAAATAAAATCTTAAAAAAAAAAGGGGGGTTCCTGAGTGGCTCAGTCATTAAGCATCTGCCTTCGGCTCAGGGCGTGATCCCAGCGTTCTGGGATTGAGCCCCGCATCAGGCTCCTCTGCTGGGAGCCTGTTTCTTCCTCTCCCACTCCCCCTGCTTGTGTTCTCTCTCTCACTGGCTGTATCGGTGTCAAATAAATAAATAAAATCTTAAAAAAAAAAAAAGAAGTTATAGTCATTCTCTTCAAGGGGATCTCAGGATTGAAGAAGAGATGAGAAGACAAATAAAATGTGATTATAAGTTAATTGCTATGAGATAAGCAAGCATATTATGGTTTCTAACACAAATTGAAAGAACTAAGAAAGGAGTAAGTCTAGTTCTGACTCTAGAATAGTCAACAACTGAATTGAGTCTTGGAGATTTTCCAGGCAAAAACACAGAAGAAGCCTTTCAGGTAGTAGGAGTAGTATAAAGACAGGCACATGGTACATTCAATTAAACCTAAGTAGGGTGCCTGGGTGGCTCAGTCAGTTAAGCATCTGCCTTCGGCTCAGGTCATGATCTGAGGGTCCTGGAATTGAGTCCCACATTGTACTCCCTGCTCAGTGGGGGATCTGCTTCTCCCTCTGCCCCTACCTCCCCCCAACACTCGTGCTCTCTCTCTCTCTCAAAAATAAATAAATAAAATCTTTAAAAAAAAACAACTAAGTAGTTTGTCATGGCTATCAAAGTGGGTGTGGAATCAAAGAAAGGTAGAACTGAAGAGGTAGGCAGTCAGATCATGAAAGGCTTACTGTGTATTTCCTTTCAACATCTGTCAGTCACAATGCTGTTTAGTTCTCCAGAATGATCCTTCGGATAACCTAAAGAAATTTTTCTCACTAACGAGAAAGAAACAAGCAGCTTGGGTGGCCCAAGATTGGAGCGTTTCACACTGAGGAAAAGTTTGCTGGACAGGGGGGAAAAAAACAAAAAAACAAAAAACCAAAAGCAGGATTAACTTCAGAAAAATGAGCTCCATGAGAGCCAAATGTCAATATAAGCTAGGGAGGAGAACCTCGGCCCTTAATTTTATTCCATTTGCCTTTACTCTGCTCAAAGCTATCATGGGCCAGATAATACTTTCTAGTATTAAAAGCTGCTATGGCTCTCAATCAGAGCTAAATCTCTAAAGATTGATGATTTGGACTGGTTGAAAACTAATAGTTAAGTTAATTTGTATTTCATAGAGCATAAGTAAGAGCAAAAGCATTCTAGTGCTTATATTTGCAGTAAATAAAGATGATTTCCAACATAATAACATGTACCTCTAATCCTAGAATACTTTTTCTCACCATTGTTCCCTTCTATCCCTTTTCTCATTCTCTCAATCTCTCTCTCCTTAGCTCAGTTTGGCAAAGATTTACTGAACTTAAACTATGTGTCAGACACTGCTGGATGCTAAGGATATAAAAATGAATAACACACTAAGCCTACTGCAAAGAATTCTCCATCACACAAATAGATCATTATGTTGAGAAGAGTGATAAAGATATCCACATGACTGTAAGAGGGCATGGAGGGGACAGAGAGGCCCAATATATCCAAGGGGTAAGAGAAGGATTTCTGAAAAAGAAAATATTCATCTCAGCTCAAAAGGTACATATGAGTTTAGTCAAGAAAAGGAAGGAAAGAGATAGAAAGATAATTGCAGGAGGAGTGAACAGCATAAACAAAGACAAGGGGCGGAATGCCATAATGTGTACGGAACAAATAATTCAATCTTGCTGTAAATTGAAGTTTAGGGATGGAAATGGTTAGGAGATTGGAGAAGAAAACACAGGTCAAATCATGGGAAGGTGATGAACCTTACCTATCAGACATGGAATAAGACATGAAAAGCTTTAAGCAAAGGAGTGAACGAGTCCAATTTGTATTTTAAATAGTTCACTCAGGCTATTAAGCAGAAATCATGATGAAACTTACAAAAGTTCTAGGTGAAATTTTTGAGAACTTGAAATAGGCAACAGTCAGTGTCCTCAGTTGAGACAGAGAATATGAGAAGAGCTGGAATAGGAAGGGAGATAAGGAATTCAATATTGGAACAAATGACCTTGAGTTGCTTTAACCACCCAAATGGAGACATCCAGCAGACAACTAAACATGTGTGTAAAGACCAGGACAACGTTCTGGTCTAAGGGCTGAGATTTGGGAACTGACATCTTGAGAGTAGATGGATCAGGGAATGTGTGTAGAGTGAAAAAAGAAGTGGGCAGAAGATGGGGCCATGAGGAATACTTACATTTATGAGGTAAGCAAACAAAAAGAACAAGAATGAGAAGGAACTTTAAAGAGGTATTAACAAAGATTGCCATATTCAGAAGTGAAGGGACTTCCAAATGGAAGATAAACAGTGACAAACCAATCTGTGAAAGTATAGACTGACGCCTTTCTTTGGATTTAACAAGAACAATTTCAGTATTATGGAGGTGGAAGCCATCAGTGCAGGAGGGGAAATACAGGATGAGGAAGTAAAGACAAGAGTGAGATTTCTCTTTCATATTTGGAAGAGTGATTAAGAAGGTGAAGAGCAGGGGCGCCTGGGTGGCACAGCAGTTAAGCATCTGCCTTCGGCTCAGGGCGTGATCCCGGCGTTCTGGGATCGAGCCCCACATCAGGCTCCTCTGCTATGAGCCTGCTTCTTCCTCTCCCACTCCCTCTGCTTGTGTTCCCTCTCTTGCTGGCTGTCTCTATCTCTGTCGAATAAATAAATAAAATCTTTTAAAAAAAAAAAAAAGAAGGTGAAGAGCAGATTTTGCTTGTTTCTTTATTTGCAAGGATGGAACAACCAGTAGAAAAATGAGAGAATGAACAGAAGGAAAAAGAAGGGGTGGTATTTAGAGCAAAGACATGGAGAAGCCAGGAGGGGATGGGTCTTTTTTAAACAAGACAGAATCCTCATGCTCTGAGAATGGAATAAAGAAAATGAGCGTTGAGGTAAGACACAGAAGCAGAACAGGAACATTCCAAAGGAACTGTGTAATAATAGTGTGGAATCCTGAAAGCCAAGTATGTGTTCAGAAGAGTGTAATCCAGGATAGAGCAAAAGTTTAGGATTAAGAGAGTAGTGACAAATGAGTCTGAAAAGATAAACTGGAGCAGGTTGTAAATAAGCCTCACAAACAACAATGTGTTAGAGAAGAATAACATTAAAAAGGAAATTATAAGATTTGTGAATGCTTTTGTTTGTTTAATGCTTTGAATGCAATGTGAAAGATAGATTGAATAGGAGAAAAGAACACAGGCACACCTTTTAAAGCCATTCTGTTTCTCTCTTCCTTCATTTCCCTCTGTAACCACCCTTCCCTAATTAGTCACGAGTGAAACTGAAGCAGAGCTATTTTAGAATTTATTTATTAAATAAAATAAGGATTTATGTAGTCCTGTCCCTAATTGTTAAAACAGCTGAGTCAAATAGGTAATATTTCTCTTATTAAAAAAAAAAGCAAATTATATTTCCTTTCAAAAAATAACAAAGAAAGCCTTCAAAAATTTTGCCTTTGAGCAAGTAGCCTTCAATTTAAAAAAATAAAAATATTCTTCATCCTCAAAGTGTGCAAAATAGACAATAAAACTACACAATAGGGGAACTCAAAAAAAGGGACCAAGATAGGTTGGGCACTTGCAGCTGGAAACAGGGAAGGGTGCAACAAGCAGTAGTACAGCTCTTTACCCTCTACAAAGTGCTTTTCCAAAACCTTATTTTATTCAATTCTCATAACATCGCTATGAGATATACATGTTTTTACTTCCATTTCACACATACGAGAACTAATTTTTGTCTGTATTACTCTGGAACCTAGAACAGTGTCTGGCATATGGTAAGTCTCCAATGAAAAATGTGTGAAATAGAGGGGAAAAGGAGTTCAGAGAGGTTATGTAACTCTGATAGGGTCATATGGTTAAGGGTGGAGCCTAGGTCTTCTGACCCTCAATTCTGTATTTTCACATTGTTTCATGGTGCTGACAAGAGAAGAAAAGGGTGGAGTGATTGAATATAATCATAATCTGCTTTACAATTTAATGTAAACTGATTAAAATTTCAGAAATGCCTACTATCAAGCAACAAACACCACGGCCAGTATACTTCCTGCAATTCTTAGTCATGCTGCATGGGCATCTTTAGAGTTCAGAGATCTATGGTATTTGCTCACTTTACTCTCTCCATAGGTCACCTGCCCTATTCTAAGTTACTTCCTCCTGCTGCACTGAAGTAGTATCTGCAGAACAGAAAAGACTTTTATATCATCCTCTCTTCTCTCTAGGAAGCTATAAGTAGCCTTCCGGTATTCAATTGCATCTATGTGGAAAGCTAAAACAAAGGATGACAATGCCACCCAATGAGTATGGAGAAGATCTTATTCACGAGATTTAGAGGGGCACACATAGTGTGAGTACATTAAACACCAAAAACAGGATGCAACTCTCCATTTTGAGGCCACTATGTTTAACCATGCCCTCAATCTGTAATGAATTTAATCCTAAAAAAGCTGTGTACATATAAAATTTTTGTAAAGTGAGCAATTTCAAAAGCAGTGGGGTGCTTACTATTTAAGTGCATCCTGTGGTAAATCCTTTTGCAAAAGAAACCTTTTTTATAACAAAAAATAATCTAATTTTTCTGCTGGCAAATTTGTCTTGTGTGTGTGGAATCTACCAATTTGGGTTCAGAACCTGACATTTCAGCTTAACAGCTATTTAATACTGGGCAAGTGATTACTTTTATGAGTTTGTTTATTCATCTAGGAAATATTCTTTCTACTGCTCAGGATCACTGTGAGGATAAAATGAGACAATGTGTATGCACATGTTGTATAAACTGCTCAGCACAGTGTACATGGCAGGGATCAAGAAATAAGGGGCGCCTGGGTGGCACAGCGGTTAAAGCGTCTGCCTTCGGCTCAGGGCGTGATCCCGGCGTCATGGGATCGAGCCCCACATCAGGCTCCTCCACTGTGAGCCTGCTTCTTCCTCTCCCACTCCCCCTGCTTGTGTTCCCTCTCTCTCTGGCTGTCTCTATCTCTGTCGAATAAATAAATAAAATCTTTAAAAAAAAAAAAAAAAAAGAAATAAAGTCTGTCAGCCAATACTTCAACATATGTATACAAAAGTTCTTAGATCTATCAGGAAGAGAGGAATTTAACCACAAGTCCCCAATTCCCATCATGAGGAAGTAAGAAAGAGACTAAATGGAGAGTACTCAAAGATGAGTATTTCATCAAAGACATGGTTAGTCATTTATTGACCTATGCCTCTTCTTCCAAAGACTTACGAGCATTATTCCATAGAGTAAATATAAAGCTTTTTAAAGAAAATGGCATACAAACTATAATATGGAAATAAAGTAGTGCTGTAAAGGATCTTAGAAAATGTCTGTTTCAATCCTCTCATTTGACAGAGTTTAGAAAATCAAAATCCAAAGAGGCAAAATGGTTTACCTAAGGATATATAATGGTACATTTTTAATAGCACAAACATTTCTAACCACATCTTCATTTCCCAGGACAGGCCACCTCTATGTTCCCATAGTACCCTATGCACACAAATTACCATACTATAATAAGTCCTACTTAGAGGTCTGTCCTCTCCCCTCCTGGACTAGAAAATCCTAGTAAACAAGGCCAATGCCCAACTTATCCTTCTATCTCCAGCACCTGGCTTGTGTTAGATGCTCAACTGCACAGAACATATCCCCATTAAAACTGTTTTACCAATTTGAGGGGAAGATATACAATTCTAGAAAACTTACTGTTTAGGCCTCCATTACATTTTACTTAGCGAGATATTGAAAAGGCTAATGTAACTACAGATTTGAACTTGGGTACAGAAAGACAGGAAGCAATCTCAGGTAGACAGGGACACTACGGTAAAAATTGATCCCTGAAAGAAAGGTCATCGTCGTAGCACAGTCCTACTAACTTTATTACATTGTTGGATTTCGAAGAGTCTCTCCTTCAATCATTTTACAATGACCTCTGCTGAAACAATAACACAAATAAGACAATATAATTGCCAATATGAATATAGTGTGGTGTTCATATGGCTCTTTTTAAAGTATTTACTAAGAATTCCACAATGAATATTTAAAAGAAATAGACAAAAACAGTATTTTAAGGAGAAAAGGATTAAATTTGAGGGATCTGCCTAAAGAGTGACTTAAGAGTAGAAAGAGCTCTTTGAGAAAGAAGTGGTTGCTGATACAGTGGAGCCATGGATGCCCTGCTCCTGCTCCTGACTCACCGCTGTTTGATCTCCTCCAGGAACAAGTCAGTCAGGAAGCCACACCACAGTCATGGCTTTTAAAGGCACTGGGAAGACACCCTGAAGCCAGAGGTGGCAATTCACCAATTTAGAATTACTCTTAGTCAGTTGCAACCTAAAATCTTAGGAGACGGTATGTGCTTAGTTGATCAGAGGCACAAAGGAAAAGAATTTCAAAGTGAAAGCACCAGTTCGTATACCTACCAAGATTCTGAGAATCACTACAAGAAAAATTCCTTGTGGTTAAGGTTCTAAGACGGGATTGTTTTCAGATGAAGATCCACATGCAACTCATTGATCTGCACAGTCCTTCTGAGATTGTTAAGCAAATTACTTCCATCAGTATGAAGCCAGGATTCAAGGATGAAGTCACCATTGCAGATGCTTAAATCAACCTTTTAAATAAATTATCAGTTGTTAAAAATAAATAAATAAATAAATAAATAAATAAATAAATAAATAAATAAATAAATAAAAGAGAGAGAGAGCAGAAGGAAACTTGAGTTGGAGTCAGATGATGTAAGTTCTAGTCCCCATTCTCTAACTTCTTTTTGACCTTGGCCAAAGCATTCCATTTCTCTGCACTACGTGATCATTCAGGTTCTTTCAAGTTCAAATGTTGTAATTATAAAAGCAAAAAATCCCTACCAATCCTTGAAAGAGTCAGAGATGGAGAAAGATAAAAGGCAGGTAGAAAAATAGTAAAATAGTGGGATACTGTGGTATAATGGGGGAAAAAGCTTAGTAGAGAGACTGAAGTTCTAGATTGTAGTTCTGGTTTTGCCATTAACTAGTTGAATAACCTTGAACAAGTCACTTTCCTTCTTCAGATCAAGATTTCTCCCATTTATAAAGTACGCAGATGATCTTCCAGCTCTAATAATCTAGAATTCTAAGCTATAGCCTACTGCTGTTATGAACAATGAAATTTTATAAAATCAGCATGTTTGTGTTCACAAGTCAGAAACAGGACATACAGATAAAATATTTAGTAGACAAAAGCCTCAAACTTCACTTGAATTTTCCCCCCAAGTTCTAATTCAAATATTTTTCTAGAGCCTCTCACAAGCACTGGTCCAGACTACTGTACTTTGAATTCCCCTATTCTTAATGATATGTCCAAAGACGGACCATAAAAGCATGGAAAATAGGTGCTGCCTAGATAATGCATCAATCCGGTCTCTTCACGGTCTCTCTCTTTTCTACCACTGTACTTTTCTTATACTATCCACTCTCTGGACTGAGCCAAACCTCTCTCTTTTGATTCAGATTCTTCAAAGTTCAGTTCAAATCTCAATACATGCATGAAGCTCTCCCTTCCCACTGTAGCCAACACCTATTTTTCACTCTTTTAAACTTCTAAAGTACTACAGTGCTGTGGCAGAGATTCAATGATATTTGTAAAGAGCTTACTACAACATTTCCCATATAGCAAATGTTCAATAAATGATAGTAGTGCTGTTGCCACACCTTTAGCGCTAATCACATATCCTTTAGTTTAGTGCATCTTAAATTTAATGTGCATGTGAATCACCTGGACATTTTATTCAAATGTAAATTGATTCAGTAGGTATGACGACCTGATAATCTGTAGTTCAAAAAGCTCGTGGTTGGGGCACCTCCGTGGTACAGTCAGTTCAGCAGTTGAGTGTCTTGATTCTTGGATTTGGCTCAGGTGGTGATCTCAGGGTCATGGGATCGAGCCCCACATTGTGCTCAGTTATCAGTGTGGAGTCTGCTTGAGATTCTCTCTCCCTTTCCCTCTGCCCACGCCCACTCGTGTTCTCTACCTAAAATAAATAAATAAATCTTAAAAAAAAAAAAAAAAAGCTCCTGCTTGATGCCAATGCTGTTGATCCAAGGACTACATTCTTTGAATACAAGGGGTAGTTTTTGTAAACTTAAAAAAAAAAAAAGTATGGGGGAACCCCCCTACACTGTTGGTGGGAATGCAAGCTGGTGCAGCCACTCTGGAAAACAGTATGGAGTTTCCTCAAAAAGTTGAAAATAGAGCTACCCTATGACTAGGCAATTGCACTACTGGGTATTTACCCCATAGATACAAATGTAGTGATCCAAAGGGGCACCTGCACCCCAATGTTTATAGCAGCAATGTCCACAATAGCCAAACTATGTTAAGAGCCCAGATGTCCATCAACAGATGAATGGATAAAGAAGATGTAGTGTATATATATATATATATACACACACACACACACACACACACACACACACACAATGGAATATTACGCAGCCATCAAAAAATGAAATCTTCCCATTTGCAACAACATGGATGGAACTAGAGGGTATTATGCTAAGTGAAATAAGTCAATCAGAGAAAGACAATGATATGATCTCACTGATATGTGGAATTTAAGAAACAAAGCAGAAGATCATAGGGGAAGAAAGGGAAAAAATGAAACAAGATGAAACCAAAGAGGGAGACAAACCATAAGAGACTTTTTTTTTTTATTATATTACGTTAGTCACCACACATGACATCCCCGGTTCCCGATATAAAGTTCAATGATTCATTAGTTGCGTATAACACCCAGTACACCATGCTATACGTGCCCTCCTTACTACCCATCACCAGTCTATCCCATTCCCCCACCCCCCTCCCCTCTGAAGCCCTCAGTTTGTTGAGACTCTTAATCATAGGAAACAAACTGAGGGTTGCTGGAGGAGCAGAGGGATGGGGTAACTGGGTGATGGACATTGAGGAGGGTATGTGTTGTAATGAGCACTGGGTATTATATAAGACTGATGAATCACAGACCTGTACCCCTGAAACAAATAATACATTATATGTTAATTTTTTTAAAAAGTATGTTATGTTATCTGTCCACCTGAACAGAAAGATCTTAGAAGACAGATACTACATCTCCTTTTTCTTAGCATATACACCCTATACCAAGAAGGTGTTCAATAAACACCTGCGGACTTACCATATCTACAGTCCCTAGAACATCTAGATAATCTCTAGAATGCTGATTTTCAAATCAAACATTGAGACATGCTAAGATGAAAAAGCTCACTTAGTCTCTGGAATTGGAATTGCTGAAAACAGAGCCGGGGAAAAATGTGAGAGAAAACTTACCTCTTCACGAGTGAGAGTGTAATATACAGAAAAAACAACATACAAATGGACGTTTGTTCCGTTTAAGCACAAAGATAATTAGAGTGCATTCTTAACTGCACTTCAAATTTAGGTATGAACCTTAAAAGAAGACATGCATTTTCAGGCAAAATATATATATTTAAAACACTAGTAACAATTACTAATAAGGGATATAATAAGCTTGATTTCATTTTTTAGTGGAGCAGATACATTTTTTTCAATGATTCTTTAGTTTGCAATTAACCTAAAGATCTCAAGCAACCAATGAAAACACATTTCAAGCAAGAGACAGAAACACCCTCCAATTTTCCCATCAACTTAGTCCATGCAAAAGTCCCCAAGTTCCATTGTCCACAATTACACTGATAAAAATTTGAAGGAATCTGGGGCACCTGGGTGGCGCAATCGTTAAGCGTCTGCCTTCGGCTCAGGGCATGATCCTGCCGTTATAGGATCGAGCCCCACATCAGGCTCCTCTGCTATGAGCCTGCTTCTTCCTCTCCCACTCCCCCTGCTTGTGTTCCCTCTCTCGCTGGCTGTCTCTATCTCTGTCAAATAAATAAATAAAATCTTTTTTAAAAAAAATTGAAGGAATCTGCTGTATATTAAGGTTGCTCTGAGAGGCCACCTACTTAAAGCCCCAATTATTTAAACGCTCTTTTAAACCTCCAATTATTTAAGTGCTTCTTAAAACTCTTTTATTTTACCATTCTATAATTCAAATGGTACCAATATTCTTAAATTCTACTGGGAAGCTACACTCTGACTTCCTATTCAAGCATCAGGAATATAATATTGGACATATATGACACCTGCTCACTGAATGCTATCTAGATAGCTTAAACAGTGAGACAAATTTACTAAAATTTGCCGTTAGAGGAAAAACCACCTTTTTAAGTCACTGTGCTTGTCATAAGCAGACACCTGCTCCTTAACTTATAGAGAACTTTCAAGAAAACCATTCAACAATATTTAACTGAGATGTTTTTAACAAATTTAGGCAAGAAAGAAGACAAAATCTGCAATCCTGAAAATTGCTATTAAGCATAGAAACAGAGAAGCGTCAAATGCTGTCAAGCACTAGAGTCAACTGGGTTTATGAGTTTTAATAAATCAATGTTATTACTTCAGAGAAAATCAGAAAACAGTTGGGAGTCAGCCCAAAGGAAAGTGGCTTCTATTACTTCCATCAGAAGTGTAGTCCCCAGGGCAAGTCAAATTCTCTGGTTCATGCCAGGCAGGCAGTGTTCCTGGAGAAAAATACTATCCAAACAGAGTTCTGAATCCTGAGCTACTGAATCAGTTGTGCTAAACACAAACTACAGCAGCCACATCATACCCATACAAATGAGTATCTTCCTACCTGTGGGTACCTAACTGGTAATTAAACCCAAAACAAATGCCTTCGACAGGATAGGAGATCAGCACGAGGTATAGGAGTGTCAGATTCTTGCATAAAAAAATGAAGCACCAATATCATTCCCATTTCTCTCCTCCTTTTCCTGGCCTTTCTTCAAGACTTTTGTAAAGCTTTCTCCAATAACTCTGACTCTCCCAATCACTCAGTTTATTGAATGCCTAAAACACTAGTCTGAAATAATAATTGTAGAATCGTTTTTGTTAACTGTTTCGTGTCTCCATTTTGTCTCCCAAATTTCAGTGTGAGTTCTTGGTAAGGCCCTACACTGCCTACGCTGTAGAGGGAGCCTATTATTAATATTGTCAATAATATAATAATAATAGCGAGGCAACACAGCATAGTGGAGTAGCAATACTAGAGACAAATGGGCCTAACTTCAAATCCTAGGTCAACTATTTGCTGGCTGTATGACTAGGAACACATTACTCACTTTTCATAAGTCTCAGTTTTGTGTTTAGAATTTAATGAGATATATATTAGAGCACCTAGTACAGGGTTTGACATATAACAGATGCTCAATGAAACTTAGTTACCTACCTTTCCCATTTAATAAGCACTTGTTGATTTGAACTAAGAACAATCCTCCTAGGGGACTACAATGGTACCATCATATACTCTTATATTTTCCTCATACACTCTTGCTGGTGCCTCTGTCATTTCCTAACAAAGGTCCGTTAAGATGTTATACTCCACTGTTCTGAGAAAAGGCATCTACACAAGTCACCCAAATGATTATTCAGAATGGTCATACTAGGGGCCAGCAGGAGTGGATCTCCACATCTACATCTCACTTCCATTACACCCACGCCAGTACTCCCTCCCTCCAAGTCTCCCAGTGAGAAAATGATAGAGAAAAGCAGTAAAGCAGCCAAAAGAGGAAATGGAGATAAACAGCTCTGTGGCCCCTCCGAGCCTCACTCTTGGGAGGGAGCACTTGGGTCCAGCCTCTAACCTCAACCCTTGTGAGAAAGAAAAAATCCTTCCCGTATTCCTGAAGAGGAAGCAACCCAGATTGCTTGCCTCTTCATTTCTTCAAGCCCTTCACCCGTCAATTCTTCCATCACCACCCACCCCAACCATCCCCTGGGCCAACTTCCTGCTACATAAAATAGAACCTCTTTAACCTGATTTGTCTTGAATGAACCCCATTCATGTTTTTAACAACTAGAGGTAACATTCTCCCCCAGCCTTCAAGTTCTAGGTTTGAATATCCCTAGAAAAAAGAAAGAAAGAAGAAAAGAAAAAGAAATTCTCGAAGTTGCTGTCTACTGCATTAAGGTAGATCTCTTTATTTTTTTGTGCCCCTTTAATAATCCAGAATATTTTACCTCGGTCATCATCTTTCCAGCTGGAAAAAAACACCATCACTTTCACACCACCACCACCACCACTACCCCCACCACCTCCCCCCTCCCGCCACACACACACACACACACACACACACACATTTTTTCTACTAAAACAAAAACAAATTTAAAAATCCACAAATCCCCTCCCTGCTGCACAAAACACAAGAATTTTATTATTCTTAAACGGACTACAGCCATGCTCCACTGGAACAAGCCCAGGTCCACCTGGGCTCTCACCTCCGTGCTTTGACCAACGTGGATGTCAATACTGATACAAGCCTTCATCCAGCCAGGTGAAAACTACCCCATCACCCTCTCCCCGCAAAACACCCATTTCCACCGCAAATTCACTCCCGTGCCTCACGATGCAGAATCTTTTTATTGGCTTCAAATGTTTCACCTGAGCTTTTACGTGTCTAGGCTGAAAGTCTGTTCCTTATGCCCCCCTTCAAAAACAAACAAAACTCTATTTTTTTAAGAGTCTTCCCTGTTGCATAAAGTAGCTCCTTTTACGTGTCGTGAGGTATTTGAGAGAATCGAGGCAGTATTTCACCTCAGGATTCACCTTTCCAGAACCCCCCACTTCCCGCCCCGCACACACAACGCTCAACCTCCCCCCGCCCCCATCTCCCCACTGCGGGACCGCAGACCCTCCTTCTCAGGGGTCAGAAACGATTCCTTGGCGCCCGGGACCACCTTCCCTTTGGCCTCCCGCTGCCCGGCAGGCCCCGGGAGCCCCGAGCGGCGGCGGCGGCCGGGCACCTACCAGTCGGTGTGCGGCTCGTCGACGACCAGCAGCACCTT